>NC_045030.1:56022177-56049155 GCF_008632895.1 Mastomys coucha | reverse complement strand
TAGAGGGTGCTTGTTTGAGATAGAAAACAACATGCTTCCCTGCTTGATGGGCCTTCTGCTGAGCACAGAGAAGTTCAAAGGAGAAGCCAGGCAATGGAATGCTCGGCTACTGTGTCCTGTCGTCTGTTTTACTTCACTTTGCTGATAAGAACTTGAAAGCAACATCATTCCCCCAAGATTACTGACACATGCTGGGCTTGTCATTCTAGCTGTAAGATGCACTTTCCATGCCATTTTAAAGAGCCCTCCCCAAAGAGCTTTGCAAATTATTCCTGGGCACAGAACTGCCTGATGCTTCCTGAAGAGCTGCTTGTGTTGCTGCAGACAGCAGCAGCTATTAAATAACTTCTATGAAATGCTAGCTGAGAGTTCACATTGGGAAGCAGAGCTTACACCTAAGGTTTATACCTGTGCTTCCAGTACTTCTATGCCTGGGGTTATTTAGATTTTTTTCATGGGCTTTTTCGACTATATTGAGTCCTAGGACACCAGAACCCTGGGTTCCTTTTTAGGCTTTGTTGGTGGGGGCACAGGATGGGGTACAGGGGGAGGTTTATGAAGCTGATATCTGCTAGACTCAGGCAGGCCTTTTTGGTCACCTTCTCCCTATGACCCTTAGATACATGCCAAACTTGGATTTGTTCATCTGTATCCTTGCTGCCAAATGTTTTGGCAATCTATCTTCATATACATGACACCCAAACTTGCGGCAGATCTCTGTCTGCAACCATGAGAGCTAAACAGAGAAATTTGTGTGATAGCTCTCCCGTCTAAATTCCATGATCATTTTGTTCCTCTTTGTCAGTGGCAGTGACAAAAGGTGCAGAGGTATAAGTAATCTGATGGGAAGGGGGCGATCCGGACTTCCTTTGTGTTAGAGTTTGAACAGACATGTGCAATCCATCAGGCAGTCATATATGACCCGGAAGTTCACAGAGTCTGGTTCTGACTTGTTTTATGGTAAGGTCCTAGGAGGGGATAAGGAAGAGGAAATGCAGGAAATGAAAAGCATGAGAGAAGGAAAGGGGGAGGGAGGGAGGGGCAGACATATGGATTAGGAAATTTGAAGAGACATCCTGAGAGGACAAATGTGTCTGTGAGTTAAAACAGGGGCCAGGTGTGGGGTGCAAGCCTGCAATCCCAGCTACTGGAAGCCCTGAAGCAGGCACAATTCAAGATGGCATTGAAAACACAGAGAGACTCGTCTAAGTTAAAACTATTAAGAAAGTGCTAGAGGTGTAACTCAGTGAAAGACTTTGTAGCATGCTTAAAACTCCAGGCTTAATCCCTAACAATGCAATGTATGTTTATGCTGTGCTAGAGAAAGTGCTAGAAGTATAACTCAACGAAAGACTGTGTAGTATGCTTAAAACTCCAGGCTTAATCCCTAACAGTACAGACACACACGCACACAAAATCTACTCACACTTTAGTATAGTATCTGGCCCAGAGCAGCAGTCACTGATTATAGCAGTGATGTGGTTTAGCTAAGGGGTTGATCCAGGTGGTAATGTCGCCCATCCATCCTCTCCTAGAAAGAAATAGCTTTGGCTCTTTCCTTGGTCTTGTCCAGTGCCCTCACTACCAACTTGCCTACCACCTATATTTCATCAGATTTCCACTTCTTCAGTCTAGTCCATTTGTGGCAAAAGCATTGTCTTTGAAATATTTTTCAACAAGTCAGTGAGTGCTAGGCAATTCCCCAGAGCTTGAGATGATGAGAAAAGGAAAGCTAATATTTGGGATAAGCCACAATGGAAAAGTTCTCTGATGCTCAATAGGACTCTACTATAGTCATACAAAACCAGAATTTATTTGGACCTTTGCTTTTGGAAGTTTTTAATTGAAGTACTCAGGTCTGTTGCTTTCTTGGTCTGTGAGCTAACAATTGCATAGGTAAGTTGTGCAGAAGTTGATCCAGATGGTAATACTACCCATTCATTTTCTACTAGAAAGAAAACAACAGAACCCGCTTCATTCTTAAGGAACCAGAATTCTGACCAGTAGCTACCGAGTCTGCAGGGCCAGTCTTGTGAAAGCAAGAGGGTAGCTTTGGCAATTATTGTGAGACTAGCTTAAACTCAAAATTAACTCAAGACCATGCTTCCAAGGCCACCAGTAACAACCCATCTCTGAGAGAAGGTAAATATTTGGAGTATAAATTTTCTCTATTAACTGCTATAAGACAGAAAGGCAATTAGAATGAGATTTACCCAGGTCTTCTAAAAATAAAGGGAAATAGTTATGGTAGCGACAGTTTAAAAAAAATCAAATATTACTAAAAGTATTTCTTAAGGTTAAAGAGTAATGGACTGTGCTGTTGAATAGTTAGAAAGCTATAAATAAGTCCTAACCTCCCAATAACATTCTCTCAAGTCCCACCTTCTTAAGATTAGAAAAATGTAGTGGCTCGTCACAGCTTATGAGATCGAGACTGAATTCCCTAGCATTGCATCTAAGTTCCTGCCCAGCCTGGCCCCAGCCTCCTTTTCCATATGGTCTCCATAGCCATTTTATTTCATCCACCCATATGGCATTTATAGAAAGACACCATGTGTAAGACATTGCTAGGTGTATTTGATCTAACACCACATTACTCCCTTTTGGTAGGGGCTTTATTAGTTCCCCATGGCCCTACTTGGGCCCCATTAAAAAAAATTATGAGGTGCTGAGTGTCTGGCAATGATTGTAGAAATGGCTTGGGGGAAAATTGGACACGGATATGGTGGGAGAAGGAAGAAAGACATTGAACAGCAAAATTGATAGGTACAAATCACTCTGTATTTTTCAGTGAATTTCCAACTCCCACAAACTTAGTGAAAACCATGCAAACTGAAATTGGGTAAACAGTGTGTGATATATTAACACAATAAAAGCACATTACATGGAAATGTGTATGTGAAATAATGTAAGTAGTAACATTTAATTAACATAAATGAAATGCTTGTTAGATGCTGAGCATCATTTTATATATATGGATATGATGTATGTGTGTAAGTATATGTTTACAAATGGAATCATCACATCAAAACGCTAATGGCTATGGACAATTTTTGACCCACTGTTACAGGTAGACATAACAAACAGCAGAATGAATAAGAGCCAAGGTCATATATTTAACACATAGTAGAGTCACAATTTGAAATGTTATATGTTCCTGAGTCTGTGCTCTTTACAATACATCTGTCTCTTCAGGAAAAAATACCAAAATGTGTGTGAATTTAGCTAACTACACATAAGTACATTCTTAAAAACAATTCACTGTGATACAAATAAACTGAGTCAGAAATCAATGTAATAGCTTTAGGTAAGATACTTGGCCTGCTTAGCAATTGTTTTGTTATCAGTAAACACTTTTCTTGCCTTACAGCTATCTTTCGAATGATTTAATGAGATAATGTTACCACATTCCTTGTGATGTCCTTTGATAATGAGCATGTTTTTCAAAATACCAACCATAATTGTTAACCATATTTCTAGGAGTTAGAAAAGTAAATGCAGAACATATGTGAATTTTTCAAGTCTTCTGTGGTTGTCTAAGGTATTTTATGGTCTTCAAATCTGGCTGGGTTGCAACATAATAAGAAATATCTTTGATTTTTAGAAGGAAGAACAAAGAAGCAGATTGCTAGTTTGATATTATGGAAACAAGCTAATCGCTGGATTACCTAGAAGTTTTATTCTTAAAAATTAATGGTGTCCAATATGAACCATTCATGATATCTATCTAGCATCCTCTCTGACTTTCATCGCTTTGCTTGTTCCTTAATCCATTAATTTAGCTTAATGATTTTCCATATCCTCTATAGTTATATTTTGCTACACCAGTTGAAAACCCAAAATACAGTTGATGATCACTAATGCTAACAACAGTGCTCATGGGAGTTCTGTGCATTCATAGGGATGGACCCACATATACCTGAGAAGGGTTCTGTGAAGGACTGGGATTTGTGGAATGTTTTGTGTCCTTACTCAGAAGGCCAAGAGTGGGCGCCAGCCATTTTGTTGCTACTCTGGTGTAACAAGATTCTTTTTGAGGAAATTTCCCTCAGAAATAACAATGAATTTTGCTTACCATATTACTCCAGTTTTCACACACACACACACACACAGCAGACACAGTATGTGTGCGTTAATGGTGTATTTAGAGTAGTAGATAAGCTACTAATAATTCCACAAGTGTAATTCTAAACATTCAATGTACCATGGATGCAAAAAGGTCTCTATGATGTGACAGAAAAGATGTCTTTCATCATTGTTCCTTGTACTCACTCGTTGACATTTGCCATGCACACTAATTTTTTTTTCCTTCTGAGAAGCACTTTACTTTCCATTAACTTTGGTCTTATCGTTTCTACAAGATAACACTTTAAAAAACGGCTCTGGCTATGAATATTTCCATAAACTTGTAACGTTTTACTTGTAAATGAATGCATACTAATGTTTGAAGTTATCCGAAGGCGTACTTATGTTACTTCTAGATGTCTAGAGGTGCTTCTTTAATGGATTATGGTTCTGTTTCCAAGGCATCACTTTTGAAAACGATGCTCTCAACACACCGCCAATGCCTCCCTTTAGTGAATTGTTCATGCACAGTTATGTCATTGCTTAGTCAATGTATAAAGTTTTTAGCTTTGTTATAATTTTTTATACTGCAAATATTGTTTTTGTTGGGGAATTTTGTTTGTTTTGTCTTGCTTTGTTTTTACAAAGAGAGGAAAACTAGTCGGAGGGCATGATTTTACATTGGTGTTCTGGTCCTGCTATCATTTGTGAGCCACTCCAACTATGCTCTTGTACTAACTCCTACATGCTGTGTGCCAGAGGCTATGCATGTTTGTCAGTGTAGGAGTGCATGTGCAGGTGTGTATGTACCTATGCAGAGGCCAGAGATCAACCTCAGGTGTCATTCCTCAGGAGACATCTGATTAATGTTTTTAGACTGGGATATGCATCACACTGATGAGGCTAGGCTGGCCGGCCAATGAGGCCTAAGGCCCCCCTGTGTCTACTTCACTGGCAGTGAGATTACTAGTGTATGCTACAGTATATGAAATTTTACATGAGGTCTGGGATTGAACTCATGTCCTCATACTTGTGTGGAAAGCACATTTCCCAACAAAACCATCCCCCCAGAGCCTTGTACTTAATAAAAATGTACATCCTGTTCTCCCCTTTTATATTACTTGGAATTTCATTAATAATGAATATGCCAATTGGCACTACTTTCTCTCTTTCACCAAGGAGAATGTCTGGTCTCTCATACTGAATATTAGTGAAGAATGCTGGATGGTTTATATTGATTTCCAGCTCTGTGCCACTTAGGAATCGTGCCGGTTTGGGCAGCTTAATTTTGCTTCCTGCACCTCCATTTTTCTATTCATAAAGTGGTGGGGGAAATCTCCATAACCATATTATTGGATGATTGTTTTAAAAAAAGGCACTTAGTGTGGATGAGGGATGGTAGATGGTGATACTGTCAGCCCAAACAAAGTAATTAAGAAATAGGAGTCCAGCTATGTTGGGAAGAACAGTAAGGAAATGATTGCTTGCCAGCACCCAGCCTTTCTTGATGTTTGTATGGAGCAGTCTTTGTTTTGGCATCAATACTTACTTACCTATGTCAAACAATTTACATTCTCACCTGGCCCAATCATTTTCTGAAGCAAGTTTAGTAGCCAATATGTAAGCCGATCCACATAACCCCTGGGCTTAAAAAGAAGTACTATCTGCCATTGAACTTTTTAACAAGCATTGAGAATTGACAGATAAACTTTATTTTATGTGGAAACAGTCAGTGCCCTATATCCGGCATTCTCTCAGAGATGCAGGAGAAGGAGAGGAAGGTCAGTGCAGAGAGAGCAAATGGATATGTGGAAAAGAAGTTAGAATTTGTTGGTATATGTGCATCAATACCTTGTTCTATACTGAAATCTCTGAATGGTCTGGAAAAGTTCAAAGATCCAGGGCAGACAAAGGAATTATTAGCCTATTACAAGAAAGATTTGAACACCATTTACATCAATATTCCAATGAAACATTGGTGTTAGGGGGAATTAGAACTACACAGCACCACTATTTCTTATTGCCCCCTGTGCTCAGATGATTTCTATCCCAAGAAAGAATAGAAAACAACAGAATGGACTTCACTGGTTTGGGCCCCTCTGGGCTAAGAGGTACTAGTTTAATTGACACCCATATGGAGATTTTTTTTTTTTTGAAATGACAAATTTGAATTTTAGTCCATCTCTTAGTCTCTGACTTGAACAGTAACTATTGAAGGGATTGTTTTCTTTTTCCAATCAAGACAGAATTATCAATGATGTCAACTCCACTGCCCCAGGTCCCACGATTTGGAAGAGATAGCTTGGGTCTGGCCTGGTGCTGTCCACTGAAGAGGCAACGGTCAATTTTATCTTCCTTTATGCTGGAATCAAGGACGCCCCCACCCCCAACGCCTGTCCAAGTGGGCCCCCAGGCATGGTTAAGGAAAGTGCTAAGCAACAGGAGCAGAGGACTTCATTAGGGAAGGCAACTGTAGCTGTATTTTAGCAATTCTGTTTAAAACACCCAATCTGAAAATCACCCTTTTCTAGGCATATTGCCAAATTATAGCAACGGGCCATTTTTTTAATGCCCATTTAAAATAAGCCCCCTTGATCACAGCACTATGGCAAAGGTCCCTTTGGCAGAAAGCCACTTTAGACATCAGCTCACTCCAAGCATTATTTTAAAACAGTGCTCAGGCCTTTCAGTAATTTGGGAACTATTGCATTTGAACCCAGAAAATGTCAGTGCACTGAGAACACATGGAAATGGTACTGGCATGAACAATGGCTGCATCTTCTTTCCCACAGATAAATATAAAATGTTCCTTGTCCATCTTTCTGGATTGAACTATTTTTCCCTAATTTAATCCTTTTCCTTATTTCCTTCGGTTTTAAATATTAAATTGTGTTTATGGGGGTGAGGAATAAAGTAGTGAAGTGAAGAGGGAGGAAATTAAGTTACGGGCGTATGCTTTATGTATGTGAAGTACTCCTCAACGAAGTGAAAAGTCCAGGTGCCATTGTGATCTGGGCAGTAGATCACCTAACCTCTCTAGTTCTGAATAAGGAAGTCATTAGTACATATTTTAGCACCAAACCAACAGAATTTTGAGGCTTAGTACCACGTGAACTTTTGTCTACAGCAATTGTTAAGGCTTTAGGCATCACCAGAAATAGCTTGAAAATGAGAGAAAATTCTCAGAAATGAGTTTTCTGAAAATGCAGGTTTGATTGCTCATTCAGCAGCATAGGAATGCAAATATATAAAGGTCATGCAGCACTTCTATGAACAAATGTCCTATGCCTTCGAGATAAGAGTATACAAGGCCCCCTGTCTCACTGTCCCACCGTAAAGATTTCTCTCTCTGTACAAAACTATATAATGACTATGAACTGTAACCCTACTAAGTTAAAACCAGATGAGCTAATGGAGCTACTGGGGTAGAATTTCAGGGAAAAGAAAAACATCTTGCTGTCAGGAAGATCTGCTGAGCTCAGTTTTGAGGCTTGTCTTTGGTCTGATGCAAATAATGATTTGGATTTTATTCGAAGTTTGATGACAAACGGACTAAATAATTGTCATTGTCTGTAATCTTGCAAATCAGAGGTAGTACTCAGTGTCTGCTATCCTAATTTTAGAACAGAACCTGGGCTTTTTCCAATAATGTGGCATTGATATAATGGTTACTAGGGGATATTTAGAAAATATAAAAGAAGGAAGCTGAATCAAGTGTTTCTATTTGTAAGAGGGCTGCTTACATTTCTGACCATCCCTCTCTTCTTCTGAGTTATGATTCCATAGTAGCTGCTTCTCCTCTTTTTTCTAACCTTCTATTAAACTCGCCTCTACCTTTTGTTACTGTAATCAACGTCCAAACTTGTTGAGAAGATCAAATTCCATAAGGCCACCTGGTTTGTGCTCACTAACCTCACGTGACAATATAGACAGCTAAGCCATTGCTTTGTGAGGAAGACAATGAGCTCCCACTTATTTCAGGTCATAGAGCTATGACCTTTGGGCTATATATTGGCATCTTAAGAAATTTTATTTCTTTTTAAATGAATACAATTGGATGTTTGATAAAGGACATTTTTCTAACTCATTTCCCTTGGAGGGGTTCATTGTTTTTCAAGACGGACTCTCATGCATTCCAGTCTGACCTCCAACTCACCGTATTGTTCAGGCTGGTCTCAAACTCCTGAATCTCCTGCCTTAACACCAAGTGTTGGGATTATAGGCATGAGCCATTCTGCCTGGCTCTATCTAATATCTTTCCACTTGCTTCTTAGGTTGCTTCCGATAAGTACTAAAGTCAATACCTCAGATCATAACACAGCCTCTATTGATTTGGTATGAAGAAGTACCAACTACTATGTGACTGAGGCCTAGATGAATTTAATGTCCTAACTTCTCAATCACAATGACACTGTATTTTTCACTCTACTGGTACATAGTTGACATACAGAAAGCATACTTTGCGGCTTAATTTGGATATAAGTGCACAGTCATAAAGCCATGACTACAATCTATACCGTAAGTATATTCATTCCTTCAAAAGCTTTTTCTACATTCTTAATTCATTGTTATTTTATAATTAAAACAAAAGATCTACTTTTTTGGTGAATTTTCCTTCAGGCAATATACAACATGATTGAAAGTTTGTACTCTTTAATCAACATCTATGATATGACATCCACAATTCTACTCTCGGCTTCTAAAAAAGATATTATTTATTTTATTTTAAGATGTACGAGTGTTTTGCCTGCCCATACATGAGAGTACTTTGTGTGTGCCCTGATGCCTCCAGGAGGTTCAAAGGGGGCATTAGATCCCCTTAAACTGTAGTTTCAGGCTGCAGTGAGCCATCATATGTATCTCGGGAACCAAATCTTGATCCTCTACAAGAACTGTAATGTTTATAGAATATAAGGGCAATTTTCTAAGGTAAAATTCCATCTCTTTGACAAGCTCACAGGAAAGATGGCTTTTGAATGGCAGCAATCCTTACCTACCCTTAAATGTGGCTGGAGTGGCACTTCTTGTTCTGCCAAGACTTTGCCTGCTGCTGGAGTCCACTCAGTGCATCTGAGTAGCGCTCTCTCTCCATAGCTATGTGAGTAGTAATGTGTAATGGTTTGGTGGGTAATCATCTGAGCTCATCAGAACAGGCTCTAGGACTCATCCAAGCCTCACAACTACTCCAGTCTTCATTGTCCTTAAGTCTCATGCTCTATCCTCCTAGAGGAACTGTAATTTGAGAGAAGACCTGACTTTTTCTTTTTTAACAAAGACTAGCTTTTCAATTAAATATCATCATTTTTTGGCTATATCAGAGCTCTGGGATTTCTATGCTCACACTAATAATCCCTTTTTTGCTGATTTTCTTCTAATTTCTATTTCATTGTAAGTATAAGGCATGACAGGCGGTACATTTCTGAAGAGATGATTGTATTATAAGCACCACTTGGAACGGGTCTGCTTTTGCTGTGCTTCTCCCATTTTACCCATGTCAGGGAATTATTTTCTCATCTATTCAGTAGATTCAGTGTAGCCAAGCAACCGAAGCACTAAACATATTTAGAGTTCAACCAACAGAAAAGAAAAAAGAAATGTATACAGTCCCGTGACATAGTTTCATTCTTTTATCTGTGTGTTGGGAGAGAGCAGAGAAGCATGCTATGGCGTATGTGTAGAGGTCAGAGAACAACTTTGCATGTTAGCTGTCTCTTTCTACCTCTTGTGAGATAGGGTCTCTTTGTTGTTTGCTGTTGCATACTCCAGATGAGTTGGCTCATGATCTTCTGGGTATTCTCCTGTCCCTGCCTTCCCTCTTTCTGTGAGAGCACTGGAATTACAAATATATGCTACCACATCTGGCTTCATGTGAGTCCTAGAGGATCTGACCTCAGGTCCTTATGTCTGAGTGGCAAGCACTATCATGGATCTTTAGAGGTAGTAATGTGTAATGCTTTGGTGGGTAATCTCTGGGTTCAAGACTTCAGGAATTCACATCTCAGCCCTTTTACTTCATTCAGCTTCTCTGAAGCTCAGTTTTCTTCCCTTAGAGGGGAGACAGCAGTATAAACTCCCTATAAGGAAGTTTTCATAATGACATGAATTAATTCACATAAAATGCTTGCAACATTGTTTGACACAGTAAGCGAGCCAAGATTGTTAGTTCCTTATTTGTTATTCCTGAACCTTACCTTCAAGTGGCATGGAATCTTTATCCTCGAGGGAGATGGACATAATATACCAGCATTATACACATGGCCAAGAGTCCTGTGTTCCATTACTGCTACCATGAACCACATAGCTGTATGGCTTACATCCAGTCTTAATTTCAGCTAGCTCATGTGTGAAATTGGGATAATAATGTTTCCCTTGGCTACATGTATGCACCAGTGCACATGCACACACTTACTTTCAGCAATGGAGAAGGAGGGAGAAAATTAAAACAGTACCGATTTCCAACATCTGAATTGATAGGAGGTACTTTACAGATATGTCATGGTGACTTAGTAACCTATATACTGTGTATTCTGAAGCTATGAAAGATTCATAGAACAAAGTACACTTTTCATATATACACAGTGATTTGCGCTCTTCCACAGAGAGAGGCTGTGCATTATTTTATCATAGATGACTCTTACAAGACCTTAGGGACAATGCAGTTTTGTACTCTTCCCACTGACTAGCAGATAGTGTGCATTCAGCAATATTAAATGAAATATACATTTATACTAATAATATACTCAGTCAAATAAGACAATTAAAATAGCTCATAAATGTTCTTTATTTTTGAGCATTTGTTTAATGTTGCTAACATCACAAGATGACAGGGCCCTGTGGTCATCTAGATGCCCAAAGAGGTGGAATTTAGATTGGTCATATGTCTTGAGGAGCAGGAGGAGCAACAAGGGGTCTCAATAAATTTTAGCTTTTGGAGTCATATCATAAATCAGTCTCTTCTTACATAAGGAAAAAACAAGTCTCATGGCTCTCTGCAAAAACTGAATAGAATATTGTTCTATCAATGGCTCAGTGTGGTATCTGTTGAATTAATGAATGAACTATTCCTTCAGAAGGTTATGCATGTGTAACTTTTAAGGCAATTCAGGTTTGGTTTGGTACTTTTGGTTACTGGTAGGAGTAAAGTAAAGTTCATTCCAATATCTGTAGGGAAGAGCAGTGTGCTGCTTTGGTGTTACTAAAGCTTTGGCTGGAAAGTGCCTATAGAAATGCAAATGTCTATAGAAATCCTTACTAGCAAGTTACAGACAAAATTCTCTTTAAGAACAAGGGTTGGGAATGGGCAGAGAGGTGGCTCAGTGGTTGCTCTTAACCCCGAGGACCTGGCTTTTATTCCCAGTGCCCACATGGCAGCTCACAACTGTGTATAACTCCAGTCCCAGTAGGTCTCATGGCCTCTTCTGGCATCTGTGGGAAATAGGCATACATGTAGTGCACAGACATACATGCAGGCTAACCACCTATATACACAAAATAAAGAAAAAAATGTCTTTGAAAGAACAAGAAAGAGGTGCATAAACTGTTGACGATCGACTTTCCTTAGAGTTCATTGTCTAAGCAAGTAAAGAAGAAAACAGTGCAAAACATTCATGCTAATTGATCTAACATCACAGAAGATCCTCTAGGTAGTTTGTTCTTCATGTCAGTAATTTAAGTTACATTGAGCAGAACAGAGAGTTTCATTAGCTAAAGCCACTACCAGAATGCTTTCATGCCAACCTTTCTATGACATTACACCCTCTTAATGGAACAGAACTTTCAGTAAGTTTCTTCTTCCCCCAAAGGCATATTTTTATTTTTCTATGCTTAGGTTAACAAGTGCTTAAAGAAAGAAACTCTTTAGCTGTGATTCATGAATCATGATGATGGATCATAGAGCAAAATCTTCAGAAGTTGAGGAGACAAGAACCAGACCTAGAATATGACATAATGGATTTTTTTGGTCCAGTTAAAACATAAGTCATTTAGGTGTATCCAGTAATCCATGTGCCCTGCCATAGTTTCTGGAGAAGGGCCTTTTCCTTAGAATCTTTAACGTAATGGTTTAGTGCACAAGCCTTCACCATTTACTATGTGAATTCTTGAAGAAACTGTAGGACTTTCCTTCTTTGGATAGCATTCGCCTTCCTGTTTTGATGAATGAACTGAATGTTCTGAGAAGATGGCTTTTGTGCCTCTTTTGGTGAGTGTCACGCCTGTACTGTTCTGTCTGGTTTCCCAGGGATGTCTTCTCCCACATGAACATATACATTGTTAGCCCTGTTGAAGCTACTCATACTGAACCCTATCCCATTTGAACGTTGTTAGGTACATTTAACTCCAGTTTTTTAGTTGTGGGGAAAAGAAGTTTAAAGAGAGGATTCTGACAGATGCTGGGGAGGGTAGCATCTGCTAATGAGTTCCTGAAAGGGCACCACCCATTTATAAGTGGGAGCGCTTCTGTAATTGCCACTGCAGTCACGAGATTGTATGATTGCAACAATATTTTGTCTGTCTTTCACCATGCCCTTATTCACTGACTTGTTTATTCCCCAAAGAATTTTAAATGCTCTTTAAGATTGTCCATAATAACTATGAGGTGCACTGTAACTAAAGCACCCAGGCACCCTCAAGCCAGTGGAACATACAGGTAGAAAAGATGGAGAAAGGTTATGACACAAATATGCTTGATAGAGGATGGCTATAAATTTAGCTGTAAGCTTTCAAGTCATAAATGTGAGGAGAGAAAAATTATGAGTTACATGACTCACAGAGTCCAGAAGGTGAAAGCAAACTAGTTGTTCAGGAAAACTAATGGACAGTAAATGATAAGAACTAATTGGACTAATGGGGCAAAAGTGTGGTCAACTGTTGCAGGCTCATAAATTTTCTAGTACAGATTTTCACTTCTTGCTTCTGAGGACCCTTGCAATAAATCATTTTAATTGTCTTCTCTAGTCCGTAATAGCCTTTAAAGGAAATTCTTTCAGTCTATCTATCCCTCTCTATCTATCTATCTATCTATCTATCTATCTATCTATCTATCTATCTATCTATCTATCTATCTATCTATATATCTATCTATCCATCCATCTACCTATCTATCTGTCTGTCTATCTATCTATCTATCTATCTATCTATCTATCTATCTACCATCTGTTTACCTATCTATCTAGTCATACTCCATCCATTTTTCCATCTACTTATTTTGCCTATCCATTCATCTATCTATCCATTCATCACACCATTATCCATCTGTTTATCTGTCTGCCTATGACATCTATCGATCTTTTACTTATCTCTAATGATACATTCAAATATTTTTTTACTGCTGACTGATCTCCCTTATATTTAGAACCCTGCTGTGTGAAAGGTAAAAATGGAGATTATGTGTGTTTATAAGTTGCACAAATAAATAACATAATTAATAGCAATTTATTATTTTTGATTTGTTTTGTTTTGTTTTTTGAGACAGGGTTTCTCTATGTAGCCCTGGCTGTCCTGGAACTCACTCTGTAGACCAGGCTGGCCTCAAACTTAGAAATCCTCCTGCCTCTGCCTCCCAAGTGCTGAGATTAAAGGTGTATACCACCACCGCCCAGCTAGCAATTTATTCTTAAGATTACTCAGTTCTGATTAAATTAGTGTGAATTGTGAAGTATCAGGAAAATACAATAGAACTATAGTATTTAGTGTCATCTCTATGAACTATTTTGCAAAAATAAAAAGCCTTACTGCAATGTAAACTTTCTGTTTCTCTGTGGCTGGTTTTCAAAAAAAAAAAAAAAGAAATAATTTACTATTCAAAAATAATTGAAATATGTTACCTGTTTGGGTGTTTTGGTCCATTAACTTTTTGCAGTAGGCTTTCCAACTAAAATTACATTGATGTCATATGGCATCTATTGTTTGCTAAAACTCCCCTTTTCAGGAACAAAATGTCAAAGCAGATTGAAGGAAAAAAAGAGGGAGTGACTTAACTGTGTTCAGTGATTCTCATCACTACTCCCATCAAAGACTGACTTCTGAAGTGCTGGTGCTTTCAAAAATTAATAGACTTTATTTCAAAGAGTTCTAAATGTTAAAGAAAAATCAAGTAGGCAGTAAGGAAAGCAAGATCATTGGATAATATGATAAAAATGTTTTCTTTTTAAAAGAAACTACCTATCCTCCATCTAAAGTTGTTGTAGCATCTTGTATTCCCACTAGATAGCCCAGTATCTGTTGATGCTCTACACCCTTACAGTGTTTTGTATTGTCAATTGTATGGCTTTTAACCATTCTCATGCCTGCAAAGTACCAACTCATTATGACTTTAATTTTTAATTTCCTAAAAATGTATGGCATTGAGAATCTTTGTTTGCAGTTTGTGACTCTTGGGAGGAAACAGCTGTTCAGCTCTTTTGCTTGCTTTCTAAGAGGGTTGTTGGTGTTATTACTGTCAAATTTTACATATATTCATTTATTTATTCATTCATTCACTCATTCATTTAATGGTGCTTTGAATTGAACCCAGTCTGGCACCTCAGGAGTTTGTAACGTGTGTCTGTGTGTGTGTGTGTGTCTGTGTGTGTCTCTGTGTGTGTGTGTGTGTCTGTGTGTGTGTGTGTGTGTGTGTGTGTGTGTGTGTGTGTGTGTGTGTGTGTACACATGTAGAGGCAGAGCGCAGCCTTGGGAGTCAACGCTCAAGCATCATTCATATTACTTTTGTAGGGTTTTTATTTGTCTACTTGTTTGTTTGTTTCTTTGTTGCTTCTTTGAGGCCTGGGTCTGGAGCTCAACAAGTGACCAAGGCAACCTGGCCAGCACACCCCGGGGATCTTCCTGACTCTACCTACCTAGCAATGGTATTACAAACTCATGCCATTATGCCCACAGGTTGTTTTTTTTTTTAACATAGATTCTGGGGATTTAATTCAGATTTGTATGCTTTCACAGCAAGCCTTTTACCAACTGAGCTGTCTCCTTATCCTCTGAGAATTTTTACCTCACAAACTAATGCACATTCAGCCTCTAGCAATTACCCAAGACTAAATGACTCTGCTTTTAAATTGAGGCCTTGGACTAGAAATCTTACCTGTGTGGACCCTTCCGTCTTGGAGCCTCAGTTTCCTCCCCAGTGAAATAAAACAAAACACGTGTGGTTATGTTCAGTTACATAGCTGGTAAAGATAAGCATGTTCACCATGGATTCTGACATGTATCTTGCAGGCACCTGGGAAAGATTAGTTTTCTTTTTCCATCCTAGTACCTGTACTTGAAAATAAGGCTTGTTTTCCATCCAAGCCATTATGAGGTATTCATCCTTGTGACATAAAAACTAAATCTCATAAAGTAGTGGCCATCCTTGCAGTGCTAGGAAAACTGCTTTGAAAAAGAACTGCCTTCTAGAACAATTGCTTATTCCACAGACCTTGAAAGGGATTCCAGGCTTCATTTATCTTTCTTGTCTTTCAACCCCAAGTATATTATCCTTTAAAAAAAAATACCCAGCTGACTACCAAGAAGGCAAATAAAAGGCCATTTCTTTTAGCATAGGTCTGAATGCAGGCACACCATATGCTAAGGATAGCCATTCTGATGCTCTGACAGCCTATATATCTTGGGGGTGCGTAAGTAGAAGAGGTTCTTGAACTTTAAAAGAGTCTCTACACTTCCCCATGGAACTATATCCAGAGAACTGTGTCTGTCATTGAGCATCAAAAGTTAAGAATTACACTAATAACTAGCATCTCCAGCCTTCTCATCTCATCAGGATGGTGATGCAAACATTTAGAAATTTAGGGATTGGACTGGTGAGATACCTAAGCCTACTACCAAGCCTGACAACTTGAGCTTGATGTTGATTCCCAGGACTCACATGGTGGAATGTAAGGACTGATTCCCATTAGTTGTCCTCTGACCTCCACAAGCATTACACAGCACATGTGTGTGCACACACATACATTGTATGCACAATAAGTCAATAAAAAAGGAAAATGGAAGCTTTTCTTATCTGGGCATATTATCTCAGTTTATTAAATGTACTTATTTCCTTCTGTAGATTAAAGTCAGAGGATGTTCTAGGCACAAATTCTGCATAGTAGCTCTGATTCCACTAGATTTGCTCTAGTGTTGAGGGGACATAGCTCTTCACTTCATCCAAGGAAAGAGAATGAGGGAAATCATCTCTAGCTAAAGTATACATGATAATTAGACTATATTGTCAATGGACTTACACTTCCTTGCATTTATTCCTACCCTTGACTGTATTTCTTAAACCCTCAAGAGACTTAAGAAGACCAAGAATCAATTTTCACCTAGCATTGCTTCCTATGAAGCCTTGTGAACCCTTTACTTGAGCCCTTGTATTTTGGTCTGTTTCCATGTGATACAGAAGTGAAAGAATTGGGCAACGTCCAGAGCCATGCTAAATTTGTTCTGACATGTAGACTCTGCTGTAGACAGCACACAAGAGCTAGGTGTTCAGCATGAAGACCCCAGCCCTTTCCCCCTGCCATATCTTTTGTTGTTTGTGTAGACGAGTTCATGGTCTTCTGTAATTTTCTTTTTCTATTGATCCTGCAGTGCTGGCAACAGAACTTTTACAAAGAAATGTTATTGACAGGAGAACTTGTGGGTTTTCCAGCCATGTGTCTTGTATATTAGAGAATGAGGGTACATAATTCAGGTAAACTTCGCTTTCCAGAGAATTCATTTCAGAGTAGCCTGGATGATTGAGCTCTTTAGGGGTAACCTGTCTGCAAAGCAGCCTTCTCAAATCTCTCCATGCTGCCCCAAGGCAAAGGTGAAAGTGACAGTCTGCTTTATTGGTCTTTGGGTTTCAATTTCTTCTGGTACATTTTCGTCCAGAGATGAGAGAGTTGATGGGAAAATGATGAGTTTAAAATAGAACTAAACTTTCTACAAAGATTTTTCGAGAATGCGTTATAGACTCTAAGTTTGAGGGCAGCAAAGGAGCACCCATCACTTAGAGACACTGGTTGGAATTGATTATGTCTACTTTGCAACTGTGTGACCTTGGGGAAATATGTCCGTTCTCCTGAGACTCAGTTTCATTGTCTATTAAATCAGGGTTGATAATACCAAATTCAGATGGTTGTTGTAAAAAGTGACAGGCAAAATGTTCTTTTATGGGACTTGTAATCTTCTATGTTGCCTGTAAATGTTTCTTTTTGAGATAACGTCTCACGGTGTAACTGGCTAATCTGGGATTCCCTGTGTAGATCACACTGGCCTTGAACTTGGAGCACTTCTCCAGCCTCTGTTTCCCAAATGTTTGGATTATAAAAGTGAGCCACTGTGCTTGGCTATTTGTGAATATTTCTGAGACAAGAATGGTTCATCAGTGATTTCTGTCAAGTTTATGTGCCCATAGCACCAAGCAAGACTAATATGTAATGCTATATTTCTATCTAAAGTTAAAATGAGTAAATAATCTAGAATATCAAATTTTCTCATGGTTTTTAACAATTGAGTGACTGGCCCTTTGCATTGGGCTAGATGACTACATAGCCACATTCAGCATTTAGATTCAAGGATGAAGAGGAAATTAACAAGTGAAGCTAGGAAGACTGTTGTAAGGGAAAGTTCTGAGAATCATTTACTGTTCTAAACAAAACACAGCAAACAAGTGAGCATGTAGTGATTGACAGAAAGGAAAATTTTGCTCCAGCATCACAGAGTTGCAAAATGGAAGAGATCAACAAACACTAGTACTTCTCTCAGTGGTACAAAAGCCATCCTCAGACCAATAATAGCCAGTCCACATATTCTCAAAAACCTTTGTAGATGGCTAAGTTCTCATTTAAATTCATTTTTGGTCTCTAGTGGCTTTGGGAACTCTTCAGAATTATACTGGCACCTCTCCAACAGTGCTGGGCATGTGATGAGCTCTAGGGAAGGTGCTAAGGAATGACTTCTACCTTGTGAGGGATCTAGGGCAGATGGCAGTGGTTCAGTCTAGAGCTCACTTCTGCCACAGATGACTGAAATGTTGGGCTAAGTGTTCCCAAGGAATCCAGCCTCTCTAGTAGTCTGGAGGTAGTAATAATTTGAATTTTCAAGGCTCATGAATTGGCATCATTTAGAGTACATCTGTCCTGGACCCTTGCATTTTGGAAGGAATTGAATGCACTAAGGTAAAATATCAGGAAACTTGTTTGTTTTTAAACTCTTTCATTTCTTTTTTTTAAAAATCTTTTTATTGTAATTTTTTTCATTTCACATATAAATGTGACACTCCAGTTATTTGTGATAATTTGTATCTAGAATATTTTGATTTGGGGAAAATGAGATAGCACATTACTACTTTTCTTCTCAAAACAGAGACACTAATTGGGCTTTCTGCCAAGGGGCTGAAGCAGCAGATGTAATCTTGAATTTGAGGTCTCTGCAGACTGGATGAGGCTTCCAAGCCATGTGGAGGTTGAACTTATGAGGGGAGCTTAGTGGTTATCCTTCCAGATGTTCACCTTGTAGCTCCTGTCAATAACAAATGTATAGATAAGTGCATGGATTGTTCATTCCAGCCAGTTAGCCATTCAGTGAGTGAGCACCTTTGCCAAGTCTGGCCGTTTGTCAGATAACTCCCTTTAAAGTTATTTGAAGAAAGTCTACCCCAAATAATTACATTTTGGTTATCTTTTGTTATTGGCTAATAACCGGCTTCTCCTGTGGGTTTGCACAGGCTCAAGTTGTCATATGAATTTTTATAGTATATGGTCTGTTGTGAAGTATTTGTCTCTGTCTAAAAATGGAACGTCCTTAAATACAATCTTTTAACTGAGTAAATCAATGAAAGATAAAGAAATAATTTCTCTTTTAGCCAATTTTTAATCAATATTTTCATGAAAGGCTGAAATGTTAACTGAATCCTGGCAGTTGTCATTTGAAATATAAGTTGTATGTTTAAGAATTTATGTGGACATCAAGGTTTGGACTTCACATTCAAAAAGTAAAATTGATTTATGGGAGCAAACAACTATATAAATATAGGTAATGGCAGCAATGAATGTGAGCAATTTTTTAAGGCAAATGGATCTTACTCACCAAAGCAACAGAGGCATATCAAATTCATCTACCCTGGATTTCATGTTTTAATTTTGGGGCATATCTTTTTCTCTTATTTTACAGAGGCCTTTGAAATTGTTGTTCGCCATGCCAAGAACTATACCAACGCCATGTTCAAGAATAACTACCCCAGTCTGACTCCACAAGCTTTTGAGTTTGTCGGTGAATTTTTCACAGATGTGTCTCTCTACATCTTGGGTTCTGATATCAATGTGGATGATATGGTCAATGAATTGTTCGACAGCCTCTTTCCAGTCATCTATACCCAGATGATGAATCCAGGCCTGCCCGAGTCAGTCTTAGACATCAACGAGTGCCTCCGAGGAGCAAGACGTGACCTGAAAGTGTTTGGCAGTTTCCCCAAGCTTATTATGACCCAGGTTTCCAAGTCACTGCAAGTCACTAGAATCTTCCTTCAAGCCCTGAATCTCGGAATTGAAGTTATCAACACTACCGACCACCTCAAGTTTAGTAAGGACTGTGGCCGTATGCTCACCCGAATGTGGTACTGCTCTTATTGCCAGGGACTGATGATGGTTAAGCCTTGTGGTGGCTATTGCAATGTGGTCATGCAAGGCTGTATGGCTGGTGTGGTGGAGATCGACAAGTACTGGAGAGAATACATTCTGTCTCTTGAAGAGCTCGTGAACGGCATGTACAGAATCTATGACATGGAGAACGTGCTGCTTGGACTCTTTTCTACCATCCATGACTCCATCCAGTATGTGCAGAAGAACGGAGGCAAGCTGACCACCACTGTAAGTATCAGTCTTCAGGTTTCCAAGGAGCTGTCTTTCATTGTGGTAGGTGGTGGGTGGGGCGACCTCTCCAGCAACAGATACTGATAGAAAAATAGAGAAAGGAAAAACGATGAGCAAGTGAGAATGCAGATGGGCTGAATGAATTCTCCGAGATAGACAGCATGTTAAAACTACAGGCTACAGAGTCGTAATACCCGACTATGTATTCTAGCTCCATGTTCTTGCTTGCTGCTGAGTATTGGGAACTAATTTTATCTTTATGAGTTTTATTTTTTGAGTTCATGAAAAAAGAATAGCTTGTATTCAGACATGTAACATCTGTGTGGTATATGGTAAGTCTTTTTTAAACGTTAGCTGTTATTGTTATTATCAGGACCCATATGGGAATATTTCTACCCTCTCATAAACAAGGAAACTGAAGCTTAGTGAGTCGTATGTTACACGGGGACATCCAGTTCTGTAATTAGTGGAAAAGACATGATTTGGAAACTGAATTTTTAATTTAGTTATCATCACCTTCTATTCTGACTTTACTCTGTGGTCTTCATCACATACATCACATTGCCCTTCTGAAGGGAATGTAAAATACCATTTAAAGAAAAGAGAATCAGTGTCTACTAACTAAACCCACAAGAGAACATAAGAGAAGCATCTGTGCTGCCCATTCATGTTTGCAGCCTTAATTATACCAGGCTACAACTGATGGGATTTGTAATGGGAGAAGGGCAGTTCTACAAGGGCAGTAAGCAGCTTGCTTGGCTTTGAGGAGATTCTGTCAGAGAACCACAAGGGAAAGCCACTTCTGATGTCGAACAGAACATACAGCCAAGAGCTTCCAGCTATGTTCTTTTAAGACAGAGATTCTCTACTGCTTCCAGATCCATAGGAAGATGTGCCAGAACAGTATAATATACTACTATTGTTGAGCTCCTGCTTGTATCTTAAATGCTCTGTTGGTGACACACACACACACACACACATATACATATACATATGCATATACATGTACATATACATATACAGACACACACACACACACACACACACACACAGGGCCATCCATGAGATGGGTCTCAGTAGTGTACCCATTGCACAGAGGATGGATGAAGCTTAGAGAGTGTTAGTACTTTCCAAGATCTCCAACACTGATCTATGGTTCCAGGAACAGCGATTCAAAGCCAGGTCTTGCTGGCCTTGTTGACTCCTGCTCTTAGCTTCCCTCCAGTACATTGCTGTGTAGTCTGAACTATTACTTAACCAGAATGTAGAGAACAGCATGGGCTAGTTAGCCTTGTCTTTAAACTCTGGCAGTGCAAAGTGATATGGGTAATTGGTTTCTTTGGTGAATTAAACTAGGAGGGAGGACAGCAATGATACAAGCCTCAGCATGGCTACTTACGGAGCTGCTCTAATTGCCCCATTCACAGTGCTGGCCATTTAAAACCCATTTGCTGAGAAAATATTTTATAGTAAAATGAACAGAAATGCCCTATCTAACGATGGTGTTCTTCGATGGCTAATTATTCCCTTGACTGCTTTATAATTTGAGGCCATATTCTGGGGCCTTATGCAAAAGTAAATTGCACAGAACTAGAAAAATGAAAAGTAAGTACATTCATATGTTCATTCACTAGCATTGATCGAGGGTCCACTGTGAGTCCCACCACAAACAAGGGCATCAGGGTGTGAGAATATCTACAGTAAGAGGAAAATAAGACTACTTTAATGGCAAGATACATGAGTATTTAAAGGTTATCCGTGCACACTTTTTTTTTTTGAGCATAGCATAATGGAACTTCCTCCCCCAGTACTTTTAAAAACAAAAAGATAAAGTTTAGCGTGTGCAAGTGGCACATCCCCTTAGCCTCTGCCCTCAAGGACTAGGGCTTGAGGATTGGGAGTTTGAATAGACTGCTTGCACTAAGCTTAGACCCACTCTCCAACAACAAACAAAAAGAAAAGGAAAAGAAAAGAAACAATTAAAAAACCAGACTGGGCACACAGTTTTGATGAGGTCTAGGCATGCAGGTTTGTGGAGTGAACACTTATTAACATCTGCTTTATGCAGGAACTTCATCAGGTGCCTGGCATCCGTAACCTCCCAAGACAGTTCTGAAGTCATGACATGCCACAGTTTCACTGGTATATGGACCTGCGACTGAATAAATTCCACCATAATGAACATTTTGCTGTGATATGAATGTTGGAAAGGCAGTGTGAAAATTGAGCTAGTCTAATCCCATTTGAAAATGAAGAACTAAAGTCTCCAGGGGCAGATCCAAAGTTTTTTAGCTAAGAAAAGAGCCAGCAGCAGAATTCAAGGTATTCTTCTGCTGCAGTCTAATATCCTTTGTGCTATATCACTCTGTGCCCTAGAAGATCCTTCCAGACTTTCACTCTAAAAGTACCATTAAGGATTTTGCAAAGACATAAATTGCATAGTTATTTCAGGCTTTCAGACCTGCTACATTTTAGGTATGTGCACATGTAAGCGTGTGCTCATACACATACCTAATATACAGTAGAGGGAGTACATTTTGTGTCATTATTGTTCAGGAGGAAAGGCCTTGGCTGTCAGGAGGTGCTCAGTGATGCAGTCCCTTTCTGTTTTGGCCATTAAGGGCCTGATTGCTCCCAGATCCCATCTAGTTATGAGAGCATGAAGTCTGCCATCCCCTGGGAATGCTTGAACTAAGCCAGAAAGCATATGCATGCTGCCTCATTGCTGTTATATGATCACCAGGACTAAGTTGTTTGCATCACCTGGTGGGGATTAGGGAATCACTGGCTGGGTGTGTTCCAGCCCACACTCTGTACAGGCTACAAGCAGGCAGGGCTCTTTATTAGGGTGAGGAGAACTATGACTTTGACCAACTGAAGCACTCTGTTCAGGCGGACAAACCCACAGATAGAATCCCTCAAACCAAAAGCTGGTTTAAAATTAAGTGTTAACAAGATTCTGCTGGAGCACCCTCATTTCCTTGTGTTAACAAGATGGGAATGCCCCACAGTAAAACCTTTCCTAGGGTCAGTTGTGCTGAGGTCTCTCCTTAACATCATGCCATTCCTGGGAGTTGTGGAGGTGGGGCAGCTTTCTTGATGAGCTATATAAGTGATGGCATGAGGTGTCCATACAAGGGTATTGTCCAGTTGTGTTGGGGTTGGCCTTCTACATAGGTATGACAATCTTAGACTTTCATAAGTATAGATTGTTGGTGTTTACTTTCTCTGAGAATGGTTCTCAATCCTGTAGACTACCAGGTGAAGGCATGTGGGCAAATATTGTGGTCTTATTACTCCCAGCACCCCTGAATGTAGCAAATGTTCAGTTCCCCAAATCGACTCATCTCCCAGTCAGTGGGAGAACTTGTTTAACATTGCTGGAGTCCAAGCCCAGAGATTCTGATAACACAACTCTATGGAGAGGGTAGAGACGTTGCCATTTTAATAGTGTCCTCCTTGATCCTGATGTTCCCTGAGGAACATCTGGTTATCTTGTTTGAAAGATAAAAGAAGATTGAGAAGTTGGGAAGTGAATAGCCCAGATACTGTAAGCTGGTTTTGACAGAGGTGGAATGATAGTTTATCTCTAAAATGCGGCTGCTATGTTAGATGTTAAATGAATTGTTAGGTTTAGAAAATGCAAGTACTCACTAAGCCCCAGTCCAAACTGCTAAGTGTCCAGTGAATAATGACTTTTCCTTACGCTTTTTAAAGACATATTTTTACTGTTTTTAATGATGTATATGTGTGTTCATGTGCATGTATATGCATGTGAATGTAGGTACCCTTGGAAGCTAGACACATGGGACCCCCTGGAGCTAGAGTTAAGTGCTTATGTGGGTGCTGGGAGTGGAGAACTAAGGTCCTCTGAAAGAGCAGCAAGTGCCCTTACCCTCTCAGCTTTTTCTCCAACTCATTTACACTTTTTTTTTTTTATTACTGGTGAATGGCCTCCAGTCACATGATTCCAGAAGAATCACATGTGCCAGGAAAGTGTTCTATCACAGAGCCATAACCCCAGCTCTATACACTTATTTTAGAGTATGACTGATCTATATTATTTTATTCTAAGTAAGTTGAATGAAAAATGCCAGTAAATGAGTAAAAGATGCATATGTACGAGGGTAAAGGAACAGAAAGTGGAGGAGACAGACTTCTGTACTGACAAGTCCCCTCAAAAAGGTATTAATATAATAGACCCATTCTGATCTTCAAGTGGATTTGGAAGCAATGATACATATCTTGCCCCCAGATGAGTATTGAGCCTTTGATAGTACTTGACTGAAAAATCTCACTGTAAAAATTGATCATCATGTTACTGAATTCCACATTTTGTACCTTGAAGCAAATATAGATATGTGCACCTTATAATGCATTTACTTCCAGCCTTGCTGTTTCCTATGGCTTCTTTTGTTCCTAATACAGAGGACGGAGGCCAGCATTGTGTACATGTTAGGCAACCACTCTACCACGTGCAGCCCCTGTAAAACATGTTTTAAAAATTCTATTGTTCTTGTCTCAAAAATCACTTTGATTGCCATTACCATATACCTACATGTAGATTATGTACACTTCATGTACAACTCACTCATTTGTTACACATCAGGTATTTATTATTTCTCAGAATAATTGCCAAAGCTTTCTGTGGCTGATCTCATTGACTGTCTTTAGTCCACAATGTAGTTGCTCATAGAGTCTTTTGTTGTTGTTGTTGCTGTTTATTTCTGAGAATGTAATTTAATTACAACATTTCTCCCTTCTCTTTCCTCCCATATCCCCCTCCCTGCTCTCCTTCCAGTTCATGCTCTTACACTCTTACTTGGCTGTTGCTAGTTTCCTTTTTTCATATTTTCTAGCGCACTTTATTGACTCTCCTTAGCATGCCCCTGTGTTAGGGTTTCCTGGCCCACAATTCTATTACCTTGACTTAGGCTGTTTCACTGAACGTTGTACACAATTGCAACCCTTTCTATCACCACCATTTCTCCCTTTCTTCTGTCATTGTGACTCACTTTAGCACGCCCTGGAAGAGATTCTGCAAATCTCTATTATACGTTTCATTGTGGAAGCAGTGTGGTGGACACTGAGCATCATCAAGAGGGTAGGGAAGCTGATCAGGGAAGATTCTTTTGCTCCATTTTGGGGTCACTAAGCCAGCAGGTCTCAGAACTCAGATTCAGAGCTGGGTCTGTCTGACTCCCAAGCTCTTGCTTGTTACCATGACTCTATATTGCTCTCTCAAACACTTCCATTCTCTATTCACTAGAATCCTCGTTCCCCAAATGCAGCCTAAATTGGTTTTTTATTATATTATTTAATATCCTGTATTACTCCCTACTGTTTTTCCAGCTGCACAATCAGTTTTTGAATTCATTCTCTCTCCTTGGAGACTCTTGCTCTACTATTTCCCAATGAAGAACTAAAAGACACAAGGTTGGTTTTTTTTTTCTCTTTTCATATTCCTAACACTTAAAGGTACAGAATAGTTTCTAAGAGAATATTGGTGTAGGCTCTGCCTGTTAGTGTTGTCAATGATTCAAACTCTATTAATTTCCGGTGTTGAGTCCCCGCCCACTGGAACAACAGATAGCCATCTTGGTTTTTGCAGTGATGGAACTCAGGGCCTTCTGCATGTTAAGCATGTGCATGGAGAGAGCACATCTCCAGCCAGCCCCAACAGACAGTTTTCAGGGTATCTAGTATTTATTCTGAATACCGAGTCATAGTCAGATGTCTATTTTGGACTTTCCTTAGGTAGCAACTTTGCCTACTGAGAGCCTAACCTATGCTGATATCCACGTGCACTCATTTCTTTGGCTAGAATGTTTGAAGAAGTAATACAGTCAGTATTTAATCATGGATGGTAGGAAGCCTTGAGGCAGACTCTCCTTTTGAGTCACAATAATAATTCACTCTATCAAATCCGTGCACTTTCCTGTCTGTGTGAGTGACTGGAAGTCGTCAGAATTTCCAAGATTAGCCTTACCTCTCGTCTCTGCCTTTGAAGGCTGAGGCCATTTCTCAGATGTCAGTTTGTCCGAGCTTCTTTCCTTGTGTGCTATCACTGCACCTTCATTTTTCAGTCTCAGACACAGATACCTTCTCTGAATTCATAGAAGCTGCTCTCTGTTCCGAAGGGATTCAGAAGTGATAAATCCAGCAGCTATCTCAGTACCTCATTAGTGTCTGCAGGCCGCCATCTGAAACTGCAATAAGCAATATTATTTAAATGAGGTCCATTTCCGACATGACAGAAAATTTACACTTTGTCATCCTTTTTTACATTCACAATAAAAATAGCGTTAGTGGTTGCCATTGGACAAAGGTGGTCGTTTGGTCTCTTGTTTTGCTTTGAGGATTCACTCATGGCACAGGCTGGCACTGAACTTATGACCCTACTACCTCAGCCTGAGAAAGGTAGTTATTAAACATAGACGACCTAATAATTGAAAGACTACCAAGGAAGAATTGACACTATTGAGTGTTAATTTCACAGGAAGTTTCCAAAGCTAATCATATGAAGGTTTTTGTATGTTTCATCCTGATATTACAAACAGATTGTAGATTATTTTGGCAGATTACATAGGCTCTCTGCAAATCTAGCATTGTTTGTCTTTACCTAGGTGAGGGACAGTGTGATGACGAGTTGCTCTTTCCTTCTGTCTTTTTTTTTTTAAAGATTTTATTTATTTTATGTGTATGAGTATATTGTAGCTGGATAGAATATTGTGAGCCACCATGTGGTTGCTGGGATTTGAACTCAGACCTTTGGAAGAACAGTCAGTGCTCTTAACCGCGGAGCCATCTCACCAGCCCCTCCTGTCTTTAGGAATACATTTCTAAAGCCAGGCAGTGATGGCTCATGCCTTTAATCCCAGCACTTGGGAGACTGAGGCAGGCGGATTTCTGAGTTCGAGGCCAGCCTGGTCTACAGAGTGAGTTCCAGGACAGCCAGGGCTACACAGAGAAACCCTGTCTCGAAAAACAAACAAAACAAAACAAAAAAGAAAAAAAGAATACATTTCTAAACATCCTTTCTATGATCAATGAACTAAGAAGATGAGAATATGCCCCCAAGAA
>NC_045030.1:56021617-56021829 GCF_008632895.1 Mastomys coucha | reverse complement strand
AAATTTTCTTCCAAGTTGCTACCTCTGGATGATGGCAAGACCCTCTCGAGCTCTCGATGCCTTTGGAGGATCAAATCAAGGAATTCGAAACTAGAGAACAATTAGTTCAGCTTTGCTGGTTAGCCGTAAGACAGCTCATGTGCTGCCTGTTGGAGCATAGCCAAAGGTACACACAAAGACCAAAAACAGCGACAGTGTTGTCAGCCAGTCAG
>NC_045030.1:56009852-56021469 GCF_008632895.1 Mastomys coucha | reverse complement strand
CCCCCCCCTCTCTCTCTCTCTCTCTCTCTCTCTCTCTCTGTAGCTATCTTTTCCTTTCCTGCTTTTTGAGGGTACAGAGTTATAAGTTTTCTATTGCTACATAGGCTGGGGAAGTTATCTCTTTTATTGCACTTAAAAGGTGGCAGATGTGATAACCACAGGGTAGTTCGCTGACACTTATCCATGTCTGCTGGTAGTGTCAGGGAGAACGAATTTGTTCCCAATGGATATTCAGAGGTTTGATAATTCAAGGCCATTTGCCCAGGAGAGCAGAAGTTAAGAAAGATACCCCCTTGGCCCAACATTATAAGGACCCATGTGCTCCCAGGGTGACAGTGAATGAGTACAAAATGCCTATTTCAAATGTTGGCTGCTCAGGAAGTCAGAACATGGTGAGAGCAGCCTTTACTTTATGAAGACAGAATAGCCTCTGGATATTTATTCATTACAAAAGCTGAAAAGCCTCAGAATTCACAGTGTGGCTCCTCTGCTAGGCCTTTTCCTTTGCCTGGAGTTAAAGTCTGTCTTGGCAAATGTAGTGCCAGTCATTCTCTAATGATCCCCCTCCCAACCCCTGCACAAGGTACCTTGGCCCATTAACCTCTGAGGCCTATGCATTTTGCTATCTTGCTCAGGTATTCAGGCCAAAGTTCTTTCTACCTTGGCTCTCTTCTTCAAAAGCCAAGCCTCATACCTCCCCCTCCCCCCAACCCTCAAAATTGGAAAACAGACCAATTCTGGCCATCACAGAAGCTGGTTTTAAACAGGTAGGACAGTAAAATAGTCATTTCCTTAAGGGAGTGAACAATTGCAATGGTTGCTTCAGTTAAAAAAAAACCTTACAGGGCCGACAGGAGGTGAGTGTGCACAAGTATCATCCAGCCTGCTGCGTCCTTTCGGAGGTCAAGTGCAACCTCATCATTCTCAGCAGCCCAGCCTGGCTGAGCGCTGAGCTCTCTGCCGTGCAGTGGGCCTCCCTGTTTTCTGTTCCTTTCTGTGTTGTGTGTTGGGGTATCAGTGGGGTAAAACAAGTGAGTTTTGTTTCTGTGAAAGTACAGATTTCATCATATCCTTTCAGAAATGTCCCTTTGGGATGTGCGTGAGCCCGCAAGGCTGTTTTCCTGCTTTCTGTGGGGTCTGAGGTGGGGGCAGGAAAGAGCTGATGCTGCCCCTTATTACCCAATGCAGAACCTTTCTGAAGAATATGCAGAAAGCAAATTAAGTGTGCCTATTCATTCCACTCCGAATGCCTGAACAAGATAAAATAGGAAACGGAGTCATTATATTTGGGTGCTGTCTATTATCATTTACTGACTCAGAGTCTATCTAAGCCTTTCTGCTTTCTGCAGATAATTAATTTTGTTCTAAATGTAGGGAAGAATGATTGTAATCAGTATGTTTGTATTTTCAGCTACAAATAGAGCCTATCAAAGATGTATAGTACAAATAAACCCCATAAAATATGCAGCTCCAGCCCTGCTTGAAGTTAATGTGCTATCTTTTTTTTTCAAAAGGAAACATACATACATATAATACACACACAGACATACATACATACATACATGATTTTTAAAGTTCGTCTTGCTTTTCTTTTACAGTTAATAGGGTGCTCTTTTTCAACTCAATCCTATGCTATGAATTATATTTATCATCAAAATCTCATGTAGCAGAGCTGAAAGAGACTATGATTTGGTGCAGAAATCAACTTGTCAACATATACACATTTCTCAGGTCGAGAAGTGAATTTCTATTATTCTCCCAGGAAATTAGGAGCAGCCAGCCCCACGAGCACCGTTTCTGAAGGAGGTCGCTGTGTGCTCTTTGAGAAAGGACGTGCCCTTTACTCACCCCGCTCTACCCACGCCTCTAGCCAAGCCCTAATTCTCTTGTAGGATTATATTGTACTCAGAACTCATTCATTCAGTCCCTGTTCTGTGTTTAAAGTGATGATGTTTGATCACAGTGCAAGCATCACAGGGACACTAGTTCTCCTTCTGCTAGTGTACTAGTACATTTGTTCTATTGAAAAACAATCTACTTCCGTTTGAGAACGGTTTTCTTTTTTTTTTTCCAGAAAAGAATTCTAAAAAAGGAAGTAAGGTGGCTCTCAGCCAAAGTCATCCAGCTGTATAGAGAATCACCTGAGTGGTATGCTGCAGCTTATGAAATGTCCTGCTATGAGAAATGCCAGATCAGAATTCAGAGTTTTTACATAGGATCTCAGCCTTGTACTGCCATGGGCTAATGGTCTTTTAAAAAGCAACTTCTCGGTTTCTATTTCTGAATGTGTATAAGGAATAAGAATGTGAACAGGGCAGGAGGATTGAGGGGTAGACAATTATTCAAACTTGCTGTATGCCTTATCGAGATCTAAGCTCTATCCATGAATGGCCTTCTTTGGTTTATGATAATCGTGAGAAGAGGACTATGGTCATTGCCATTTTCCTGCTAAAAGAATAGAGAAAGAGACTTGGAAGTAGGTGCTAGCTGTACAGCTACTTCCGCTGCTATGTAGAGCAGAAGTCCGAGAGGTACATCCCTCACCTCCGGCAAGAACCTGTTTTAAAATATATGGTAGGGCTAGGCCTTGATTGTGCACTGACTCAGTTAGCGGGAAGGAAGGAAGGAAGGAAAGCCAGAAATTGCTCCGGGTCTTTCCTTCTTGCCAACTTTCTCAGTTATTATTCATCCTGTTTTTTACATATGGCCTTGAGAATTGCATGGGAACTTCCAATGGGCCTCACTTCTCTTCCTCATTTTGGTATTAATTAATCCTAATTAGATTTTTCAAAGTCTGCTTAGAGCTCAGGCTTCCCCCAGGATGGTTGCCTATTTAATTTACCTTTTTAAAACAGAATCTGTTCTTGATGAGCTTAGGGTTTTTTTTTTCTTCTTAATGCTTTAAAGGTATATAGCAGCTGTTTTCTCCCTTTCAGTTAAAATATCCATGGTGAAATACGAAGCTCTGTGGCTTTCTTATTTTGCACTAAACCTTGCAATTATCTTTGGCCAAACATGGAAGGAGTTCAGTCCCCTGAACCAATCCTTAATGTAAAATGAATGGGTGTCTTGACTATAATGGCCTCCTAGCTGATTTCTTTTTAGTTGTGAGCATTTTTAAATCTTCTTTTAGCAGTCTTTACACGGTTTCTAGACATAATGTACTTTAGACAAAATATTAGGAGTCTAAACTAGGGTCCTCAACTTGATTAAAAGTAAAGTAATAATTGTTACAAATGGGTATAATCAATCCTGACAGGAACTATAGAATCCATGTTAGGTAGCCCACTCCTTTGGAAAGGATGTCAACCTTCCTTGGATCTGAGAGGGCAAAAGAACATATACGGGAGGAACTCTTTCCATCACACATCTGTCTATTTCCTCCCTCGCCATTCCTCCTGACTCTGTCATGCTCCGATTAAAAAAATTAATGTGTGACTCAAAGTGCTCTATTCTGAAAGGCCCCGTTCAGAACTGTCACAGCTCTGGTTATTATTGGCCAGAGACTGTGTGAGATAGCAGGAATGAGAAATTACAACAAAGCTTCATTTTTGAGAATTGATTTCTGAAATAGAATTACATCATTTCCCCCTACTTATCCTCCTTTCCCAGTTACCCTCTGTCAAACTCCTCCCATGCTCCCCACTCTCAAGTTGATAGCCTCTTATTTATGACACACACGCGCACACACATCTATTTTTGTTGTTTGTGAATGTACGGTTTCAAGGCTGAGCACTCTGCATTGGACCGCAGTACGGGGACTCATCTCTAGGAGAGGCTAATTCTCCTCCCAGTTCCTAGTTGCATGTAGGTTGAAGGTTTTGAAATAGCAAAGCTTTCTGCACAGCAAAATGAGGCTATGCCTAATAAAGGAATACACTCACTTTGTTCTTGCATGGAATATAGTAAGAAAAGTGTAGATGACTTGGAAGAAATAGCTTTAGCTTCAGGAGTTACAGTGAGAATTCTTTGCATCCCTGAATATGTTTGATCTCCACAAACTTTAATTGTTTCATATATACATTGAGAACAAAAACATTGACAAAAATGCCTAGCACTTAAAGGCAATGGTAAAAACTCTTTTTTTCTTTTTTCTTTTTTTTCTTTTTTACACTTGATATTTTATTCCCCCAGCTCCGATCCACTCTCCAACTGTTCCACATCCCATACCTCCTCTCCACCCACCCTGTCTCCACGTGGATGCTCCCCCACCCCATCTCACTAGACCTCCCCATTCCTTAGGGCCTCCAGTCTCTTGAGGGTTAGGTGCATCTTCTCTGACCTGACCTGACCTGGCAGTCCTCTGCTGTATATGTGTTCGGGGCTTCATATCAGCTGCTGTATGCTGCCTCGTTGGTGGTCCAGTGTCTGAGAGATCTCAGGGGTCCAGGTTAGTTGAGACTGCTGGTCCTCCTGCAGGGCAGCCCTGCTCCTCAGCTTCTTCCAGATTTTCCCTAATTCATCAACAGGGGTCCCAGGCTTCTGTCCATTGGTTCTTAAATGTAATATGATTCACTTTACCTACTTCTTAGCAAAGCAGTCTTTTCTCCCTTCGTCTTCTTTTGCATGGTGGGGTATTCATCTTTTGGGTCCCTGTAGTAGCAGTACCATATTTAATGAGTTCCAAAGAAAAATTTCTTTTGCTGGGAGGTAGCAATACAAATATCAAGCATCTGTTTGGGGATGATAAATCACTTGGCCTGTAGAAGAATGTCTGTAATCTTTTCCTAATGTTAGTATTGCTCTTTCAGATAAAGATGCTTGGTCAGGTTCTCCACGTTTCCTAAAGACTTAAATTCTCACTACTTGCTACATTTAGAGCTTGATGGGTCTTTAAAACAAATATCTTTAGTCTCTGTAGTTATAGAACTCTTCCTCTACCTGCCCAACCCCTACCAAGAAGGCCAACCATGCTTTCCCAAATGTTAAGGTCAGTTCCCAACCAAGCAGACCAACTGGACCATCTACAAATTTGCTGGCTGCTCACATAGGTCTTCCCAGAGGACTCATGAGAAAAGGGCATCAGACTGTGTCTGGATCCCTGGTAGGCATTGTTTGTTGGTTTGTTAGTCTGTTGTTTAACATTCATCTTCTTTTGCTGTGGCTTAGTGCTGAACTCTCCAGGAATAAGGAGAGGACTCAAGCTGTGTTTATGGCTCCTTTGTTTTGGGAGTGTTGTTTATATATTATAATGCTAAATTGCTTTTTACTGGGTACCACTGTTAAATGATGATTAAACTTAGGCTGGTATAAAAATGAATAGATGTCTATTAAATATCTCTGGGATAGTTATTGATAACCTCTTGGTTTAAATGCTAAGCTTTTATTCTCTTGCTAAAATGTCTCTTCTGTTCATAGCTCCTCTGCTTACATTCTTTTCCTCTTCTAATACCTTTCTGACTCTTGGGGTTTGGGTTACCATTCTATTCTCTGATGTAAAGAAAGATTAAATACAAGATTTTCACCCCCGTGGATACATTGAAATATAGGACAGAAAGAAAACATGCCTCTCCTACAATTAAAATGTAAAAGTTTTGATGCTGTAAATCTTAGATCAGTTCCTGTCAAAGAAAAAAATACTAAAGCAAAGGATGTGGAAAAAAGTAGAAAGATAAAGAAACAAGAGGAGTCTCAGGCACTGTGGGTGATACTGGCTCTGTTAAGGCAACTTCCTACTGACTGGACTATTTTTTCATTCTTTTGGGGGGGATGCTGGATGCTGGAAGACAGTGAGACCAGTGCAGTCATCTGCATATGTTCTCTGATATCTCCCCTTTATTAATTTTTCCTATTGGACTCATCATGAAGATGATTAAATGTTTCTTATCACTTGAAAATTCATTAGCCTTGCCTTCATTTGTTAAAATTCCTTTTATTTTTGAGATTATGATACATTGCATCATTTCCTCCTTCTCTTTCCTCCCTCCAAACCCTCCCACACACCCCTCCTTGCTCTCTTTCAAATTCATGGCCTATTTTTCACTAATTGTTATTGTATACGTGTATGTACATATATAATATATACATATATGCATAAATATAACCTGCCTTAACTGTTTAAAGAATTGTCATTTGTTTTTTCATCTAATTTCTGCTTTTTCTTTTTCCCTCAATTCCATGTCTTCTCTGTTTGGAGCAGCCTGCATCTACCAGTCGAGATCTCTGACTTTCTGTGTTGCTCTTGACTCCTTTTTCCATTCCTAAATTACATTCTCACCTATTACTGCTTGACTTTCATAGTGAAACAGTGATTTAAGCTTCCCATATGATAATACCATGAGCCTGTCACAGAAACTACAGAGACACCTTACCTCTTGCCTAGATTAAGTGATTAGATGCTTGGTCTAGTGTTTATTTCAGAGATTCTTGTCTGGGTCCCTGGACCTGCAGGTTTCCCTGAAGCTCTATTATGGTTCTATTTCCCCTTTCATTCCTCACAGACATCTTTTGCTACAGCAGTTAGACACCCCAGTGCCAAGAAACAGCCAGAATCACCACCCACAACCAACATAGCCAGCTCTCCTGGTTCTTCATCTTGAACTTTGAAGAGAGAATGCAAACGGGAAAAAGAAAGACTCATTAAATGTAATATTCAAGATAAAATGCAAATTTTAAGAGGCCGCAAGTGAGGATGTCTATTTGGGAGCTTTACTCTGCCAAATGAAAGCAGCTAGTGGATAAAAAGGAAACAAATCTATCAGTCCAGCAGCCAGGAAGGCTTAACACAGACTGGCCAGACATTTCCTTGTTTTATCTTTTCAAGCCAGAGTAAGGAGATTTAATTGGTTAATGGTGGGAAACGAGCCAACAGTCTAGGAAAGTGAGAGCTAAAACATGGGGAACTAAGCAAAGGGAGTCCAAAACTTTATGTTCCTCTTGGAAAGATGGAAAGAACAAACACAAAGTAGGTACCTATGTAACATCTGTGAGTTCTGGGATCAAAGGAAAGATCCATAAATACTTCAAGATGTTTGCTTTGTACTGCTTGGCTAATTGGACAAATGAGAAATCAACTTTCAGGGGATTGTGAAACACTTAAGTATATAAATATAGATAATAATCCAACCTGAAATATATACATTGTGTCCATAAAATAAGACACTGGTCACAGAATCAGAACTTGGCTCTTCCAGTGGGTCTCATGGCGTTTGTGGAAGCTCAGGTTCTTCTCTGTCAGAGATGCTCCAGGAAGCACTTCCCAATTCACAAGGATACCTCAATGGTATGTTCTTAGGTACTCCAGAGGGAAGTGCTGACCTTAAGCTGAGACCTTTGTTTGTTTCTGTTTTTCTTTATGTTATCAACTCTATTTCCCCCTGTCTGTTCCTGCAGTCTATTTCCATTCTCTCGATCTTTCTTTTTTCTTACCTGCTATTAAAGCTTAAAGTATTATTTCTTTTTTTTCTTCAAGTTGTCTTCTTCCTCGTACATTTAAATCAGAAAATGATTTTGGAAATATCTCTAAAGACCTAGCCTTGTCTCTTCACTTTTATGATGAGGAAACTGAAGCATATGATCAGAAGAAAGGTGTTTGCCAAAGATGTATCAGTTTCAGGCAAACCAGGGCAAAAATCTTTGGCTTCTGCCCATCAGTCCGGTATTGTTTGTGCTGTATCACCCATCTCTTTCAATGATTCTGTCTCCTTCTACCTAAAATATTCAAGCTGTTGTCTGAAGTCGCTTCCTGATTTGCTTTGTGTTCTGATTGTAGAATTCCTAAAGATCACAATAGACACATCATTCCTATAGACTTCAGCACACTGGGCAGTATGAGTATTTTTCTGTGAAGAACAAAAATAAAATAGGCAGAGGATGAAATTCCATGCCAAGATAGTTTTGCATCTGTGTTGCCCGAGGAATTTTTGATGAGGAGGGAGTCAAGTATAAATATACAATTGAGACAAAGACAACTCAAAGATGTGTTGATACTAGTCATGATAGCAGTGGTGAATAGAAACTGTTGGTCTGGTCTCTTCCTCTTCCGACTTTTGCACACATCTAAGCATATCAATGGGAAAGTGTTGCTCAAAATGGGTTTCAGTTACAGTCAATTAAAGGTCAGCAGGTGTAATTTACACGTAATGGATAAGCAAGAATAAAAGCTATCTGTTGGGTCATGAGAAATAGGTTCCATTTCATTTGCAATGCATGCTGCAAGGGCTTTTGAAAATGCATGATGTGAATCACTTGTTATTTTTTTAGAAAGCATTTTCTCAGGTTTGGTGTCTCAGCCTGTTTCATTCTCTTGTTTGCATGCATGCCATAGTCATTAGTACAATTGAATTATTGAATGACCTGCATTGGTACGCTGATAGGCTGCTTGATTGAACCTATCTTTATAATAGAAATCAGAGAACACTTTTAACCTTGTTAGAGTTCCACTATATCATTGATTAATATATAAAGAAAGACATAAATTCCGCAGTGAGCTATTTATTTCTAGACAATCGTGTGAAAGCAGTTTGGGTGATGTTACCGAAACTTTCTTCATACCTTTGTCAGGCTGACACTAATGATTGTGATTATTTCTGAGACTTTCAAAGTGTCAGTGGTAATTAAATGAATGCTTAAAATATAGATAGAAATGAACATTTAAGTGGTTTTCTTAAGTGTTTGACAATGTGTATGAACACTCTTTTGTTACCTAGTTACTTTCAGAGAGCAGATTTCATTTGATAAGGGGTGTTCTCTAGTAGCAAATACTTGGCTAAGTGGATAAACCAATGTTTTCAAGGTCACAATTTCACACAGATATTCAGTGAGTATTTTGATATATTCTGTACCAAGTATTATGGATAGAGAAATAAGAAGCAGCCACCACCTGCTCTCAAAAAGACTTCCTAATCTAGTGAGGGATACAGTGACCAAACGAGAGACCAGCCAAAGCACAGCATTACAGCAACATAGAGAGCGGTGGGCATTATCCAGCCGCACATGAGAAGGTCAGCAACATAGAGAGCGGTGGGCATTATCCTGCCCCACGTGAGAAGGTCAGAAAAGGTGTCCTAGAGAAGTTGGCCACTGCAATGACAAGCAAGGGGTCTCTAAGAAATACATTGCTAGTGTTGAAGAACAACAGAAGCTTAGGGCTTGACTGGGTAATAGCCGGGCGATGGTGGCGCACTTGGGAGGCAGAGGCAGGTTGATTTCTGAGTTCAAGGCCACCCTGGTCTACAGAGTGAGTTCCAAGACAGCCAGGGCTACACAGAGAAACCCTGTCTTGAAAAAACCAAATAAATAAATAAATAAATAAATAAATAAATAAATAAATAACCTGTCTCAAACCCCCCAATAGCCCAGACATATACCTTAATCCACCCGGGTCCTGGAAAGTAAGGCTTTTTTTTTTTTAAATGTTGTCTTTTCTCTAGCTACTTTGACAACAAACAGGCCTCAGCATGGCTGGAAAGATCAGGCAATTCACACTGGACCTGCCTTCTACATATAGAGGGAGTTTGAAGGGCAGGAATTTGAATGTTCGGTACGGCCTAGACTAGTCATAGAAAATCAAGACAAAAAGTAAAACCTGGTTCTAATGAAACCAATACTATAAAAATGTATCACTGCTTTCAGATTGCTATTAGCGGAGTATAGAACTCATTAAGAGACCCTAGCATCATTACTAATTTTCCTACTTGAGTTTTATGAGTACTGTTTTCTTTAAAAGGTCTCATGAAACCCCTGTAGAAAAGCTAATGTCCACCTTTTCAATGTATTGCCCTTCAAGGCTCAGGTTCTAGTTAAGCATAACTTGCCTACAAATAACTAATTGCTAGCTTCCATAGTAAAATGTGCTCATTGTCTAAGGGTGGTTTCAGTTTTCAAAACCAAGCTATAGCCAATCTTATTTTTGATAAATACTGTTTTATAGGCTTTAAGGTACTTGGAGTAGATTTGGATAAACTCACTGAGTGGGGCAAGAAAGATGTGCAGGGGGGTGCTAAGAAGCAAACTCAGGACCTTGTGCTTCCTAGACAAATGCCACATGCCTTGCTCAGGAAATGGTTTGGAATAAACTCACTCATTGTCAGTAGCAGAGATTCATATAGTGAGCTCTGGTGTACATTTCAGGCTAGTATATTCTGGAAGGTAATTAATTATGTTTCCTATTTAAATAGTCCCTTCTAGTACTCCTCTTTTTCTCTTCCTCCTCCTTCCTTTCATTCCTTTTTTTCTTCTTCTCTCTTCCTCCCCATCTCTGTCCCTCAAGAAAAATGCACGATTGAAAACAGAAAACAGATGATTCCTATTTCATTGGATGGGAAAAGCTGCTACCAAGTGGTTTGTCTCTAGCAACAGATGTTTGTTTGTCCGGGAAGTTAAGCCAAAGGGATCTACATTGCCTCATGGGCCACTGTTTGCATGTGTGGAGAACTGGAGGCAACCTCACACTTTTCCCTTGCCTTTAGGACAGGTTGCAGGAATCAAAATGGAAACTCAATAAAACTTTCAGAAGCCAATAAATAGAACCTAGAAGGCGTGCTTCTCTGGGGATGATGGGAAGGCACCATATGTCACTTTCATGTTTTTAATCTAAAGGCCAAGGCTTCACTAGACTGTAGTAATAAGTATTTGCTTTGCAGAGATTTTCATTGAAATGCCAAATGTCTTTTCTTTACCTGTTTCTCATGCATTGCCCTCTGATCAGAAAACAAATAAGTACAAGGTGAAATGCCCTTAAGAAATGTTATAAAACCTACTGTTTCTGAGAAGAAGTAGTACTATCAACACTGGATTGCCTAGGAACCACTGGAACCCCGGCTGCTGGTTACAACTTTCCTTTCAAGATCCTTAGAAATCTTTAGTATAATCCCATTGTTTCACCAACAAGGAAACGAGAGAGGTGCATATAGAGTAGAAGAATCATGAGACAGCCACAACATCAATTAGTTGAAAAATAGGTAGTTAAAAATGCCCTCATGATTTTAGCAAGTTACAGGATAGGATATAGTTAAGAGAAGAGACCATGCAAAACAATGGCTACTTATTAAGTGTCTCTTTTAGGAGACTTCACTCCTAGCATTTCTGTCTGTGTTCTTTCATGTAACCGTCACCTTAGCCTCATAAAGTAGAGCTGGTTTTCCTCCACTATTCTGGATGAGATGCAGAGAAATGAAGGAATAAATTAGTTCTTTCCATTTAACAAGAAGCAGGAAGAATGAGGCCATACAACAATCTTTCTGGAGCTTAAGACACCTTGCTGCCACATTTCCAAGTATGTATCCTAGGAGGAAACTCTACGAGTATACATTTTAGCTATGAAGGCAATAAATACAAAGATCAGGAGATAAGGAGGCTAGGTCTGGAGGGAGTCTCTGACAAGGAGAACACTTGTGTACCTAGCACAGTGGTAATGTACAAGCACACCCAAGTAGAATGTGTCTTCTTTGCTTGTATGATAGGTGTGAGGGAGCAGAAAGATCTATGAAAATGGAGGTAGAGGGGTCAGGGAAAGAAGCAGTGTTTAAACACAGATAATCAAAAGTAGGAAGGTAGAGAGATGACAGGCATGTTGCAGTCTGCTGGAAGAGGTTGGAGGGATTGGGGATTGTGTATCAGATGAGTATGTTAGGAAAGTGAATGACTAGGCAATACAGAAATTAAAAAGACAACAACA
>NC_045030.1:55991605-56009842 GCF_008632895.1 Mastomys coucha | reverse complement strand
AAAAAAAAAAAAACACTTCAGAGAGCTCTTCCCAACCTGGTTTGCTCTCCAGACATTTGTATGGGGATATTTTTATGGCATAATCTAGATGACTGAACACTAATTCCTTGCAACATTGCTTCTTCTTTTGTGTGTCTTTATGATCATTATTGAGCTATTTGCTTTTTGAATGTTTATGATGATTCATTAATTTGGATTCCCTAGCCTGGAGTTGATATTTGAAACAGTGTCCTAAGGGGCCCTACCCAGTGTCCTTTTGCAGAGCAGTAATAGCCTGAATGCTACTGTGTTCTTTTGTTACCATGCTGGCAATGTTCAAATCAAAACCGTCCATTCTCTGATTCATGTATGTTATTAGCTCCAGCTGGGTGGCAAGACATGAGTGAGATACTGTTTTATATATTAGTGAAACCTAGATAAGAAGAGAACGCCTTTATTAGAAAAAGAAAACTTTTATTATGTTTCTTAGCACCGTGCAATGAGTTTTTAATAAAACTGAATGGATAGAGCACTCATGTGTCTGGCCTTAGCCCCCCTCTTTTGGCACCAAATGCATGTGATTTGATTCTAGCAAGAGAGATGTGCTGGTTTGTCAGTTAATCAAAAGTTGTTAAAGAAAAGTCAATACAAAGGAGGCTAATCATCATCTTGTCTTTTCCTTGTGACTGTAGGATTTCTGGTGTGTGGGTTGCTTGTTCTCTGTGGCAGCATTGCCAACAGTAGTGCTGGTGCCCTTTCTGTAAAGGGTGAGAATTTCATTTTCTTTCTCTTCCTTGTGATAAAAGACTGGAGACTAACTCCTTGGAAAAGCTGGAAGAATATTAACACCAGCTATGTGTAGCCAAGCATCACTTTTCCTATCTCTCTTCTTCAGGCATGTTCACAGTCATTCATTTCTTTGTCACACTTGTCCTCTTCCGAACCTCTGTGTCTTTCAAGCCTTTTTCTCATTCCCTATAAATTGACTCCAAAATGAAGTAACTTGATTCTTCAAGTGGAGCAGTAGAGTTCATGTATCTCTAATCCAAACGGGACTTTGCACTGCCATATAACCCATGAAACCATGCGAACTGTGCCTACCATCCTTTCCTAACTAAGGACATTTGTTTGGTGCAAGCAACCCCTACATGATGTTATAGGAAGGATTTTCTTTTTTATTGAAAGTACCTTTCCTCAGGAAGAAACTTGCTTAGAAAATTCTCTTGTAGGAGACTAGATGATTTGTGCAAGTAGCCACAATGACATTATTTCTAGCTGCAATATTCTGGCCATCATTTGAAATCAATAGAAGACTGTATGGCCTGAATGTCACATTTCACCCAGCTTCATGAGGTGATGTGTTCTCCTAATACATTGCAGCCCAACTGCTCTAATGGTGCCTCTCACCCCTCCCCAGGCATAGCCTCCAAGTTGCTTATTTTGCAATACTGTTTTTCATGTCCAAATGTTCAATTATGAAGCCTTTCTAAGACTATAGCACAGAGAACTAAGTTGCTGTGCAGGTGTTGCACATTTTATTATGGCTGCTGAAGTATCTCCAGAGACAAAAATGGCAGGATGATGGGAAAAGGCAACTTGAAATTACTTCCCAGTCTTTTATAGTTTTGCTCTGAGGTCCATAGAATTTTAAGATGCTGCTATTGGAAGTGATCATTTGATCCAATTCTCTTTGCTGTATGGCTGACACAACTGAGGCCTAGAGAGCTGGGAGTGCCCCAAAAGAATGTAATCTCACACTGTAACTCTGCTCTTAATTCTGTACTTCAAAAAGAATAATAATTGACTTTGTTCAAGTTTGTGACTCATAAGATAGACTTCAGACAAAGGCGCCATCATTCTTCACTAGAAATTAAAAATAAAACAAGCCCTACTTTTTATATTCTGTTCTGTTAACTTATATCAATTATATATAATGACAGGTTCTACTATGATGTTTTCATACATATGAATATTATATTTTGATCACGTTCCCTGTCCTTATTCTCATATCTTGTTCTCTTCCTGCTTCCATTAATTCCTTTTTTTTCTCAACTATTTCCCTTTCTACTTCCATGTGGTTTTGTATATATGTGTGAACCAACAAGTTTCATGAAGGTTGTTCATAGGAGCATACATGGGTGTTAAGTTTTCAGGAACACATGTGCCTTGCAAATAATTACACTACTGAAAAATATCGGTCCTCTGTCCCCGTCTGAAAATTCATGCAGTATAGCTGAAGTTATGTAAATACTTGGAAAAAACTACAAGATTTTGTGATTGTATCCCCTCATTAACAGACTGAACAAAGAGAGAAGTAAGGCTTGGGTATGAGGAATCATGACTAACCTTTAAGGAGCTCAGCAGCAGAAGAAATTGGAGAGTGAAAATAGCATGTTTAGAGAAGCAGAGCTGAGATGATGGCAATGCCCAGTGCTGCTGTCACAGAGGGACATGCCTCAGATGACACAGAGGGATCTGCGTGAGATGAGTCTCTTGGAGCTATTTCCGGTCCGAGGTCACAATGCTTCTCAATTCACCTGATTTACTCACTCCTTTCAATCATGTTCTTTTCAGAATTTGTCTCAGAAGTGGTTCTGATTATAACTTTGGCTAAAACCAATCAGTGAAAGTCTTTCTGCTGTGGAGGGCAATCAGCAAAGACCCAAGGTATTGGTCAGCAAGGATGTCTTCATTTAGGTGAACGGTGGCTCATCAGTTTGGCTGAAGTCACAATCAGAACAATCTTGCGACAGCACTGCTGCCATTCATACAAGTTTAGGAATGGTGTGTGGTTGAGTACAGTGGGTTTTTATTATTTCCATACAAAAGGATTATGAAAACTATACATTTCCCCTCTTAATTCATCATTTAGTATTCCTTCGGACAGTAAGAATTTAATCACAGTGAAGAAAATAAGATTCAAAGTTGGCTAGTCCTGACATCCTGGACTATGTGGGGGATGTGCTGATAGTCTGGGAAGGTAGAGGTGTTACTGAGTTTGGTGATAAGGTTGTATGTAATATTGCATGTTACTCTGCTCTCTTTTTATATGCCATGGATTTCTAGAAACTTTCAAATCAGACTCGAGTCTAAATTGTGTATAATTTGAATAAGAGTAAGTGCATGAAAAACAAGAGTTATAAAAATGAAGCATGGGTGCAGCATTTGTACCAGGTAAGAGACAAACAGTAAAGGGGCTCATCAGAAGGTGGCCATATGTGTATTATTGTTATTAGTTTATTCTTGGATTGCAAGAGCTCTCTATAGAATCAAAACAGTAGACCCTTATCAGATAAGTGCTTTTAAGTTATAATTGTAGGTTGTCTTTTCATTTTCTTACTTGAACAATTTGAAACATAAAAGTTTTTAATTTGCATAACCATCCACTTGATCTATCCTCTGCCCTCCACCCCTTAGTTGCCATTGCTAAGGAAATAGTGCCAGATTTAAAAGACCACAGAAATTTAGATCTATGTGTCCTTCCGCAGTTTTGGTAGATTTTTTTAATAATTAAATGTGATTTGATATTGACTTTGAATTCATTGTCATACATAGTACATGTTGGTTAGCTTTTTGTCACTGTGACCAAATACTTATGAGAACAACCTAAAGGGACTGGTTATTCGGTTTTGCTCATGATTTCAGAAGTTTCAAGTCATTTCCGTGCCTGGTGTGAACATAATGGAGCAGAGAGGCTGGGTTGATGGTACCAGGAAGAGAGCAGTTACATGCAGTAGCTGGAGGTTCAACTTGCAGTACCTACTTGGAGGCTCACATCCACAGAACCCCAGTCCAGGGGATCCAACGTCCTCTTTTGGTCTTCTTGGGCACTAGACATGCAGTTTGCAGATGTGCATCCAGATAATACATCTATACAAATATAATAAGTATTCAAAGAATGTCTCACATGTACACTATAATAGGCGGTGTTGTTATATTGAGTGTGCTATAGATGTCTGTGTGATCTCCTTATAATTTTGTTCTTCAAGTCTTCTATTTCCTTGTTGCTTTTCTGCTTGGTTATTCTACCCATTATTTAAGGAGAGAACTGAAAACTAAGTATTACTGTTGAATTGTCTTTTTCTCCCTTAAAACAGTTTTCCTTCACATAACTTAGCTCCAGTACATATACTCTTGTGTTATCTTTTGGATGAGTTGACACTTTAGTCTTTTAATAAGTTTCATCTGTCTTGAAGACTATCTTATCTTATATTACTGCAGCTATTCCAGCTCTCGTTTCCTTACAGTTTGTAATGCTTGTATCTTTACCCACCTTTTTGCTTTCAATGCAAATTATATCTCTTTGTAAGAGCATAGTCTTATACCATGCTGTTTTAGATTTAAATGATTCATCTTTACCTTTTGGTTGGCACATTCAATGTGCGTGCCATTAATGTACTTACTGATAAAATAGAATTTGTAACTCTCACTTTGTGAACTTTTTTTCTAAATGCTTTATACCATATTTATTTCCTTCACTTTTTAACTGTTACTTTCTTTTTGTTACCAGTTTGTATAAATTAATTTATACGGTGAACTTCCCTCCCCACATCTACATATTCTTCTATGGATCTGGCTATAGCATGCATTTTTTGCTTGCATGTGATTATTGGCTGGAAACACTGTCAAGTGCTTTCCTTGAAGGGATGGGCTTGCATGTTCAGTTCTGAAGAAATGCCTGCCAATATTCAAGTTGGAAGACATTTTGTGTGCCAGCCTTCTAAGTAAAAACAGTATTCTACGACATGAATCATTAGTTCATATCATATCTCAATGGTAATGGAATTTGCCTCCAGTTGACTATCATACCTCAGAATGTGATGGGAGTACGTTGAGTATACATCCCATTTCATTATGCATGTAGTATTCAAAAAGACATAAAATCAAGGGTCAGTTGAGTTTTACTGCCTCTTCAAGAGTATTCTTAAGTGAGACTGCCTACTTTTTAAAGGGTGAGTACTTGGCAGTAAAGCTATAGTGACGTGCAGTTTCATGTCACCGCCTTTACACATGCTACAGTGCCATCATTTTACCCATGCACCACCCCAGAGCTTGCACACGATCATTACAGACGCATTTGAGGGAACACTGAATTTAAACCTGTTTCAATGCTTTGGACACTTCAATACTACTAATTCCTTATCCTTCCCACCCCAACACACATACTAAGCTATCATATAATAGACCTTGGAAGATCAATTACTGCTGCAAACAAATATCAACAAAATAGTAACCCCAGCCCACATTTGCGGGTTCATTCATTTGCAGGGTGAAAGTATAGTCTGTAGAGAATATATTCACTTCATTTTTACATTTGCAGTTCAGACTTTAGTCTCTCTCTCTCTCCTTCAAAAGTGGCTAGACTCCATCTGCTGACTTTTCCCTGAGCTGGCATGGAGCAGTGTGAACCCTGCAGAGTTGTATTAGTTTCTCTCCTGTTGTGTACACTGTTCTGGCAAATATAACAGTGAGTTATCAACTCAGATATTTCATTGACTTACAATTCTACTTTGAAAAGTTGTAATGAGCAGTTTTGACTTTTAGAGAGCTCATAACATTTAAGTATTGAATTCCACTTTCATTTATTTATTTATTTATTTACTTATTTATGTATTTATTTTATGTATACATGTATACTGTAGCTGTACAGGTGGTTGTGAGCCACCATGTGGTTGCTGGGATCTGAACTCAGGACCTCTGGAAGAGCAGTCAGTGCTCTTAACCACTGAGCCACCTCTCCAGCTCCGAATTCCATTTTCTTTAAACTGACAATGATTGAATTCAAGATACCTCTACAGCTTAGCTTGGAAGGTAATACTATTCTTAAATGTTTTCTTATAGAAAATATAATACCTTAAATCATTTTTATTTTTAATGTATTGATTTATTCTTTGAGAATTTGATACAATATATTTTGATCATATTCTTACCCCACCTACAACTCTCCCTAGGTCCTCCCCTTCCTTCCTACCCACTCAACATTATATTCTTTCTGTCTCATAAGCATAAGGAGGAGACAACCTTCTCATCTGCTCTCCACACGCCCTGTATTGTGATGATTGACTCTAATTATTCATGCTAGATTAGTGGTCTACATGGACCTATATCACCCACCCCCATAACGTTGTTTCTTAATTACAATTGTAATCAAATTATTCCGCTCTTCTATAACAATTTTTTTTTGATGAAGGAACTCAATATGTAACCATGACTGTCCTACAACTTTCTTTGTAGGCCAAACTCACTTGGAAATCAAAGTGATCTACCTGCTTCTGCCTCCTGGGGGTGCTGAGGCTAAAGGCACGAACCTCTACAGTCATGTGTTACAGATAATTTTTTAAAATCAAAGAATTATTGAAAGATAAACTACAGATGTATGTACTTCCACACAGATAAGCTGAAGGTTATGGTGACAGGCAGACATAGTGCAACACACCTGTAATGCTAGTTCTTATGAGGCTAATGCAGGAGAATGTTGAGTTGAAGGCCAGCATAGAAAATACAGATGGTCAAGCCCCACGCCCGGGGTTTACAACAATGTGTGTCTGAGTTTGGGCCCCCAAATTTGCATTTCACACAAGTCCATGAAAACTACAATGCTACTTGTTTTAGGACTACAGCTTTGAGAATCACTGGTTGTGGGTCTTGTTACTCTTAGACCACACCCCAAGTTATTGAATAGACTTATATGTGACTAAGATTGCTGAGAGATTCATATTTACATTAAAGTTTAAGAAATACACTGGAAGCGATTTAAAAGAGACACAACAACACACCAAGACATAGTATATGACTGTAAGAACTTCTCTGAATGGAATTAGTAATAGCTATGGATGTACTTGACCACCCAAGCCATGACTGTGACACACTGAGGCAGGCTGCCAAAGGCTCAACTTACACGATTCTTACACAGTAAGTTAGTCTAGATAGGAGTGGCATTACCATTTGGACCACTGTGTTACTTCATCCTCATCTTGCAGTCAGGCTTGGCAGGCATTGCTTTTATCTCCATTTTTAAAGATGCTGAAGGTAAGAGATGCGAGGAAATTAAATATCTTGTCTGATGTGCTGAAATGGTCAGAGGATGAGCTGTGACTAAAACCCCAAGCACCCTGATTTCAAACGGTCCTTCCCACTCTAATATGGTGATGTGCCTCAAATTAAAGGCAAACAGATTCTTAGGACTTTAAGTTTTTTTCCCCCTTATATTCCAATTTTTAAGAGGTGACATATAAAATGTTCAGCTAATGCCACCTGATTTCTTAAAATAGCTTGATTCCTAATACACTGCAAATTATTAGAGAGCTTTTACTTTAATGGCCTGGCAATTAATAATGAGTCACTGTAAAATGTCTGTGGGGTAGGAAAAAAAAAACACATTGTTACCAGGGTCTGTTCATTATCCTTTCTGCTCTATATCCAGATCAATCAATAGTTAATTAATAATGATGTGCTTCCTCAAGTACAAGGTTATAAATTAATTTAATGCTTATATGCATAGTTTCTGTACAGAAAATGAATGGGAAAATGCCTGTCATGCCCATCTCATTGTTACAAAAACGTATGTAACAATTACCCACATTTAATAAGAATGGTTGGCTTAGCCAAATGTTTGTTCATTTCTGTTCATCAGGATTCATTTGAGCTACTTCCATGCAGTTTGCAGAAGCAGTGCAATCAGCTGAGTAGCATGGCAGATTTAAATCAGTAATAAAAGCCCTGGGGAAATTAACAAGACAAAACATTAACCACAGACTAAACATTAACATACATTAGCATTTTTATTATACCTGCAGAATTGTTAAATGGGTATGGTTACTACTATTTAAAAGTTGATCATTTCAATGTATATGTTGTTTGAAATCTTTTAAGATTAATTAAACAAAAATGTACAACAACAACAACAACAACGCAGTATATAGTTTATGAGAAGGAAGCTCAGTGTTTTAACTTTTAGAATTCTCATCCTCAGTCCAAGATACCCCCAAACAAACTTCATGGGCAATATTTGTTCAAAATAGTTCATAAGAGCCCCGTTCATATTTAATATGCATTATCCTATAGGAAAATTCATTTTGCGTTCTTCTGGCTTCTAATGAGTCAGCCTATAAGCAAAGATTAAAGTTATAACAAATATTTAGCAACAGTTCTCAGAAAATATTCGTTGGGACCACAATTATCAGATGGGCACCAGCAGAAAAGCTATTCTGTAAGTCACAAAAACTGCAGATCCCTCCAGAGGCTAAAGAGTCATGGTGGCCTCAGGGGCAGCTCCTAAAAAAGGAGTTACTCTGGTTGCAGAGTCCAAAAGTACAGCCTTTATCCCCTGGCAAACTGTCAGGTTTCCAAGGGCAGTGCCATTCAATCACCCATAAACTTCTGAGCTCTGCTTTTTTTTTCCTTCCTCATCCTTTCCCTCTTCTCACATTCTTTCTTTCCTTCTTTTATAAATTATTATCTAAGTTAGAACACATGTATTTAGATAACCCATACACACATACATCTTACATTGCATATATTCTGTCCAGGGTGGGGCAGAAGTCCATGGCAGATGTCTCCCTTAATAGCTTGTCAGTTTAATTTTTGAGACAGGATCTCTTGGTGAATGTACTGCTCCATCAACTCAGTTAGACTGACTAGCCAATGGGCTTCAGGGATATACCTGAGTACACGTCTTCTAACTCTGGGGATACAGAGGTGTGAACAGGTTTCAGGAGGATGCTAGGTATCCCTGGTCTTGCCATCTCTGGCATTTTAATGATTGAGTCACCTCTCTAGCTCCCATTTAACTTCTTAAGAAATAAAATCTATGCTGGGCAGTGGTAGCACATGCCTTTAATCCCAGCACTTGGGAGGCAGAGGCAGAGGGATTTCTGAGTTCGAGGCCAGCCTGGTCTACAGAATGAGTTCCAGGACAGCCAGGGCTACACAGAGAAACCCTGTCTCAAAAACAAAAACAAAAACAAAACAAACAAACAAAAAACCTAAAGGTCCCTTAGGGTTAGTGAAGAATGAGAGACTGTACTTAGGAAAAAAAATAGCCTTATGCAACCCATTGAAGTAAAACCAAGTGGATTCGGAGCCAGCAAGATGACTCAGCGGTAAAGGGTCTTGCCTCACCAACCCCCATAACCTGAGTTGCATCTCAAGAAACCACTAGACAAAAGGAGAGCAATAACTCCCACATATGGAGGTTCTTAAACCTCCACATATGTGCCGTGTTACCTGCACACAACTTTACTACACAAATAAATATTCATGTGTATCTGGCTTCAACAAAGAGAAGGGGGAGCCAAAGAAATATATATTCATGTCATAATAGCATCCTTAGCCCCAATTTTGTACTTTGTAGACTAGGAAAGTTAAAGCTTGTGTCTGCTGACTTTTTGTTATCATAGGGTGAGCTGGGAATCTCCATTTGGGATAAATCTACAGGCTACACTTAGGCCAGATATAAGACCAGAGTAAGTTAAATGATAGGAATTTATGAAAGACCTTTTGGCTGACTCAGAATCTAATTTCTTCGAGAGCAAGGGTCCAGAGGCATATTGGAGGCAGCAGCTGGAGCCTTCTTGGGAACTGCCTCTTCAATGGAACTTGACACCCAATGCTTTAGTATGGCTGCTAATTGGACTCTTACCTGGCAAGCCAAAGAGGTTTTAAATCATCCCTCTATTAGCTACTATTAGCGCCCCTGCCTGAGAGCTAGATTAAAATTGGATACCCACTTTCTGTTTGACTTAAGTAACTGTACCCTTTCATTACAGTGTGCTTTTTCACTTTTTTTAAAAATTGTCATTCTTCTCACATTGTGGATAATGTTTTCACAAGATGTCAGGTCTTGGCAAAATCAAATACTGGGATACCCCTGAACCTATGTTGTTGATAAGAACTTAGGGCACAGAACAGTCTATGGAAAATAAAAATCTGTTTTGAAGTAGGAAAAACCAGTGTCAAAATCCCAGCTCTGCCCATTGCTTTAGGTTCAGAAAAAAACAAAACGGTTTTAACTTCTTAGGATTTTGATAAACACACTCACCTATCAAATAAATTTATTTCAACTAACCAAATGTAAAAGTGGCAGGTACATTACATAGGGGATGGAAATTGGATTGCATTTCTTATTTAAGAGTTTAAAACTCCTAGGCAGGATACTGATTTCTAAAATACCACATGAGAGCCTGGATTCTTTCGTGAGTGCAGCTCAGAAGTGAGAAACTGAAAGGCCATCTTCCGTGGGACTGCCATATCTCTGCAAGTTAGGGTTTCTGTTAGTGTCCGTTCTCTCAATAAGCTCAAGATATTTGCTTCCAAATTTAAGTGTAGAGGTGAAAGATGGGGACCCTAAGTGGGAGTGGGTCATCTCTGGCAAAGGCTTTGTGGGAGAGAAGAGTTGGCTTCATGGTAGATTGGTGGAAGAAATATAAGGTATGGTACATCTTAAATAGGAGCTAGAGGTGTTAGCAAGACTCCATCATTTGTCTTTTATCCCGCACAATGCTTTAAGAAGGCTTGTTGATAAAGCCACCTTGGGAACTTGGGAAGAAAGATCAGACTACTGACCGGGTACTTTGTTCTTTGTGCTTAAACTTCCTACTTTTGCTTCATCTGCTCCACGTGCTAGTAGGCTAGAGTCAGGGCTGGGAGCAAATACTTTAAAGTCATGTTCTGGTGTAATAAGAATTCGATGATACAAAGATTCAATTTTCCTTGGGAAGGGTCATCTTACAGCTATGTTTTTCAACTAGACAGCATAATGCAATAGATTTTCACTTGGGTGTTATATGTGGGACACATAAAAAGAACGTGGCCTGTGCACCTGAATGTGATGATATTTTGAACCTAGTAAAACAGACCCTCACATTGATCTATGCTCATGTTGTAACGTATAAAAATATTACAATGAACAAAAAAAATGGTTTATTATCTGAAATTTACCTGTAGTTAAAAATAGTAATAAACATGTGTTTGCTTATGGACATAAACTTACAGTGTACAGTCTTCCAGTTATTTGTGTCTGCAGTATATGTTTTGAAAATGAATAGAACCCGAGTCCTAAGTACAGTTAGGCAGCCCCTAGCCTAAAACACCCTCTCACACTCCCGAGGTAGAATGGATTTAGAGACTGCAGATTCGATACATAGAGTTAGAATTAGCTTAAGTCAAATAGCATGGCACAGGCACATGCAAAGATGTCAATATCTTGCATTCCAAAGAAAGTCAGATGGAGGATTTTGCAGGATCTGCGGTTTGTTTTCCGTGTTAGAATAAATGATTGAGGAGAGCCAATTTGAACATAAATGGAAGTAATTCTGCTACTCATTTAATATGTTTTCTAACTCAAGAATTTGTGCTGGAAGCCTTCCAGAGCTATGCAAACTAAATGGCATGTATGCATCTTTGCTCACATAGATAATCCAGTAAATGCTATTGGGCCACCCTGCAATATCCAGAAGCCAGATGACTACACAGAATCAATGGTTTAGTGATAGACTGGTATTTGGGGCCTGATATAGTAATAGAAAATTCCTTCAATTCACTTAATTTGTCTAGAAGAATATGAAGTCAAATCAAAACTGTGTGAAGGCACAGAAGTGACACATGTACAAGCCATCTTCACAAGATGCTTCCAATGCTTTCCCTGAACTTCGCAGCTAATGCATTCACCTGAGCTATGTTAGTTGGTGATGTGTCATTGAAGGTTGGTAATCTTTCTTTCCAAAATAAAATGTAAGCAAATAGATAGCGGGCATCGTGTTCTAGGGAAGTAGTATTGTGTTAAGATTAGAAGTCAAGCTAATGGGTTCACAGGTAGTCAAGTGGATATACTGCCTGTTTGCTTTAGGCAAGTCTCTTAAACTCCTTGAACCTCAATTTCTGCATCTATAAATTAGAGGTGATAGTATTTAACATAGTGTCTAGCACAGGGAGCAATATAGTTGCTGCTATTCATACTTATATATGCATACACACACACACACATACGGAAGTTGTTGTAGGTATTAGTCTTTGAATAATTTAACCACAGAAATAAGATAAAATGGAGCTAAGCAAGCAAGGAAGCTGGTATCTTATTTTAAACCTCTTTGCCATATAGGTGTGAAGGAGGTATCCCATAGATGTTTTTGAATGGCTGAGTGAGATGTAGGAGAAAGGTAGGAAGGAATCTGGCTTTCTTAGGTGCCTGTGCTCTTTTAATAAAACCCTGCAGTTATTTAGTTGTGAGTTGAGACACAACTCACAGCTGATGATCCTGCCTGTAGGCTAGTTGATGTGCTTGCTTCCCTCATGCCTTTATAGGAAATCCACATGATTTTCAAAACACTTGAGTCCACATGACTTTCAAAAAACCTGAGTCTATTTAAGATACACTTGTAAGAACTAGGCACGCTCTGTGCCTGGAAGGCTGCCCTTCTATCAAGAGACCACTTAGTGCCACCTCAAAAACCATTCTCCCTCCCATTTCAGATTGTCTCAATTTTCTAAATTGCCTTTTGTGAACTTCTACATATATACAAACAGAAAGTGCCATCGACAGGTATCAGCAGAGTGAGGACAGTGGTTTCCCTTTCTACTTAAGCATCTGAGTACACTGCACTCAGAATGTGTCCCACTACTCCTCACCTATCAAGTACCTTCCCCTCTACTTCTAGTTCTTTGCCTTAAAACATTATTTCATGATTTGACTCTATTAATGACTCTGTTCTCTTTGAAAGGAAATTGTAGTGCATTTCCAAATCTGTTCCTGCCATCTTCATCCATCTAATGATTGTACTACTATCTCTCTCTTTTCAGATTGGCAAGTTGTGTGCCCACTCCCAGCAACGCCAATATAGATCTGCTTATTACCCTGAAGATCTGTTTATTGACAAGAAGGTATTAAAAGTCGCTCATGTCGAACATGAAGAAACCTTATCCAGCCGAAGAAGGTGAGAAAAAGATTTCCCCTCCATTTCAGCATACAATTAGCCATTGAATTTTCAGGCTAAAAGATCACTGGAGTGAAGTTTCTTACATTACATGTTATTTAGTTCTTTTGAGTAGAGTGCTTAAATGAGATTTATAATTTGTCTCTGTTAAAGAAAACTGTTACTGGTAAATAAGGCATATTTAAGTGTAAACTTTCCAGGTATAAATATCTAGTTGGGCAACACAGGGTAGAATGAGCCTCCCTAACCAGGACCCCTTATTTATTTAAAAAATATTTTCTGCTTACAAGTTCTTATAGTTCAATGATCTATCTTGTGGTTATTCTAATTGTTCCCAGTAAGTTCACCAGAGGGAGGTTAGCGAGACACTATGAACATACATGAAACATTTTACACAAAACTGAGTGTGTCTTTCATCATTCAGGAGCCAAAATGCAAGTTCTCATCCCCTTTCTTCCCATCCATTCCCACCCTTACTGAGGTTCCCTCCAACTGTATTCAAGCTTCTGGGTTGTAGTTAAGAGGTAGAAATCAGATGAGAAGTCCAGCACAACACTTAAGAAAATGGTGCTACCCAAAGAATTATCCTTGTAACCAACTCTGGTGTTTAGAGCTATTTTTGAGCCAGAAGGCAACTTCCAAATAAATGAAATGAAAGTAAGAGAAAATGAAAAAACTATAGATACAAATTAATGACAGGATTCTTTGGGATGAATGTTATTGGAAGGGTTTCCTTTGGAAGAATGTTAGTACCTGTATACATTTCTTAGTATGATCAGTTGAGCATTTCATACACTCAGGAAAAGTGGATCCAACCAATGGACAGAGCAGCTAACCCCTGTTGTTGAATTAGGGAAGGCTGAAAGAAGCTGAGGAGAAGGGTGGTCCTGTAGAAGGACCAGCAGTCTCAATTAATCTGGACCCCTGAGTTCTCTCAAACATTGCACCACCAACCAGGCAGCATACACCAGCTGATATGAGGCCCCCAACACACATACAGTAGAAGACTGCCTGGTCTGTGTTCATTCAGAGATGATGCACCTATCTCTCAGGAGACTGAGGACCCCAGGAAGTTTAGAGGTCAGGTGGGGTGGGGGAAGTGGAGATGTCCATGTGGAGACAGGTGGGTGGGGAAGAGGTATGGGATGTGGAACAGTCAGAGGGTTGATGGGGGAAAATAAAACATGGAGTGTAAAAAAAAATTTTAAAAAGAAGGAAAAAAGAAAGAAAAGTGGCTGTGTTTATCTATCAGCTTTAACACCCATGCCCAAGATCTCTCAGGGGTTACAAACAGAACAATTAGAAAGGAATGTTGTTGTAGTGTGTGTGGAGGTTGCAAGCAAGCTATCTGGGTCTGACTATAAATCAAAAAGACCTTTGCTTTATTAAAGTAACAGCACACAAAGAAACATAGGATTCCTTTGGAAGTACTCAGAAATCATCTGTTTGTTTTGTCTGCCCCCAACTGGGTATTTTGCAGCATACAGCTAGTCTTAGAAATAGCTTAGCTCTGTTTAAATGCAATTTTATACTAGACTGGTGGTCTGTGTACAGGAATCAAGGTTTCTTTAAGGAATACATGTTGAAAATATCTGTTGTGAAATTTAGAACACAGAAAACAGAATACTGTGCACTCATAATGCATCAAAATAGAAGCAATATGCTCATTACAGCCCTTGCCACCACCATACTGAACTTGTATGTTCAGTACACTTGGGTGTTCAGTCTCTCCTTCTTTGCTCTTCTTAATTTCTCCATCATCTCACTTGTGATACTGCATACCTGGTCCTTTGCATAGCCCAGATACTGTTTGGTAGAACATATGAGTAGTACCTTTTACTTTTCAAATCCAGAACTGGTAGTTGAATAGTTCACCCAACACCTATACATCAAGCCTCTGGCCCAACTGCCAACATGTGATAAAGCTATAGCCCCTCCACCCTTGTGGAATTCCCTCTAAATATTGGAACCTCCGGCTTCCTGGAATTCCCATCTGACTTAGTCTGAAGGGGAAATGGATTAGGTACCACTAGTAAGCTACATAGGAAAAAAAAAGTAGGAGGTGATATGTCTGTGATCCAAACCTGAGGCTCATTCCTGCCTCCTCTCAGACCACGGCTCTGAGTTTTGCCACGCAGCCTTGTAAGTTCAAGGGTATCCTCCAGCCTTTGCTGGAAGCAGTAGAATATATATTGAATGAGTCAGTAAATGAGTTTCTGGTCTGGTAGACATTATCCTACCTCACATAAGACTTTATAATAAAAAACTTTCAACCATATCTATGTGCTCAAGCATAGTGTAAGACTTAGGTTATGATGAGTAAAGGAACCCTCCCCATTCCAGTCAAGGAGACAGACGTACAAATGAATAATATCTTATATTGAATTCAAATCACCTGACAGAGCTACCTACAAGACAGTAACAATGTCATAGATGGAAGGATGGATCCCAGCCTTCCTGAGAGGATCAAAAATGGCTACTTGGATCAGGTAGCTTTTCAATGCAGCCTAAGAGATAAGCAGGAATTCAACTGATAAAGGACAGAAAGGGTGTTTCAGGCAAAGGGAATGGGAAGAGAGGAAGAATGGTAGTGTCTGTAGCAACAGCAAGATGTAGTTTGAGGTTAAAGTGGAAAAGTCTCCCTCCATTAGAATTAAGTATGATTTTTGCACCATTCAAATTAGACTTAGTTTGGTTTTTGTACTTTTCTGTCTTTTCAAATTCAAAACAATAACAATGACATTCTATTACTTTACATTAAGAAAAAAAAGGAACCAAGCTGGAGAGGTGGCTCAGTGGTTAAGAGCACTGACTGCTTTTTCAGAGGTCCTGAGTTCAATTCGCAATAACCACATGGTAGCTCACAACCATCTGTAATGGGATCTGATGCCATTCTGGTGTGTCTGAAGAGATGGACAGTGTACTCACATAAATAAAATAAATCTTTCAAAAAAAAAAAGAAAGAGAGAGAGAGAAAAAAGGGGGAGGTTCAGGATCTGCAGTTGGGGATGAAAGGCTCTATTTCAATTGCAGTGGTTTCCAATTAGCACTGCTTTGATGCCTGCCCAAGGAGATCAATGTGAGAAAGTGACGGCAGCCCTCTCCTCCACATTTGAAATTGAGCATGCCCTCTCTGGAATGATGGATGCCCCTTTGGAAAATCACATTCACCTGCAAAGGAACTCCATCCTTTAGTCCCACATTTCACACACTAAATGAAAACTTCTATGAAAATACCCTTTTCTAAGCTGACTGCCATAAGCAAATGTTGGGGTTGTCAAAGTGAGAGCCAGAAGCTGTACCCTTTCTATGTCAATGACATCTCATATTCATAGATTAGAATCAAAGAACATTCCTTTCAAGTCAAATTATTTCTCCAATCTCAGCTGAACAGGCTGCCTTAGTTCCTAAGTAGGGATTCTTTCTGTTGTCTGCCAGGGAGGAACAACACAAAGGCAAAAATCGGAGAAAAGTAACATGCCGCCTAGTTTCAAGTGTCTTTCATTAAAAACAAAAAATAAAAATAACCAACATATTGTCTTTTAAAATTATATGCGTGAAGATGCTGTAAAGCTTCATTTAAGAAAACATAAAAATAAAATATAGTTAGCTCTCATACTAGAGCAAATTTGAGGAGAGATGACAGAAGACAAAGAAGAGGAGAAATGAGAAACACAGCAAACTCAGTAGGAGGTAAATGACTCCTGCCACACTCTGCTGCCCTGGTGTCAGAGGACATTATTACCTGTTGTCACTGTTCTTTGGAAGCTCATTGACTCTCCCACAGTTCACAGAGTCTTTTTTCTAACTTCAAAAGTAGTATGACTGCATCTATTTTCAAGGTCAAAGTGTTTCTTGGACACCATGGTAATACAAAAGCCATTGCCCAAAGCAATGATCCAGTACTCTAAGAGTGAGTGTCCTTTGGGGCTCTGAGGGATTGGTCAGTATCCTATTTGTCCTAAAGACCCAGTCTTAATTCTGTGAAGGACAGATAGCATTTTGTCTCAAAAGCTAGAGATTATTTGAGAGCAGCTGATTTGTGACATTGGGTCAAAAACTCAAGAGTTCAGGGTCACGCACATTCTAGGTAGGTGCTCTGACACTGAGCCACATCCGTAGCCTCTGTTTCATTATTCTGAGATTTCTCTCTAAACAAACAACTCTTGATTCTATTCAGATTCAATTGAAGAATGTATACCCTAAGAACCAGGAAAAAAACCTACCACGAACAGAAGGCAGTATAAACATGTACCAGCATAGTATCTCTGGCTAGTCTATGATTTTTTTTTCCTTCTACCTTCTTTTATTTTCTAAATTACTCAAGGTGCACATGAGTTTCTTTTACAATAATAAAGTCAAAAGACTTCATTTTAAAAGATGAAGGGAGAAATAGACAGAACTAAAATGGAAGCTTTGCCTGTTATCTCAGCTACTAAGGAGGCTAAGACAGGGACATCAGAAACTTAAGACCTGTTTAGAGAATTTAGTGAGACTTTGTCTAAAAAGCCAAAAGAGAGTGTGGCATGTAGTTCAGTGGTAGAACACTTGCAAGGCCCTACATTCAATCTCCAGCACCCACCCCCAAATTTTTCTCATTTTAGAGAGAACTTACTTATACTTCCGAATATGCACCTCAAAAGCTATGAGGTCTTAATCATGTTGCACAAATGTGTTACCTGGAAGTTGAATTTTAAAAATTATACAAATTTATGTAGAATATTTTTTCACATGTAATACATTGTCCATCAGATTCATGATTACTGGAGAACAGGCCATGACTTACATTTTGAAGACGACTGATTATGTTGTGTGGGTACTGTGGTGGGAGTTAACAAGGTAATCAACTCACATTCATTGTCTCTTGAATCATCACAGCAACCTTGTGACATAGATGCTTATCATTACCTTCATTTTGTGAGAAAGGAAATCAAAGCTCATAGAAGTTTAGAATCTGCCTAAGGTTGCATTTCTGTGTAAGTAAAACCATGTTAGCATTTAATACTCAGCTGTGTGAGATGCCAAAACCCAAGTGCTGAGCTACTACTACTCATAGAACATTTGAAGGGACTCTTCTGAGAACCCAGTCACAATGATTGCATGGTTGCTGAATATTTCCAAGTTGATGATGACTAATTCCAAAGGAAGTTTTAAAAGGCCAGTCTCATGTGTCCATCCTTGTTGAAGGAGGTAATGACTGATATATGAAGCAAGATGACTTTTGTTTCTCTGAGTTACTTCAAGCTTCAAAACCTCTCCCTCAGTTCTAGAATGTGATGGTTGCACCCACTGTGTTATATTATCCACATTCTTTGCAGTTTCTTTAGAA
>NC_045030.1:55989909-55991595 GCF_008632895.1 Mastomys coucha | reverse complement strand
GGTAGAACCTCATCTGGATCTTTCTCCACTTGTCAGTTATCTTTATGAGCAGCTAAGAAAGGGTTAAAAGGGTTGAAAGGCAGGAGAAAATTCAGGTTCCCTTTGTTTTCAACTTAAGGATATCAAATTGGAAGTCCTTGGCATGGGTTCCATTTTTATTGCCCTGTTCCATGTTTGTAAGGGTGTGTGTAGAGGTAGGAAGATGCCTAAAGGAAACTCTTTCATTAAAAAGGCCACCATTTCCCCTAGACTAATACCCACGTTCCATTTCCTCATGGAGTTCGGGGAATTTCTCAGCCTCAGCCTTTAGTATTTGAGCTTCCACTCTCGGGAACTGGATTATTACCTTGTAAAACAGAGCATCTCTCCTATTAGCTATTAATTGAACCCATCTTTCTCCTCTTGAGAAACTGTAATGTTGACTTTTATTTTCAGAGCTCTGTATTGAGCCTCTTCCTTTTGGAGATTGACAGTGCTCAGATATCAGGCTTAGGCTGGGAGGTGAGCATGCACACAGTGGGAAGCAAGTATTGGAGTATCAGTCATTCTATATGTCCCAGTAAGCTCTTCTGGTTGTTCTGTCCATCCCCCTGGCTTCCCTATGATCCATGCTTTTGTAGGCATGTACTGAAAATTCTTTCTTCCTGTCACACACACACATACACACACATAAATTAGATGAAATAATAGTTTCACAGTAAATACAAAATAGGATGAACTACAAGATCATTTCCACGAGTCTTCCAATTTCAGCTGGATCCGAGAACACTACTGGGCTCATGACTTCCACAACCCTTCAAATAGAAGTCATGCCTGTGGATCCTCCTAAGGCCTGTGCATCAGGACACTCCATTCTTAGTCTGTAGAGAATGTTGAATAATTGTTCCTCTGCCAGAAAATTGCCTGACCAGACTTGGACTTAAAGAGCATTGTTGCTTTCTATCACAGGCCATTGCTTTGACTTTTTAAAAATTTGTGCTTATGACTGGATCTTTATTACAAAAATACTTAAATGTTCCATTAAGCATATTCATTTGTAGAGTCTGATGACTTATATATATATATACATGTGCAGCTGAAACAAGATAATAGGCAAAAAGTCTTGCTGTAATTGATATCTGTATGTTTCTATACTTTTGCATATTATATGTGCTCTCTTGGGCTCACTTTTATTATCATAAACAACATGCAATGAAATAAAAGCAAATAAATAATAATACATACTAGTCCAGCCCTTTGCTCTTTGCTCTGCATCACAGGAAAAACAATCCACAGACAAAAGAACAAAGCAACCTTCTTCCTCTTGGCAGATGGGAGTTCCTCTGACTATATAATCAGGAGAATTTCATAGAGCTTATAGTATTCTGAGCACCCTAGCATTTGGATCTGCAGCCATTAGCCAGAGCCTTCCTGGAAAGGGGCTGTGTCTGGGGTAATAGCATTGTAAATTACGATCAATGTACTCAATTACGCTCAGAAACCAAAACATATGTAGTGCTCTGGTGTGCCTTGTAATCAGCACCTTTGAGGGTGGAGGTAACAACATTCTGAATGAAAAAAAAAAAGGGGGGAAGCTGCTGTACGTGTGAGAAAATGGAAGTTGGAATTCAATCATGCACCGGATAGGAACAGCATCTTCTGTGGAAGGCAACTTTCCCCCACCCCACTGTCATTTTATTGATTAAA
>NC_045030.1:55983501-55989899 GCF_008632895.1 Mastomys coucha | reverse complement strand
AAAAAAAAAAAAAGCTAAATTGTGGCCTTGTAGCTAAGAATGTCTTTAAAAATCATTTATTGCTCTAATCAGCCTGGCAGAGCTTTTCTGTCATGCTGATAAGGAAATTAAACTTCTCTCATACTGTGCTTACTTGCCTCTGATGCACAGATGTTTTGCTTTCCTTTCAGGGAACTGATTCAGAAGTTGAAGTCTTTCATCAGCTTCTATAGCGCTTTGCCAGGCTACATCTGCAGCCATAGCCCCGTGGCCGAAAATGATACCCTGTGCTGGAATGGACAAGAACTTGTGGAGAGGTAATCTTTTGTGAAAGTTAGTTGTTATATATAGCAACATTTGACAGCTAATCATATCTGAAGATTGATTAAATTCCCTTCCTTCATTAACTTCATAGGAAAAAGTTCTCTACAAACACACATGTAAGCAGTTATTTATGATGGGACAATTGTTACATATAACTTGTAGCTCGCAGAGAATTTGCTCATTTTGAAGCCCATGCAGAACTACATATTCGGGGATATTTGACAAAGTATAAAGCATATGATGAGCTTTTCTTGTCTTTGCTTATTTTCATCTTGTCACTAGGTGGACCATTATTCCTTCTATATGAAACAATCATATTCATGCTGACTGCTCTCAATTAGTGGGAGTTAACTGTGCATTAAATGCCATGCTGAGTAATTTGTCTATATTAACTCTCTTTCTTTGCAACAATCCAATGGAATGAATGCTAAGGATGAAGAAAAGAAGAAAAGGAGGGGAAATAGGGTGTCATTTGCTGAAATATTTGCTCATTTGTGGGCTTTTAGTATAATCCATAGTAACTGTCATAGCATTGTTTATAAAGAATTTGCTCATCACTGACCAAAAAAAGAATATATTCATTTATTCAGCAAATATTGAACACCTTGTTAAGTGCCAGGCATCTGGAATTGAACAAAACAGATGAGCAGGCCTGTCCTTATGGAGTTTTACTTTAGCAGGTTTTTTATCTCCATTGTGCTGTGCGCAGAGTACTAGCTTGTAATTACAGAGTGAAGTCTACATGGTAGAATGCTTAGAGCCTACAACTTGCTTTTAAAGATGTACAAGTTTTATAAGCATACAAAGAGGAGAGGATCAAAGAGACTTAAAATGCAATTCTGAGTCTTTGCACGGACTAGTTGCTTATCTTATGCAGGGCAACTTGATCTCCCTAAACCAGCAATTCTCAACATGTGAGTCCTGACCCCTTTGGGGGCCAAATAGCAGATATTTCTGCATATCAGTTATTTACATTGATTCATAACAGTAGGAAAGTTACATTCATGAAGTAACAATGAAATAATTTTGTGGTTGAGGGTCACATGAAGAACTCCATTAAAGGGTCATAGCATTAGGAAGGTTGAGACCCAGTAGCTCTGTATGTTTTTCTTTCTTTCTTTGTTCAGTCCTTCATACACTCAACATTTATAATTTTCTTTGTCTTTGTTTATTGTATAATTTTTAAGAACTTCATGTATCATTCCCCTCTTCCTTCTCCTTCGCTGTCTCCTCCTAAGTCCAATTCCTCCTTCCAATTTTTAACTTCTTTGATTATTTTATCTATTGATTTTTATTAATTTTTATTTTATGTGCATGAATGTTTTACCTGCATGTATATCTGTGTGCCACATATGTTCCTTGTACCCATAGAAACAGAAGAGGGAGTCAGATCTCCTGGAAGTGGAGTTACAGACAGTTGTGAACTGCCATGTGGGCTCTAGAAACTGAAACTAGGTCCTCTGAAAGAGCAGCAAATTTTTTTAACCACTGAGTTATCTCTCCAGCCTCTTCTTTAGGTTTTATTGGTAAGTAGGTAGGTAGGTAGGTAGGTAGTTAGGTAGATACGTAGATATGTAGATACATAGATATTAGATATTAAGCTGATATGGTGCAATGAGCCAATGATCCTAGATACTCTGGCAGTTGAGAGAGAAGGTTCAACACCTGCGTGAGTTACAGAGACGCTACATGTTAGGTACAAACCTAGATGCTAGGGATACAAGGAAAAGACAAATGCATGTTACCTCCTTTGACGAGCTTACGTTCCAGTGACCTCTGACTCTTAAGACATAAGGTTGGTGAATAAAATGTATTCACAATATAGTATAACAGAGGAATATTCTGGGTGCACAGGAACTTGTTTGCCTTGGCACAGTCAGTTAACACAGAAGGTCTCCAGGTCCTTTTCTGTAAGGGAAGGGCATTATACAAGGTTACATTGACCCTTAAGGAAGGTGAGGCATGTAAAACTCCTAGAAGACTGGCACATACTATAAGCTGTGTTTGGGTCTCATCTCTTTATCCCCGTCCTTTTTCCTCTAACTCATTTCTTCACAATATAAGATAAAAGACATGCCCCCAAATAGCTTGTTTCTCATCTAAGTAATTTTTCTGGCATGAGACACAAGAATGAGATTGCATGCCACCCCAGATGATGGACTGAACTTGTATGGTGATAGACTCCCTTGGAGAAAATATGAATGGAGCTGGAAGGATTAATGGCTCCATGTAGCATCCTCACGCTGGAGAAACATTGTTTATTTGTCATCCTGAACAGTCAAGAGTATTAAGCAGAATCATAAAATATACTGAACTGTTATGGAAATTTTTTAATTGTCAGAAAAAAAACAGTTGGTATTGGCTTTATAAAAAGCTTATACTTTAACACACACAGGAAATATAGTACTTAGAAAACTCCCACCAACCAAATACAAATATATAGCTCTTATATAAACTTGGTGAGCAAACACCCTAGTGACTTGTTCCACTGCTATGATAGCATGAAATAAAGAAAGAAAATGCATTCCTGAATATTGAAGTGACATATATACTAATAGCAATGGTCCCATATTAAAACAAACATTTTAATTTACAATATATTTAGTAATGTGCCAATTCATTCATTTTACTCTAATGTGTGAGCACCTCCTACATATCAAGCCCCGGTATTGCTTTCTTCATTATTATAATTTTTAAAGTGCATATAACTGCATTAGATATGTATTTCTAATGTTTCAAGGAAATAATTAGAAGGTCTAGTTTTAGCTTATTCAAAACGTACTTTTCCAAGGTGTTTGACTACGCTGAATATCTTCCTGTGTTCTATTCATATTAACTACTTTCGTGGATGGTAGACACTTATGGAGGCTGCTGCCTTTGAATCAAGAAAATAAAAAGAAATTTCCGTAGTTTTCATTTTAAGCTTTAGGTGAAACCCACAGAAACCATCCTGCCTCTCCCTCTGAATGCTGAGATTAAAGGCATAGGCCACCCCACCTGCCCATTTTAAGAAGTCTGTCAACTGAAAACAATTGCAGTCCAAGGGATAGGACCCAGATCCTCATGTATGTTAGGCAAACACTTTACCACTATGTTAAAATCCCAAGCTCTTGTTAGTTGAAAGTATTTTTATTGATTTTTTTCTTTCTTTTGATGCCTTAATGTATTAGAATAAAATAAACACTTCAATATGGAGAAAAGTTACTCTAAATTCTTATTTTTACATCTGAAGTATTTTTTTTTGTTATAGCTTTTGTGTCAGACTATCTAGGAACAAAATATAAAAAAGAAGGGAGGAAAGAAATAACTTATTTGCAGACAGAATAAGGCTAATATAAACCAGGAAGCAACTCGGCTTTGGTTAGTAACCTCGGGTGATAATTAACCTGTACTTGTATCAGTGACCTAATGCAATGATGAGACTAGGGAATAGTGCCGAACTCAATTTTTTAAAAATTCCTCAGCAATGTACACTTAATGATATAAAGTTCTTTAGCCCGAAGACATGTGTGCCCTCTATTGATGTCATTTGTAAAGATTAGCTTTACACTCCTGTCTCATCTGCAGTGAAAATATCTTTTGCGGATTTTCTTATTTAATTTAATCTTCAGTAGTAGTCTCCCCTTCATAGCACTACTGCTATCTTTATAGATTGGGTTTATATCCTTTGGAAACGATTTAACTTTAAGACAAGAAAATTCATGAAAATTAAAAGTCCTGACAGAGGATGAGACTTGATCATTGGAGATACTTGATCAAATGGAAAATATAGATGCTGGAGATCCTGACCAATAGTCTGTCTGCTGAGGAGTCTGTGTTCCTACTCTTCAGGCATACCCACCTCTCCCCTTCTAAAGAGTTAAGGGAGTCATTTTCTCTGCAAATAAGGGCACGTTCAATTCCTTTCTGTTTTTATTTCCTGAATGCAATCAACTGAAGGAATAGCTTCCCAGACCCAGTCTCAATGAGGGCCACTTACACATAACATTTGTTCTTCTTCCCTTTCCATTTTAGCTTTAGAAAGCATGAGATTTCAGGATTAGACTGAGAAGTCTTCAAATGAACAACCTCGGCCCAGTTGAGCCACCTATAATTGCAGAAAGCAGAATTCTTCCAGCTTTTGCCTTTGTGAGACAGAATTACAATTCGGGACTCAGTAAGACTAAGAGAAAAATAAACAACCCCACGCAATTAGCCCTGGGATTAGCAATAGATAACTCCGGAGTTCTACTGCACTGTCCCAGAAAATACAGAAATGAAGAGCCAAATTGTCCAGTCAACCTGTGTGAGTAATTGGCTGGCATCTTAATTCTTTTTCTGGAGACTTTGTCCCATATAAGCCCAGTTTCTCTGCTTATTTGCATTGATCTTTAATGTATTGTAACAGGGGCCAGCTCAGTGGGTCAAAACACGTGTTGTTCTAGTCTTACAACTTGAGAGGCCACAGCAGAAGTGGAGAACCGACTCCTAAAAGTAGTTCTCTGAGCTCACATATATGCCCACACTCATACGGCTGAAATGTTAACCTCCTCAATGCCCAACATCATGTCCATGTTTTGTTGCAGTCATTTTCTCCCAAGTCTTTTCTTCTCAGCCCTGGGTTTAAAATCAGTTTGTTTGTGTTTTATAGTTAGCATTCCTCCTAGAAACGTGGAGGATGACCAACAGTGTGGAGACAACCAGTTGAATTTTAACATGTGAATGATGCTTTAGCTCACTTTGACTCTGCCCTAGGTGCTCCTGTTGCCCCTTTGTGATGTAGCTCGACTGGATGGACCTCAGACCAGGTGTCAGTTCCAGGAATGAGCTGTTAGCTTTTTCTAGCTGACAGTTTGTTACTTCTGCTTATGGGAAATCTGTATTCATCTTGTGCCTGGAATGGCTTAGACTCTCACTTGGGGCATCCCACATTACAGAATAAGCTCTGAGATCTACAGAGAGCTAATTACAGTGGAGGTGCTGCTTCTCCATGTTTTGCAATCTTACTTTGCATTTCAACTGAGAAATTATATACACACGTGCAGTGTGAATTCTCTTTCTGATTTCCAGCGATCAGCCAAACCTTCTCGTATTTATAATGCCTTGCCAAGATTTCTCTGAAAATTGGAAAGGCAGAAGTGGGAATATGCAAAACAACTCCTTTAGTTTTGGTGCAGTCATTTTCTCCCAAGTCTTTTCTTCTCAGCCCTGGATTTCTCAGCCAAAGACTAAGTGTTTTTATCTCAAAGCCTTATGGATGTTTCAAAATGGAATAAGGAGACATTTTAAGTTTTGAAGTTTGGGGGGTGCACACACACACACACAAAGTGCCTGTGTGCATGTGTGTGTATATGTTTGTGCACATGCATGTCTGCAGTGTGTGAGTGTGTGTGTGTGTGTGTGTGTGTGTGTGTGTATGTGTGTGTGTGTGTGTAGTGCATGCACATAAGCATGTAGTTGAACACAGCCATGCACAAGCATGAGGAGGCCAGTCAAGGTTGGATTTCTTCCTCTATTGCTTTCTGCATTGTTGCATTAAGACAGGGACTCTAGCTGAATCAGCATTTCACACAAGCTGGCTGGCCAGTGAGCTCCTCTGATCCACTTGTCTCTGCTCTCCAATGCTGGGGGTTACAGGCATGTACACCCATGCTTGGCCTTTCACATGGGTGCTGGATTCAAATTCAGATTTTTTTTTTTCTGCTTGCAGAGCAAGAACACATACCTACCGAGCCATCTTCTGAACCATGACCTTTTATTTTCTTCTCTGCTAGATTACAGGGCTAAACTGTGGCATATCAGCAAGTAGTAATTAATGGGAGAAACTTTACCAACCAGTTCCTGACAAATACTGCAAAATACTTTTCAAAAATAGGCTAATAAAATAGCTTATTTTCTTCCATGACCTAGGAAAGGCTGTTATTTTAAGAATGGTTTCTTTTGAGGACTTTGGTGTGGGAATAGTCTTATAAGCATTGTCAACTATCAAGTCTCTCATTGGTTTATATAGCAAGCAGTCATCAAAGGAATTAAGGAAGGACCTCATGTCATAGCATGTGCATGTTTTCTCTGTCTGTCTCTCTGTGTGTCTTTCTCTCTCTCTCTCTTTCTCTCTC
>NC_045030.1:55981416-55983073 GCF_008632895.1 Mastomys coucha | reverse complement strand
AGAACAGGCCAATAGAAGGGAGCAGGTACTATACATAGCTCCCACACTCTTGTTTTAAAATAGACTGTTTATTTTTTGATGTTTGGACTTATTTTTAGGTTTATAGTGTGGCTTTTGTCCAAAAGAGCCCAAAGCAGTATGCATGCTGTTTTAAATATAGGACTGCTAGTGAAGCAGCAGTGTGGGAACCCTGGCGTGTAAATAAATGGAAGCGGCAGCAATTGCCTAGCATGTGTGAGAACCTGAGTTTCAGTCCATGTACCCCACCAAAAAGGACAATAGGAAAGTAAATCTATAGGACAGAATTTAGAGCCAACGGGAAGGGGGGGACAAGAGAAAATTAAACTCTTGGAATATGGAAATAGCATTAGTTGGGTTGAGTTGGGCCATTTGGTTCAGAGCTCTCTCAGTAGCACCCTAAGAGAACTCTAAGAACGCACCTGTAGCTGATACTCAGTAACCCAACATGCTTTGAGGCTTAAAAATGGAGGTTTGTCCTTTAACTCTCCGGCTCTGTCTTCTCATTTATACTTTATCATTTTCTTCTTATTCTTCTATTCATGAATGGACGGATAGCAGGTAGGAAAGCAAACATGGCATTTTTCTTTTATTTGGTTTATTGGTAGCTCTAGTCCACAGTTCTTAGTCTCTCTGGAACATCCTTGGATTTCATTCATCAGTTCTCCAGGAAGCAGAATCGTTGCAGTCCATTCATTCCAACTTGATGAACTACTACGTATATCCTAGAATGAAAGCATGGATGGATCCAGCTGTTTGCTAGTGTAGCAGTTTATATGTTTGACTTCATCTTAGAGAGCTAAGTCAATACTCTTTGTGAAAAAGCTTTGAGAGGTGAATGCATTACACAGAAAATTACTTAATTCACTATGGCATGAAATATTATTGATGGCTTCTAAGGATTTAAAAAAATCATGGTAGAACAAGATAGATATGTCTAGAGTGTACCCATGTGTAATGATCCATCTAGGGATTAGATTGCTATATTTTTCATCATAGATTTATCTCAAAAATAATCCTTAGTGACAGCTATTTATCAGGACCCACTCCATGACAATATAGTAACATTTATCCCTTAAGATTATTTTATGGTGCCACATACAGTAGCTTTACCTTCAAAATTGAATGAAAAAAAATAGTTCATCCTGTTGACTGATGGCTTAATACAGTGTGCCTCATTCACAATGGGCTGCCTTTGGTTGGTTGTCACGTTTTAAAAGTTAGGAGGAGACATCCTCATGCAGTGTATGGCTGTGCCTGTAGACCACCTGTTGAAGGTTGGATGGCTTATTATTTTAAGTAAAGTATGTTTGTCCTTGTAATAAACAATGTCTGCATTCCATGGACTCAGATCATTTTATTATACAGAGAGCATTTGAGGGTCTTCTCGGTAGGCCCCCATCATATATGTGTTCTCAACAAATAAGTATCACTTCTTCTTCATCAAGATTCAACAAGAAGGGTCTTCTCTCACCATCACTGCATCTGGAATGGTGAAGCAGCAAGCCATAAAGGGAAATGATTACTTTTAAAGAAATTATTAAGCCGGACAGTGGTGGCACACACCTTTAATCCCAGCACTTGGGAGACAGAAGCAGGCGGATTTCTAAGTTAGAGGCCAGCCTGATCTACAGAGTGA
>NC_045030.1:55965777-55981406 GCF_008632895.1 Mastomys coucha | reverse complement strand
TATGTGAGCTCCTGTGTCTGTCAAGTGCCTTTGCCTCCTTCAAAAGGCAAAGTGTGAACTTTGTAGGTTATAGACTGATTTCATTGCTGTTCCCCATCCTCCCAATATTATTTTTGCATCATCTTTTGAAAGAGACTTGCAGTGGGAAGATTGTTGAATCTGAGGCAGTGGATTAACACTGGTGCATGCTGAGGGTTTTAGTAATAAGAACCTGAGAGGTTAGGAAAGATGACCCAGATAAGGGAGTTATTTTGAAGCAAGTACAGTCTTTCGAATGATCCAGATAGAAACTCTCATTCAAACATGAACTCTGTGCTGCTGTGGGGCACTTAACACCAAATTCTGCCAACTTACTCGAAAGATGGGATGCTGATGCCTACCTCCCAGTTCAGAGGTGTCTTCTGGAACATAAGCATAACCATTGGCACCACCCTTACCCACTTATAGCATAGTAGAGAGGACCACGTAAATGTCAGTAATAAGGACATTTTTTCTGGGCCATCTTCTTCCCAGAAAAGTAAACTGGATTTTGTTTTGTTTTGTTTTTTAAATGCTTATGAGTTTTGGGAAACCAAACTGTTGAGTGGGATCACTGACCAAGCAGACTTGTACCTTTTGGGGTCCACTTAGTGTGAGAGGATGAAAGAATAGAGTTTTCGATAAGCTTTTCAAAGAAGAATTCTTAGAATGGTTTTAGTGATATCAGTATCATGAATGGGGATGCAGCATGTCTGGGACCATATACATCCTGGTAGCTAATACACAAATTAAAATTTACCCCTCAGAGAGCTTGTAAATTAGGTAGAGAACTGATTCAATCTTGGGTGCTAGATAAGTCTTCTCACCTTTCCTGATAAGGCAGATAGTCAGTTTCCTTTAACACCTCTTTAGAATACTTCTGACCTTCCCAATAGCAATGCCTCTGAAATACTTTTCTAATTACCTTGACTCAGCAGGGTCACTTCTGGTAGTCAGCCCCTGAACATCAAACAAAATGGAGTCTTTGGACAAAGCACAGAGAGAAGCCATTTTCTTAGGAGCCACCTCGGGATGGGCTTGCCATTAGATCCTACCTGGTCAGTGTGATGACAGTCATTGTGGTTCTGGGGTTGTAATGGAAATGTCTGGCAGGTACCCATTCTTTACACCTACTGGCCCCACTTTTTGCCTCAGGGTACAAACCTTTGGTGATTTTCATGAAAGAAAATTACTTACTTATCTGATTTTTTTTTATTGCTATAATATACTCAAACAGTTGACAATTAAAAAAAAAGGGGCAATGAATTTCCAAAACAAACAAAAAAGCAGAGACAGATTTTAAAGGAACATGGTACCATGAAGCAGGGCTATTGAGGCATATTTGGAATCAGCATGTCTAGGGTTGAATTTCTATTCTGTACATCTTAGGTTGTTTTCTTCTCCAAGCTCCAGCTTCCCCATGTGAAAATAGAGGTAATTGTTCACTTAAGAGATGCCTAATAATTTTAGCAATATTGTTAAAATGGGCTATAAAAATAGTAGCTATTGTTGCTGTCAAAGCAGCTAGTCAAGACATCTTTTGATTCCAGGGGTGGCTCAGGAACCAGACTAATGTACTCCCATTTGAGATAAAAGCTTGGAGTTAGAGGGGCATATACCTGGTTATGCTCTGTAAATATTCATACTAAAGAGCTAATTTCAAAAAATCTATTATGGAAAACTAAGACAAGAACTCTCTAGAAGGGCTTAGAATTTCAAAGCTGTAGGGCTGGCCCACCCCTATTTATCCTGAACTCAACATCACCTATTCTGAGAACTCTGAATCCTCCGCCCCATGCCTTAGGTGTCCCCACATCTCAGGTTCCTTTTAGTACATTCCCAGTTGCCCTGCCCAGAGATCCTTTACATGTCTGTGTCTGATTTCTCACTACCTACTGAAAGATAAGTATCATGTGTTCTGTTTGTATGTATCAGCATCCCATTGAACGTGGTGTACTCAGTGCACTCAATTCTAAAGGTGAAGCAACACAGAGACTTTTGTGAGGAGAAGGCTTGAGGACTAGCCCTAGCATCGCCTTGGCGACACACTGCATACCTTGGGCAGGTCACTTGAACTTTCTCTTTACCCTCTTAAGGGGTTGTGGTGAGCCCCCAATAAGAACACATACTTGAAATGGATAAGGAAGTTGAAAGCACCTTTCATATACTAAATTTTAATGCAGAAGAGCAGGTCGGATGCAGGGAGAACACTGCCCTGAGTAAATGGGGCTGCACACTAGATAATGAACACAGCATCACTGAATTCTTTTTGCAAGCACGCACTCCTTGATCAGCCTCCCGAGCAGATTTCTCTGTGCATATCTCTAGAATTTTTTTTTCTTTAAGCAAATCCACCTGGCCCCACAGACTCTAATTTTAAGCAAGTCAGTCCATGGTCTTGAATAAAGCAATTGGCCCTGGATTGGGAGCTCCTCAGAGAGACTGGAAGTATCAGTTGTAAAGAACAGAAAGGCTGAGTGACATCATTTCAAAGAAGGGGCCCTTATACTACGTTCAAGCACATATAATAACAGTGCTGGGGGCTGAACTTGAAGCGTGTATGAGATAATGGAATAAACAAATGAAAATCACTGATAATGAGGCTATTGTCGTGTTACTGTCCTGCTAAGGAACATCATTTTCAAACTGATTATCATGCCCCTGGAAAGCTTATTTATTTAAGGTACTCTTTTTCCTTCCTAGATACAAAGAATTACCAAGTTTAAAAAATTTCCATATCCACGGATACTGACTGATAGCTTAATGCCAGTGGATAGCACCTAGCAACAAAGGCACTGTGCTTTGGTTATTAAAATACAAAACTAATAAAGTGATCTGGGGGCTGAATTTGATCCTCAGCACTGCATACACTGAGCGTGGGAACTCACCGCTATATTTTCGGCACTGGGGAGGTAGAACAAGGAAGGTCATCCTTGGCTCCATAGCAGGTTTGGGTTACCCTGGGCTATGTGGAACGCTGGCTCAAGACAAACTAATTCACTCTGAGCAACAAATGTCTCAGGTGCCAACAATGGTAAGTTTTCTAGTCTAGTTCACCTGGGACTTTGCAGTTTTTACATAGAGGTTTCCAGGTCGCACAGATCCCCTCAGTTTTGGGCACATTGTCAATAGCTGGTCACCGTTAGGCTCCTATGTCTCTGACATCTACTAAATATGGGGGAAAAAGATGATTCCAATCATTCCAATAGGGATTTTGCTTCCTCATTCTGTTGGTGTATCAGCCTTTCCTGTTTTAATGCCTCTGACCTTCTCCTGCCTGAAGGATTCCCAAACACTGCTATCTTTACTCCTATATCCTTTCCAAGTTTGACACTTCACAAAGCAGGACTCACCCAGTAGACATGGTGAAGGATAATAATAGCTAACTTTGCTAGCATGCTCACCGTCTGCCAGGTCCTGTGTGCTAAGTACTTTGTGGGCATTCATTCTCACAACGACCTTTGTGGTGGGCTGTACTGTTTCCCCTCATCTTCCCATTTTTACTGATAAAACTAAGTACATGTTACCAGAGGACACTGCACTAATAAAATAGATGAAATTTAAAGCCAGCCAGTCCATGCCTTCATCCACTATACTGTTCTGGCTGGAAGAAGCTTGGCTCTTCTTTGGGGTTCAGAACTTTATGCTTTCTTCTTGTTCTTGATCGAATCTCTAACCTAAGTTTGCTTTCGTTGATAGTCCACTATACTTAGAATGAGTGCTCCGTGCAGTTAAATCTAGTCCTTTCTTTGCTCCTCGCCCCAACCTCAGGTCCAAACAAGAGCATCAGGCTTTTCCAATCTCTCCAGTCATGTTCTTTTCACCCTTTTTTTTTCTGTAAAAGTGAGAGGAGAGCTCTTTGTCCTACAGCTACTCCAGTGCCTAGCTAGAGGGCGCCCGTGGCTTGCCTCTGAGGCTAGCTCTTCCTTCAACCTCTTCTAGACAGGTAACTTTCTTTTCTTTATTTCTTTGTTCCTTTGTTTCATGACATGGGGCCTAGGCTGGTTTACTGGGGGATTTGGGAGGGGACTGGGAATTTGAAAGGAAGAATGCCATGCAGCCACCTGAGTGACTTTGAATTTCTACTTCTGTCCTTGATGGCTTCCCAGATAGTCCACAGCGAGAGTATTTAAACAGAGCCCCAAGGTTTAATGAGTCCCATTAGGATCTCGGTGAGTTCTTCATTTCAGTCTTCCAGCAGCTGAGAGGGGAGCAGGCAGGCCAGCTGTCTGAGATGTTGTCAGAGTCATTTTCTGATCCTGGAGAGTTTGGGGTGGGATTCGACTAATTAAATCTTAAAGAAAACGGTTCCCTTTGAGCACAACTCTGGCGTGCCTTCTGAGCAAGAGAAATGGAATTCAATCACTGTTGCTCTGAATAATACTTGGCACAACTGCCCGGTATGAAAATCAGACACCCTCTAGCCACAGAGCCGGATCAGTGACCGGAGAGCTGTATGTAGAGAGGTGCCAAGGCCTGAAGGTAAGAGCGGAGGGATACAAAGTGGTCTAGCAACCAGAGGGTGGAAGACAATTTCCACTCTTTCCAAGAACCTCTAGGCTAGAGAGGAGAGCTTGGGTGGTTTCTGACCCAGTTGTCCTTGTGTGAAATGCTGCACGTTTTTATTAAGTATTTATGCGCCAGTTTATATTTTACCAAGTGCTTTACGGTCACTTTTATTTGGCTTAGTAATGTTTTCCTGGACTCCCATCTGCTTTAGGCCTGCTCGCTCCGGAGAGTCATTTTGTTGTTGTTTGCTTAACACAGCCACGCCTACAGCCTCACACAATGAGTGACTTGTTCTAGTGGCAGAGCAGGTGCAAACTGCTGGGGACACCTGAGTAACTTGGGCAGTTGGAGTGGACCTGGCTCACGGCTCTCCCTGAGGGCTGTTGACTAGAAGGTGCCAGCGTTGGGCCCAAGCCTGTCTGATCTGGAGCCACTGGTGGTGACAAGCTAGATTGGTCTCTCTGTGCTCCACATTGCCTCTAGTCCACCAGATGAAGACCTACTGAGTGTTAAGAGAAGGCAATGAAGTCCCACAGTGTGTGATAAGCTTCAAGGTTCTGGGCCTGGGTTCACAGTGACTCACCTTACCCTTGCTCACCCCTTCCCCACTGTGAGAGGCACACTATTCCAGTCCACCAGATGGCTGCCATATAGAAGGCTTTGTCTTTCCGTTGTTCACAATGTGAACACTAAGATTCCAAAACCCCTACTGCCTCAGGATCAGGATCTTCCTGAGTAAAGCTGGAGAGGCATAGGTAGATACAAATCAGGGAAACAGGGACAGAGTTCAGGTCAGATAGCCCAGGGAAATATGAGGCAAGGGGAAGTCGTGCCTGAACACTCCAAGAGCGTCAAAGAGTGGCTTTGAAGAACTAGGAGAATTCCAAAGCCTGGGGCTTGCCAGGTGAGTCAGCTCAGCTAACACCTTTAGCAGCTCTGTTTCCTCTGGCCCAAGAGTGTGGAGTGTGGCTGTGAAGTGCACCCAGCGGAGGTGGGAGAGTGGAGGTGGAGGGCCCATAACCCTGCAGGTGAAAGGTTTTGAGGCCTGCTGGTAACTATAGCTAAGGGAACAGAGGCTTCCAGCCAAACGATAACAGGAATGTTTGTCTTTTAAAAGGGTCACTGCAGTTCCCATGGCTATGGAGTCAGTCTGCCCTTTGCTCTAGACCTCTGGACAGACATTTTTGGCATTCAAAATAACACAATGAAGTATGAAGCGCTTGAAGTCCTGGCCAACAGGTTCTTCCTTGATAGACACTGTCCCTTGGAAGCTCTGTGAAGGGTCTCTCTGCTGGAGAGTCCTCCGCAGCTTGGCATGAGTGTTCAGTGTCTGTCACCTAGCCATCAGAATTCAAGTGCAAAGGCAAACAAAGAAAACTTAAAGTGTTCTTTCACCTTGATCCTATGTTCTAGTATACTGTACTAGGAGGCAATCTTCCTGCCTTGGCCTTAACTTACACTGAAGACAACTGAAGCCTTGGGTTTCTCTCAGGGTGGGTGTGAGGAACTTGAAGCTTCTCCTAACGACTGTTCTCAAGGTTTATTTGGGCGCACTCAGGAAGTTCTGGGCAGACAATGTTGAAGGTCTACTATCTGTCTGGCTCTGTGTTTAGTACTTTCACATAACAAGAGCTCTCCTCTAGAACGTTCTGTGTTCTAGGCACAGTTGGGAGCAGGTAGCCTATGTAATCTCAACTCAATAGCATTTGTCGCATCAATTAGTCCCCCACAACATGCTAGTGACATTATTCCTTCCCCATTTGAAGGAGAGCCAGTTTTATTTTGGGCAAGGGGGGATTGAACCACACATGCTAGGCAAGTGCCTTACCAGCACTTTTTTTTTTTTTAATCATTTTTGAGACCTGGTGTCTCTAAATTGCCCAAGCTGGTCTTTAATTCATTCAAAATGCCAGACAGGCTTTTAACCTACAGTCTTCCTGCTTCAGCCTTCAGAGTACCAAAGATTTCAGGCCTGTATCCCCAAGCCTAGCTCAAACCAATATTTGAATCTACATCTTTGAGTATAAGCCCAATTCTCTTTCTACCACATAACTGGCTCCTTTGTAAATGTGTTATATAGGGGGAGGGATGTAGCTCAGCTGGTATAGTGCTTGCCTGTAATCCCAGCACTTGAGAGGTAGGATTCCTTGTCTCTCTCCTCCCCTCCTGGACCCTTTGCTTGTTAGACTGATGTACAGGTAGTGCTGTCTCAGGCATTGCCTCTAAATCCCCTCTCTGCTGGGCCAACTGCTTCTCCCAGCCCCAGACTCTGATGAATAATATCAACTTCTCACATTTTCTTCACCGGCTAGAAAGTATTCACTGAATCTCTGGATTTAAGTCAGATATTCCAAGAGTAATCTTTTAGCCCTTTCTCAAGTGAGGTTTAAAACAAGGATAGAAATGGATTGACACTCACTTACTCTCCTACCACGCTAATGTCTTCTAAAATGAGATGTAAATGGCTTTGCAGCCTTCTGATTCCTTCCCTAGCATTTTCTTTCTTGCTACTAAAATCTCTGTAATTTGTGAAAGGCAATTGTGTGAAAACACAGGTATTTGTTGGGATATCGTGGATAAGTGTATTGTTAGCATTGAAAATTTGCCCTGAAGTTGTTTATAACGGTAGTGTTGCAGTTCGAAAAAAAAATGAAACAGATGAAGTATTTCTCTTTGACTATATCCACAAAAATCTAGGTCTAATGGTCCACACTTGCAATCAGTATTGGGCCAGTTTAATGTAGCCAGGGTAGCCAGGGGTAAACACTATTATCTAACATAAACAAACAAAGATATTTCCACAAATCAGTGGGAAAAATTATCACTTTCCTTATGAAACACATTTAAAATCTCAGCTAACTTCATCTTTACTTTTATTTTTGTGTATTTATGCAAAGTAAGGCTGCATCTCCAACAGAAAACAGTTTTCTCTTAAAGCCTTTTAATAAGATGCTTTCTGCTACTTTGTGTTATAGTTTGGTTTTGAAGCTATTTGTTCTCTTTAAATTATACCATTTTCCCCCAACGCTTGTGGCCGGAATGTTTTTCAAGGATGACAGACCACTTATTGTCATGCCACAGTCTCTCCATAAGATGGCGCTCTGAGCATGTATGATCTATAGTTTTTTTTTTTTTTTTTTTTAGGTCGTTGTTTTGGGTTTTTTGGTTTTTTGTTTGTTTGTTTGTTTGTTCGTTTTGTTTGTTTTGCCAAGCCATAATCAGGCAGCAATTGAATGTAAAGTTTTGTGAAATCAAATCCTTTTAGCCAGGAGTTAGTCCTTCTGAGACTTGCTGGCAAACCCTTACCACCATTCTAATGCCTAGGGCAAGAAGGAAAGTGAAGTCCCCAGCAAACCCCTTGCCCTAAATCAGAACCAGCAGTGTTAGGAACGCACAGGATACATTTGAGGGACCTTTAAAGAAAAAAGAGTTTTATTCTGAGTATGAAACTTGTAGTACTCGCTATTTGAAAAGCCGCTTGTTGAGTCTGTTTCTTCTTATACATGGGAAGGGGGTTGGTGGACCCGCCAGTCTGTGAAGGCTTCCATCGCCAGCATTCTCCATTTGCATCCGCTGATTGCCTCAGCCAGTGCAGACTTAGGAAGAAAAGCTCGCCCATTTTACGCTTGTTTGACTCTATTCCTCTTTTACAAGTGCTCTCTTTGCTTCAACTGTCCCAGGACAAGCATGCCCAGATGTCCTGTTTTAATTAGGTTCCTTTTCTCTTTAAGGCTTTTTTTTTAAACAGGTTTCCTCCCCCCTTCCCCTCTAGGCCTTAACCAATCTGCCTGAAAGGGAGAAACGTTCTCCTTTTCACTGCACAAATAGGGTTTTCTTAGTATCACGGCAGTCATTTTTGTGCTGAATAGATCCAAACAGGATGGTGGTGAAGAAGATACTGCGTGAAGTGCTTAAAGGTAACACCTCTCACATCGTGCTAAATTTATACAGCTAAAAAAGCATTCCGTTTCGGCAGAGGTGGGCATTTCTGTTCTTTTATTGCCAGAGACAGTTGTAAAAAGAGGAGGACAATTAATCAAGCCACAGATAAGTATTGCTAATGAGATAACCCACCGTTAAACTCTCCTGAGCCTAATGAGTGTTCCTGTCCCTGGCATCCCCTTCGCAGTGTGTGGATCAGAGGAATTGGGGCTATGATGGCTCCACCTCATCCAAAGACTATCACGAACTGCATGCAACAGCAGCGCTGAGGGAACCCATGGAAGTGAAATGCTGAATGAATTCATTAACTACAAACTCCAGAGACATCCCTGACTGATTCCCTTTGGGCTTGACAGTCAGAGTACACATGTCCCATGAAATACCCTGAGAACACACCATCTGTGTCCCTTTGCTGTTGCAGGGAGGCACATGTTCTTAAGTAAACACAGTAAAAATTTTAAGTTATTAAACAAAAGGGATGATGGAGTGAAGTAATGGATAGATTAAACAACTGGCTTTGGAAATCACCTCACTAGATATACACGCATCCGAGCATCACAGTATACATGATAAGTACATTCAAATGTTGTCAATCATGCCTTACAAACGCTGAAAAAATTGAAGTTAACTGTGGTGTACAATTTCATTTATTTTAAAAATATTCTAGTAGTTACAAAGATTTAGAAAGCTCACAGTAGCCAGGCAGGGGTGGCACACACCTTTAATTCCAGCACTTGGGAGGCAGAGGCAGGTGGATCTCAGTGAGTTCAAGGACAGCCAGGGCTACACAGAGAAACCCTGTCTCAAAAAAATAAAATAAAGAAGAAGAAGAAGAAGAAGAAGAAGAAGAAGAAGAAGAAGAAGAAGAAGAAGAAGAAGAAGAAGAAGAAGAAGGAGAAGAAATTAGACATGACAAGAGATTAATAATAATATCATAAAACAATTCTAGCTGTGCATTATAATAAAAGTTTTCTGGTCTCTCCCTCACTCTGAAGTTGATCTGATAACTTAGGCAGCTTCTAAGTGACTAGTACTGAGTAGGGTAGCATATACAACCTAGACTTATTGAACACAGAGGCAACTTATATCCTAGGCATGAAGGAGTGGGATGGTATAGGGTTTAATCACACTTAGAACAACATTCAATTTCAAACTTATGAATTCATTATTTCTGTAGTTTTTCACTGAATGTTTTCAGCTTATCACTATTGCTACTTGCCAGCCAGTGACTCTATAGAAGGGGAAGCTGTAGACAAATGGGAAAGGCCTAATATAATGTCTGTACAAACCCATTTTTATCACAATTAGAACCACAATGGACATTCTCAACTTGCAGGGTTTTTGTCTCTTTTAATGTATCTTGGTGCTTCTTCTAGATCTACTATGCTCTTTTCATGTCTGCATCATATTCCTTTATGACAGTCATTGCTTTTAAAATCTGGTTCAGTCCTTTTTTTTCCAAGCTAAGGTAGAAAGAAAGGATAGAGAGAGGTAAGATACAGGAAAAGGTGTGAGCCAGGATAGTGTATTGAGTACCTACAGGATAGTATAAAAAGATAGCATTTAAATAGTGTCATGAAATTTTAGCATCAATGAGCATCACTTGGATGAGTACATTTGACTAGTGTTTTGTGACGTAAATGAGATAAAGGAGAGCTTTATGTCTAAACCACAAGCCAGCCCTTCCCAACACTTCTGTAACCAAAAACCATGCTTAATTTACTAGCGCTCTTTGAGGATTTAAATAGCACATGATCCACTGCAACAGTGAATGCTATTTCAACTATCAAAAAAAGTAGAACGAGCTTTTAGATGTGCTGCCTTTTTTTTTAAAACTGAGTCACCCTGGGATTGCAGAGCAGTGTTGAGCTGGCCATGTTCAGTGCTAATTCATGACTTGAAAATGAGAGACGAGAAAAGAAAGGAGAACTAGAGGGTAATTTTTTGGGAGTGGCAGAGAACCCTACAGTAGAGTCACCAAGGGATCAGCTATGAGAGTAATTAGATTTAATATTCATAATAGCTTTCAAATGGGGAGTCCTGGACCAAATTGCTAAGCTGCCATGTCTTTCTACAATCCTGGTGAGGAGAACGAGCCTCAGGAAAGTGCTTGTTTTGTAGGGAGGCACATAGATGCGCTTGGCGAGCTTCGAGATGGTCAAGTCCAAGGGGGTATCTTTAAAAGCACGTTCCTGAGGTTCGTTTCTGAATTAGTCAGCCGTCTTCATCTGGGCAGAGGTCTCTCCCTTAGGCAATAGCAGGAGTAAAGAAAGATGTCCGAATTGGTATCATCAGGGAGGAACCACATTTGCACAGCACTCTATGGACATAAATGGGGTGGCTAATACTGAGTATACTGTTTGATAAAGACTCCATGAAGGCAGTTGGCTCCGTGATCTGACAATTCAGTGCTTGCCTTTTCATTCTGTGCCAGGAAACTGCAAAGCTTCTAGGAGCTGACCATATGTATATAATGGATTCTCTCTCTCTCTCTCTCTCTCTCTCTCTCTCTCTCTCTCTCCTGGCAGGAATAAACTCGGTACTGTACAAAAAGTATAATGACATTAAATCAGCTTATCAAGGTTTTTTTCAAATAATTTAGTTTATCAGTAGCAGATTGGACAAGTAAATTATGATAGTCAGGCAGAACAATTAAGAACAAAGCAGTTCAGTATGTTCTGAAATGGAGTATGTCCACAGTATAGCTATTAGGACAGAAAATGATGCAAATCAGGATGTATGACAGGATTCTGATTTGGGATAAAATTAAGATCTGGAACCGTGGGTACAGAAAAATGTTCAATCAAGTGGGAATCACTGTCCCGATTGAAGCCAGGAAAGCCTGACACTGGGGATTAAGCTCGAATAAATAGTCTTGGATTACAAATCTTCGCTCTGCTCATCCTGATGAGGACACCCATAGAGACCTTAATGTATCCTCCAGCTCTAAAGCAAAGCCTGGGATTCCCCACGCAGGACAATGTCAACAAGCCTATCCTGAGCCGTGAGTTTCTCTTCCAGGGAGGCAAGCTAGCAGAAATAATGTATTCTGTATCTGGTTGCAAAAACTCCCTGAACAGAAAAACAGCCCCTGTGCGGGCCACAGGAAATTGTGAGACGAGGGGTATGAGGGGAAGGCAGAGGTAGAGTGCATGGGAGGTTCTTTCTCTTTCAAATGAGTGGGAAGCACATGCAGAGCTAGTCCTTAATGGTGTTTTTCACTGATTGTGACCTTGAGCTGTCCCGAGCACAGTGCTTCCTAGTCAGCCATCTCATGTTCTAAAAGGCAGGAGAGAATTTATACTCAGTTGCACTGTTGGTACCCAATAGAGTCGGTCTCTTTGATTGGAACTCTCATTGACAAATGTTCTCTTTCCCTTCCTCCCTATAGATACAGCCAGAAGGCGGCAAGGAATGGGATGAAGAATCAGTTTAACCTCCATGAGCTGAAAATGAAGGGCCCTGAGCCAGTGGTTAGCCAGATTATTGACAAACTGAAGCACATTAACCAGGTATGTGTCATATCCAACAAAAGTGGAAATGCAAGAGAAGTCAATATAAGGCAGATATGATTTTCATTGCTGAAACTAATATTTAGGCAGGTGGGGAAGCAGCAATTATTCATTTTCTTCAATGATTTTACCTGCTAAAATTGACATATTTCCCTCCATTTTTAATTGTGAAATTGCAGTAAGAGAGAAATCATAATGGTATAGCCACAATGCCTGGCTTCATAAAATATTTTTTTTAAATCGTACTATACTGACAACATATTCTCATGCTCCTATTAATCATTTGCTGTGGCAGTGTAACATTCTGTAGTCTATTCATCATGACTGATAGACATTCTAATTGATTTCAGTTTCATTCCATCATTGAGCTGTCTCTTTATCTATAGCACCATCTCTTGATCATAGACTGTTTTCTTACAGTACTGTGCTGTTGAGTTAAGGGATGTGAATATTTCAAGGGCTGTCTCCAGATTGCTTTCCAGTGAGAATGTATCAGTTTTCACTACCACCAGCAAGATCTCAGAGACCCGGTTTCTCAGCCCCTTTGCCAAATTCTGACTCACTCCTCTCATTTTCTTGACCTATACACATACTTTCCCCCTCTTGTCAGGAGTTTTACAACAAGACACAAATAGAAGTTAGTTGTACCATCTGCTTGTGATTGCTTTGTGGCCACATATTTTCTAAAAAGCCACCAGAAAGGCCACCATATGCCACAGTAACAGTGTTTCTGTGCCATGCCATGCTTCTTGAATGGGAGGACCCAGGTAGCTTGGGAAGAATTTAATGTGACTAAAATGTTTGTGCATGGACAGAAGTTTCTGCGTGAAGACACAGGCCTGATTTTATTTTCTGTGTGAACATTAGTGAATTTTTGGCATTCTGAGAAAATTGTTTGCAAGGGCTTTCTAATGGTAGCATATTTCACTTCGATTGCATCATGAGCGTACTGAAAGCACCCTTGGAGGAACTCCTCCAGCATCTCCTAAAGTGCTCTGAGCTCAGTGAGCACTTAGTAAATGCTTGTTACTGCTGCTGAGCGCATGGCCACAGCAGTGTGATTCTTTCCAAATGTGGCTCAAGGGTATCAAGGCAGAGACGATATGACCACTTCCCCTAGGAATGAAGGCAGAATTGGTCTTCAGACTATTTCTAATGACCCCAACTAACTGTCTGGGTGCATCTACTCAGAATCCTGCATTGGTGAGACCAAAATTTCGGGGCCCATCACTGTGCCTCTACTCCTGAGTCCAAATGTCAACAGACTTTAAGGCATACCTGGTATGTATGTGTTCTCCTGGGTCCTAGAGACTTCTGAGATTGAAAAGAAATGTAATACTATGTTTTAACAGCTTCCTTGGAAGGGAACCCAAGCATAAACATCTCAAGAAAGATAAAGTGTGATACACGATAAGGAGTGTAGAGAGATACTGCTCAATAGTTTAGGGTGACCTGGCAGAAACCTAAGCTAGGGGAAGATCCTTGAGAGGAACAAATGTTAACAGCTGCTATAAACCATGTGTAAGGGAGGAATACATAAAGATAAGTTGAGGGGGCAGCCATAAAGCAATTTCAAAGATCCGTGGACAGAATCCTCTTGAAAAGGGGAAAAGTTAAGAAGATACAGGCTTAAATATGATCTAGTAATCACCAAAAGTGTTTACAGCAAGCCTTTTCGTAAAGGCTTCAGTTAGAGTTAAAGAATATGAATCTGCTTCCACATTGGGTCTGAATTTAATTATGTATTTTAATATATATATGTATATATTATATGTACATGCACATATATGTACTTATAATTAAATATGCATGCATATATGTACATGTAATTAAATATACATGCATAAATATGCACATAAATATACGTGCAATATTTATATATTTATAAATATGTATTTATATGTATATTATATATGTATTTTTAATATATAACCTTAGTCGAATCAGTGCTTTCATTCTCCCATCAGTAGTACCATTAGGCTAGCTAAAGCACATCTAAAGCACATGTGTACATACGTAATATAACACTCATAAATATACATGTGCATAAACATCATTGTCTGCCCGCCAGGCCTTTATTAAATGGCAGTTCTGGAGCTGCTGTCTGAGCTTTCCCGTGTAGGCAGGACCTCCCTTTGAAAGGGAGCTTCATGACTTTAGCCACGGCTAGGTGACTGCAGATTCCTTTGTTAGTTTGCTTGTGTCCTCTCTTAATTTTTTTTCTCTTTCATCTAACTTTCGGCCACAAAGCACAAACTAATCCATTGGAGAGGTAGAGGTAAACAAAGAGAGAGCAAATTCACCATCAGCATTCCTTTCTTCTCCTTCCACTCATAACTGCACGTGCACATTTTCCATTTCTACACAAATACCATTGAGCAATTGATCATCACTGATAGACCAGTTTTACCTGTTAACATTGGTCTGGCTCCAAACATCCACACTGAGTTTCTTTTATTCTCACCAGTGTTGCTTTATATGCATAAAACACATCTTTTCAAACCTTAGCTAAAACTCACATTGTGGCCATCATTTAGTGTGAAAGTGAGATTATTTGGGAAAATGACAAAAGACAGAGTTTTGATTGTGATAATAAAGATGTTAACGCTGATGATGCCTTCCATAGCACTTAACATTATTTCAGTCACTGCATGTTCTCAAGACTAGTCGTTAGGGGGTAGTGGGCAGGGAATCTAACCTGGAATTGTATGAAGTATAATACTCTCATAGAACTATTCTTTTCAAGAATTCATTACCTTTAAAGATTTTTATCATCCTCACCAAGTGATAAATGTTTATCCCTTCTTTATAGCTAGAGAAACTGAGGCAAGAAGCCATTAGAGGCGGTACAGGCATGCTGCCAAGTATCTAGTGAGTGTAGTTGAAAATTCAATCAATTACCCAGATGTTGTTTCTTATATACTGCCAAACATCTGGATTCAGTGAATGCCTGACTAAATTGGCCTAAACTTTTGGCAGCGGGGAGGTAGAATCAAGTTAACTTGCCTATGTTTGCATGTGAATGGAGAGTCCAGGTAATGTTACTTTCCATCCTTTCTGCCTATAAATGTAGAGATATCTTCCTATCTGGGCTTGGGTGTCCATCCTGTTGAATTAGAACATTTATGAGCATCTCCCCAAATCACTCAACTTTTATTCAACAGACTCAGCTGTCTCCTTTCAGATTATGGTTCTGTTGCTAGCACTGGAAAGACTATACCCACTAAGGGAATAAAGTAACATTATTTCTACATTGACAGTCCCATAGTGTAACCTTGAGGGAATGGATTTAGGCTGAGTCCTGGGCCCATTTCCTGGGAAGGGGCACAGGTGTGTAATATACTTACTCCCACTTCCTCATGTGTAAGATTCCCACGATTGAAAATAAGGTCCTTTCTATTTCTTTTTCAGTTTCTAATTTATGTGAGGATTTATTAGTTTTTGTTAGGGGAGGAATTGAACCATTCTTGGTTCTCAGTATTAGTTCTGGAATTTACTAGACCATATTTTTTAAAACCAACTTTTGTTTCTGCTCCAGACTCCTATGTGGAGAGAAGACCTTGCAAATACCAAGAATGTTCATAATACCTTCCTACTCATATGACACTATGGGAAACTGATCCTCTAACTTAGTTTTGTCAGTAGCAT
>NC_045030.1:55953378-55965422 GCF_008632895.1 Mastomys coucha | reverse complement strand
GCCTCTTAAGATTCCTTCCAGCTGCATGATTCTGTGATTTGTGACTCAAGGTCAAGCTTTAACCCAGCACCCTCTTGTGAACAAGTCTTGTGACTTTATTCTCTGCTCTGCACTCTTTTTAAAGCACCCTTTTGCCAGCTCACCCCTTTCCACTTTGTAAGCTCTCATCCTTTCAGAGGTTGTCCCCTTCCCACCAACCTTCCAACACAGGCAGATGGAACTTCAACTTGCCCTTCCCCCTATCCAGTTCTTCTGTTCTTCTGTCTTCTTTTCGTCAGGCTATAAAACATTAAGTGGTAAAAAAAAATTCATTTGGGCATTTATTGCTCCTACTATGTATGTATGTATTCCCCAGGGCCAGATATTTGACCTGTCTTTGAATCATGCTAACCATGTAACTCTAAATGATAATTCAGCCATATATTTGCACAGCACAGATCAGTTTGTAGATGTACTCTTATGTACATTAGATAAACTGATGCATTCTCTCTGAGAGGAAAGCAAGATGGGCTCTGTTATTTGCATTTACCAAAAGAAGAAACTATAATGCTCTACTGTGACCCAAACTCCAAGGCTACGGGCTTTATTCTCGGCTTCCTTCTACTTATCTACTTATCTAATGAAGAGAAGAATAACAAGGCACTATTAGGATCCATGCATAAAAGGAGGAGTACAAATATCTGAAGGCCCTTATTTTGTAGGTTAACAATTTTCAAAGGCCAAATATAGACATTTCTATAGTCTAAGGCTTTAAAGTCTTCAACAATTGGGACAGTCATTAGAAAACTGCCTACCACATTATATGACGAACAAATAAAGGTGCTTTGTAGCATAGGTGAGTCTGTGAGCTATCATCTCAAATCCCTAAATAATGAGCTAAAGGATAAAAAATCAAATGTACAACAGACAGTGAAATATCTCTACTTCTATCTCTCTGGAAATACTGGCAAACTATTTTCAAGATGCTTGATAGAGTCAGGTACAAATGAAGAAGACACTTGTTGTCTAAATAGAATGTTAAATATTTAATAAGTTAATTTATAATGTTGTTGAGTAACAGAGAAGGTACATTCCTTACCATGCAGTTTTTCCAAATCTTTGAGTTGGCTCTTAGTTATGATAGAAACACATCAAGTAACTTTTTCATACTCTTCTCATAAAAATCGACAAGATCTGGAAAACACTGGCCTGGTCCAGTGCTTTCTAGAAAAACTAGCCTTAAGCATGAATTTTAGGCTTGTTTCTTGTTATTTTAAGAAGCTTTCTGAAAATCAAATTTAAATAAAAGGCCTTCCTCAAACGTTGCTGTATCCCAATGTCTAGGGTAAGTCTTTACTTACAAAAGGTGCTACAGAACAATAGTAACTTCCATTTCCCTGTAGAGCCAGACTGGGTTAGTGGGAGAGGAGACAGGGTATCAGTCACAAAAGGACAGTGTAGATTAGTCATTAAATATCAGCTGCTAGACTCTGTGGAGCAAAACATTATTTCACAAAGTAGCAGGAATTAGCTGATACATTCCAAAGCACATTTATCATTAAAAAAATCTTTTGTCTTTCTATTTAATAGCTTGAAATATAATTACAATGTCTGGGTGGCTTTGGGGAGCATGTGTTTTTAATATCTTAATTACTATTTACAGTTTAATAACATTGCACCAAAGAGAATTCTCAAATAGTTTAGATTAAATTTCTTGAAAAGGAACTACTTGCTATATTTAGAATATACAGCATTAAATGTATTTAAATTGGGTCATGTATTTTAGTCCTTACATATTAATTAAACTATTCAAAACTGGAAGATAAGTCAGGAATGGTGAGCAGCATGGTTTTGATAGCACTATCATGATAAAGTGGATTGAGCTATAGTGGGAGATACATTTTTTTCTTCATTACTATATTTTACTGTATTTAATTTTCTATGGATTTTAATCTATTTTAATCTATTTTATTTATTATCATTTGTCATTGTTGTTGTGTGTGTGTATATTCTAGTTTGCCCCTAAAGTCTTTTCTAACACAAATATGCATGTACGTGTGCAAGCATGTTTTCTTGTACAGTATGTACTTCAGGTCATGGCAGGAGGTCATACTTCAGCAGTTCATCTTTGAAACAAAAAAGCCCTGTGGCATGAGGCATGAGCTTGCTAATTATTTATCTCTTGTGGGCATTATTAACTAGGTTTGTTCATAACAAGTACACCTCATTACCCACCACCTCACTCATTAAACCCATTGAATAGTTAATACACTGAGTGGAGGTGGTCTCTGTGGGGAGGGATCACTGAACCCAAAGCAGGCAGATCCAAGAGAACCTATTGCGCAGACCTTGGGCCCTTTCCACGAGATGGACTCCATTCTACATCCAGAATCAGCCATCTTTATACTCGAATGCCCTGGACCTCAGTTCCTCTATCTTCCAGGATACATTAACAATTCAAGATTTGCCTCCCCCTTCTAAGGCTGACAAAATTAACATCATATTAGTCAGTAGATTTAAATGCCAAATAACTCAGTTATTTTAGGACAATGCATTCAGATTCTGTTCCATGGTGAATGTGGGAGTCTCTCATTCTTATTTCAACCAAGAAATGCTAGTTGTAAACCTCTTCCTAGATAGATATTGGTCTTCTGAATAAAACAAGAAAAATCTCAGGCTGCTCTTAAAACTCTTGAGCATGTAATCCAATGTGAACACTACCTTAATATACAGAGTATCTACAACATACAAGGAAATCAGTGCATGTGCTTTTCAGCAACCTCCTGGTAAAAATGGAGATTAGGCAAGATTATATGTGTGGCATGGTGGTAACATTATTATTCCTTTTAGAAATGATAAGTGAAATCCCATGTTCAAGTGCTAATGAGCTAGTGTCTTCTTCAAAGCTGATAACCAACACTTCCAAAATTTCCTTGCCAATGTCATTAGAATTCTGAGAATATCCAATGGAAATAAAGAGTGCTGAGTTATCTTGTCTAGAACAATCTTTTCCACAGCCTCAACCCCAGAGAAAGTCCCATGTTAGTGTCCCAACAAAATATCTGGCCATAGTCCAGCCCACTTACAGTTATTTGTTTTGTTTTTATTTTTATTTTTAAGATGGGGCCTTTCCCATGGTTAGTTGAGTCTGATCATTGCATTTTAAATGCATTTGATACATGAGCAAACATGGGGCCTTATTCTTTATGAGCTCACTGTTGGTATTTAGTGGAAATAAAGTCTTATTAAAGTCAATGCTGTGTCTCTAATTATAGCATTTCCTTAGGCAGCAACCACAGTGATTTTTACATAGCAACTGAAAAGTGGAGTTTTGTCACTAGGCTCCCATCTAATATATAAGATGAAAATTATACCATTGTTTAATGCACTGAGTTTTAGTTGGTAAATTTTTAAGAGTTTTAACATGTGATCTCTTTTTCTCCTTACTAAGTTGATCTAGATACTTTCTTGTAACCCATATTTTTCAGTTGTTCCCCAAACATTATGCAGTCTGTGACAATATTAAAAAAATAAAGCTAAAATAGTTATTTTGTGTTATGTCATGAAAATGATGCTTAAGTTTAGGTCAATTACATCCCAGGGCACTGAGGAGTCTTAGAATAATTATCATCCTAGCTAAACTTTGGACTAGCACAACAAATAGAGGAAGAGCCACAAATCTGGAATCCAGTATAATATTCTACCCTTAACTTTAAGAGACAGAAATTGGATTGTGGAAATCACAAGCTAGAGAGCCTAACATGACATCTTAGCAAATTCCTGGGTCAATCTCGTGGATAGCGTGAGTTCTCCCTAATAATTATGAACTAGAAGCCACTGTGGACTCTCACAGAAAATCAAGACATTGCTTCTTACAGCTATGTCATTGAACATATGTTGCTGGTCTGTAGGTCTGGCATGGTTTTAGACAGAAATAACTATGAGTTCCTTTTCAACAAGTGACTAGAAATGTTCGTAAAGAGATAACCTGCCTTAGTCAATGTGTTGCTAATTAATTATTAGACCTAAGGGATATTTTCTTAGCAAACTGATGACAGCGTGGAGAGAGGTATTTGCTGCTCTGCTTTGAACTTGAAGACAGAGAGGCAAGCCATGTCATTAATATTCAGTCATAGCATGCAGGAAGGTAGTATTAACTATTATATTGATATTGTCATTTGGATCCAAATATATCTTAACAGGCGGAATGAAAAGAGAAAGCTAGAGAGTTGAAAAGTTTCAGGGATAGATGTACAGTATTCCATTGGGATTCCCAAACACGAGTGTGCAAGTGGTAGATAGGGAAGCTGACTTTGGAGACATCGTTGGTTTGGGTGATAATGGAAACAGCAACAAGAAGCCATCACTTAGCAAGTACTGTAGATGCTGTGGTCAGTATTGGCAGGGAAGAAGTGTATGTGTGCATAGGTACATTGGATTGGAAAAACAAGAGAGAGACTAGGAAAATTTTCTTCACTCTATTTAAAGGTTTAAAAGGATTGTTTGGTGACTGCAAGGTCTACCTGAGGGTTTGTTTTTTATTTTTTTTATTTTTTTTGTTTTTTTTATGTTAAGGCTTTTATTTTTTATTAAGATATTATTTTTATTAATTATTTGGAACTTTTACATAGTGCACCCCAGTCATATTCACTTCCCAGTCCTCTCAGGCCCACCCCCAACCCTTGTGTCCACCACAAAAGAAAAGGAGAAGGAGGAAAAAAACAAAAGGAAAAAGGAAAATAAGTTTTCATTACAGAAGTACCTGTCGTTATTGTAAAACCTTATTGGTACAGGATTAGAATTACAATGAAAAGATTGAAACCACAACACTAGGCTATTTACTTCGCCATAAAGCAAAAAGGGTTTGGAACCAAATCTGCCTGTGCTCGGCTGCCACTCATGCCCTTGGATGGATTTTTTAACTTCCTGTTGTTCCAGTTTCCTGGGAAATGGGTATACTATCATCTGTCTTGAATGCTCAGTATAAAGATAAGATGCTATGTACACATAAATTATAGCTACTATCTCCTTTCATATTATTCTAGTATGAAGTGTTAGCAGAAGGGAAAGTCAAGCTATTTGAGTCTTTGCTGGATTGGTGGCACTGTGTCTTTTCTAGTTTGGAACGTTTCCGTGATCTTAAAATTCTAAACACAATAATCAAAATCTAAAGATTCTTGGAAAAATGGTATCTAGCCAAACTTCAACAGATTTTTTTTTTAACTGTTGAAAATTTAGTTTGGCTCAAAGTGCTTGAAGAGAAAATGAAGCTGATAGATGAAATATAGGTGATATCTGCATGCATGAACGTGTGTGTGTATTTAAATCAAGTTCTTTAGATTTCCCCCAAGTTTGAACCCTGCCCTAAATTAGAAACTCTATTACTAGGCAAGCTGCCCTCCGAGTTCAGCTAAGGGATCTTAGCACAAGATCCAGAAGTCTCATTTTGATCTTCATCCTGCCAGGACCTTTCATGGAACAGTAGTATCAAATAGACTTCAGAGCTATAAAGTTCATGGCAAGTTAATCTGCATTCCTTTTGTAGTTTGTTCTCTAGTTGAAGATGTTGAGAGGTTCCTATATTTAAAATGTGGCTGCCATGGGATCCTTATTGGCAGATGTCTTCCAGGAGGCATTTAGAATGATTTGGAAAAGTGTATAATGTATTTGTGAGAGTGTGTGCATTTCACATGCCAGCAGAGCAGAAAGAATTTACAAGGCTCGGAGCTACTGAGCTTTCCTTAAGACACCATCACTCTCAGCTGTTGGGGTGATGTCAGAGATGCCAGGAACACTGCTTAAGGCCCAAATTCCTGAGCTCTATTTGAATTGCAGAGGAGCTCTGTTTTGCATTGCAGAGCTTAGAGCAGGCCGGACCCATTCTGTGGGCTCTACCTTCAAAGACCTACGGAATTTGTTAACTACAGACAGAGACTAGTGAGCACTTGTTATCAGGCAAAAGGAAAGCTGCCCCCTGCTGCCTGAGTCTTTGTCTCTGCCTGGGATACCACGGAAAATGGGGAAGGAATCCAGACTCATTAATGAGCTAATACAAAAGCCTAAGCCAAGCTAGAGGCAGTTCGTTATTGCTGCGTATGGATTCTTGAAGGAGGTGGAGAGCTGAAAGATGTCCAGCCCAGAAGCAGGAAGCAGTAATCTTACTGCTGATATCTTTTTATTTATGTTGGTTTCTGGACTGTTGTGTGGCAAACTGGTTGATCAATACTTGCCATGAGATAACTTCCAGTGCAAATTGTTGAAGCTACAGGTTTTCACTCTAAGAGGTTGAGATTCAACACAGAAATAAACTTCTCCTTAGGTGCATGCACTCTGTTCTTCCCTGTCATTCTTGGAAGTCACTGAAGCTGTAATCATTTCTTTGACACCCCTTATAAATGAAGCCTATAAAGCAGAACATCTAGTAAAGTTATACATACATGCTGTCATATTAGGAGTTATGTATTAGGCATCTGTGTTTTATGTGGTGCTGTTTGATTGGCTATATATGTACATTGATAAGGATACACAGAATCCACTCTACATACACATCTATCATCTCATGTGAATATATCACCATCATTTGGATCCATTCATCCAATGCTGAGCAACTATATGCCAGCACTATGGGCATATGGATAGCAATTGAGCATGATCTCTTTCAAGGTAGATGATGAGGCATACCTACATCGCTACTATCCTGGCCTTGTGTGAGTGTTATAAGAGAAGCATAAAAAAAGTCCTGCTAGCCCAGAGAAGGGAAAGATTCATTCCTAATGAGAGAATTAGACAGGACTTCAAAAATAGGTAGCCTTTAAACCAGGCTTTGAAAGACAGGGAGAATTTTGGCAGATAATGATTGCAAGGAAGGATCTTCCCAGCACAGGAATGTGGTGTGAGCAGTGGCTCAAAGACATGAAAGTACATCAGTGGGCATGTGGCTAGAGAGCTAAGGCCACAAGCTGGAGTAGCAGAGAAGTGGTGAGTGAAAGATGAGAGTGAAAAGGTGTGTAAAAAATGCCAGGGGCTATAGATAGCATAAGAAGTAATTCAGAGTTGTACTCTTTTGGCAGGGACAGCCCCTGAAGAGATAGGAACATGAGAGGGGTATGGACAGAGATCAGGGTTTTGTAATGTCCACTCTTGAGTGGAGCTTGGAGAGGTGGGGGTTAGAGGGCAGAAATTGGTGGCAAGCAATCCAGCTAAGCTTGCAAGAGTTTCCAAGGAAAGGAAGTGAAGCCTGCCATTAAAATGTATTAAACCTTCCTTTCTACTGCCTAGTGGAATAGCCTAGGGAATGAGAACTGCTTTGTCTCTAAATTTGGCCCTGTCACTTTTTACCTGTTAGGCAGGACATAAGGATTGGAATAGACAGTGCTTTGGGTCTCAGTAGAATATAGTATATGTCATAACTGGCTCAAACCAGACCAGTTGCCGTTCCAGGTCCCACAGTGCAAAGTTAAAAGAAAACCCTAGTACCTGTAAAGATTTATCCCTCATTGAACCTTAAGAAGTTCTCACAATGAGGTATTTAGATTCCCTGATGAATGTGTTAACTATTACTCTTTAATCAATTTGTTACACATTTTTTTTTAGTCACTATCCCAATTAAAAGTGGCTCCTTGGATGTTGAATGTTGAGTCATCCATTCACTGAAGTCTCAAAAATTACCGAAACTGTGAGAAAGATGGAGAGAGATTATCGTGGTTTTCTTCAGCTGCCACTGTAGGAGCTTAGATGTGTTGGAGAGACTACTGTGTTTCCTGACAGCCTCACAAAGAGATGCGGGGAACCCGAGGGAAGCAGTGCTGTTTGCCTTCTCCATACCCTTTTAGAACAAATTTCCTTATTTGAAAGCAACTCCTGTGTTTTTCTAATTATAGCAGCTACTTGTAGTTTGCTGTCTTTCCCTAGAATGGTATACAGCACCTTGCCTGTTGTTTTATTCAAGCATATGCAGACAGCAAGCCAACCTGACTTTTCACCAAACACTCAGGCTCTTTCTTCTCTCTGCCTCAGCACACACACTTGTGCCCTGCTGATCAGATCTGATGCTAAGAAGGCCAACAAAGCATTTAGGATGGGTAGCACAGGAGCTGGATTACAGCCTTTCCATAAAGGTAGAGGTTTATCTTACTACTCAGCACCGGGCTGTGTGCTCCTAAAACACATAGTAGGGTGACACATATTTGTGTGAATAAGTGAATTATTTTGTTCTAGTTTTGGCCCACCTATTCCCCTGTTTGGACAGAGTGTCTTTGTCTAACACCTGCCCTGCCATCACATTCTGAAAATGGATCATGTTTTCTGATTTTATAAGTACACAGGTAGAAGGGGATCTTGCCCTATGATGATATTATTTATCATGATTTTATCATTATTAAATATGATCATATTTAATCCCATCCTTTGAGTTAGATGATATAATTTTGGATTGATGGAAGCTAATGGCAGTTGAGATTATTTGGAATTATAGTTGATGCAGTAAAAAAAAAATAGAGCTATTAAGACAAGGCGAGCTGGGCAGTGGTGGCACACGCCTTTAATCCCAGCACTTGAGAGGCAGAGGCAGGTGGATTTCTGAGTTCAAAGCCAGCCTGGTTTACAGAGTGAGTTCCAGGACAGCCAGGGCTACACAGAGAAACCCTGTCTCGAGAAAACAAAACAAACAAAAAAAGACAAAGTGAATATATTTTGCACATGGAGAAAATAAATTTTGGGGAAGGAAATATATAGTTATGTTCAGACAGCATCCAGGGAATCCTTTTTGCCATTAAAAATTAAGAAATGGGGCTGGAGAAATGGCTCAGCAGTTGAGTTTCTTCTGAAAGTCTCTAGTTCAAATCCCAGCAATCACATAGTGGCTCACAACCATCTGTAATGAGATCTGATGCCTTCTTCTGGTGTGTCTGAAGACAGCTACAGTGTACTTATTTATAATAGTAAATAAATAAATCTTTTTTAAAAAATTAAGAACTGTTTACATTGGGGATTTGCTTTTAAAGTTTATATATAGAATATTCTAGGTCTTTCCAAAGGCCATCTAGAAAGCCAGGTATGGTAGCACACGCTTATAATCCCAGCACTTGGGAGATAGAAGCAGGAAGATCCGAAGTTCAAGTCCATTCTTGGTTACACAGGGAGTTCCAGACCAGCCGTGGAGTGCACAGACTGTCTCAATTAGCAACAACAATAATAAAGGCATCTAGAGTGCTCCTTTTTTTCACTTTCTTGAGAAACATTCTAGAATAGTACCATGTCCTCTATGTGAGTTCCTGGTTCTATTTGTTCAGAATCTCTGTAACTCAGTGAGAACTGGGAAACTCACAGTCTTGTCTCCCTTCTCCCTGTTCCGACTCTCACTTGGAGAATGTGTGTTGGTTCTTATTTTTGACAGAGACATCAAGCTATGTCCTACGCCTTCTTCTCTCGCCTGTTCTATCACTTTCAAATATGATACCAAGCAACCTACTTTGTCTGTCAAAGCCTGAGTAATAGGCACTTTCATTTTCTTGGCTCCTTTTCACTTCAAGCTTAGCTTGTTGAGGCTTGAACAGCTGAGATGAAACAGAACTTCATGCACCCTTTTGATTTCTAAGACTCTGGTCTTCCTGGTCCTGAAGTCCTGTGGTGACTCATGCCTCATGTGTAGGTAGGTAGGAATTGAGAAGCATTCTTATTTGCAAGTAAATAAAACCTTGGGCACACTCTCCCTTATTGCACAGATTTCTCATACTTGCTATACAGGGTATAGTAGCCACGAAGAAGGACAGCTCGTCCTCCAATTATCCCTGAAACCTGGGGCCTACTCTGTCCCACTCACATTAAATCACCATTTTCCTGAATATCTCACTAGCAGTATACCCTTATCCTCTGTAGCCAGTCACCGAATGCTTTAAGGTTCTGCTCTGTAACAGTCTTTTTGAGATACTGTTATGTCCCTGTGCCATGTATGCCCATGCAGGCTTGCCTTTTTTTCACCGAGAGTCCCATGTTGGGCACAAAGACTAGAAAAACCCCTAAGTTAGCCCCACCTTTGCCTTCTAGGAACCTATAGTCTTTTTCTCTTCACTTTTCCCCCTTTGTTTACTTTTAGCATGATAAAAGCCAACCTGATTTCTATTCTTAGTTTGCTTTATGTGTTTTCTTTTGTTGGTACAAAACAGTTGTGTGTGTGTGTGCGTGTGTGTAACTTCTTTCTCTGATACAAAAAGACTGAAGCCTTACATTGCCTTGATTCCTACTTCTCTAGCTAAAAGACAGTGCTTTCCACAGCGCCTCTGGTTTTTGACTTTTTTTTTGTTTCGTGTATGTGTGTTTTGTTTGTCTCATATCTACCTACTTCCATCTTTTAAATAATATAGGAATTTCTTATGCAGGTTAAAATGTCCTTTTGAGACGGTATACTGGCTTGCCTGGGACTCTTTTTGAAAGCCTGGCTAGCCTTAAACCTAGAGATCTATGTGCCTTGACTTCCTGAATGCTAAGATTAAAGACATGTGTCACCATGCCCAGGCTAAGTTAAAGTTTTTGTGTGGATGTGTGTCTTATGACTCTACATGCAATAGAAAACAGTAAATAAAATAAATAACCTAGAGAAAGGCAAATGTCAGAACCAAATAGTAAGTACTATGTGCCTGCTGTACAATTGGTTTATGCCTCACAACCTCTAAGAAAGCATGCCTTGCTTGTTGAATACTTCATTTTCAATAAAAGAATCCATAATCTATAAATGCTTTTGGCTAGCAATGATGAACAGCAGCAGTTTTGTTTTTTTTTTCCCAAAGCAAAAGCACCAGAAGTTTGGAAAGGAATTGCAAGTTGTGTTATAATGCAACTGATCTCTTTCTTCCTGAAAAAGCTGGTCTCTCGCCAGAGTGTTCAATTCAGACCCACACACTCTGGGTGTATTTATAGAGGGCCCAATGAGGAAGAAGAAAAGAACATGATCAGCTTTGCTCCCCAGCACAGCAGACAATGACAAATAATCACCAGGTGAATGCTCTGCACTTAAGAACTTTAGGGGGTCAAATATCATCTAAGTATGTGACAGCCAGATATGCAGTGGAAACAGCAGCAGAGCTGAATCTAGGAACCTGGAAGTATAGCTGTGGATGCTATTGGGCAGCCTTCTTTGAAGCAGGGCCCTGTGGGCAACTGAAGCTGCTCTTTAATTCTTCTTGTTATGGAAATTGTAATGGAGATTGCTAAATAACTCAAGCTTGTCTTAAACTCTCAGGATTTCCACATCTCTGCCTCTCAAGTGCCGGAATTCTACATATGCACCACCATGCTTATAGCTGCTTATGAAATCTTAACAATATATAGATGTTAATAAAAACATCCACTGTGGTTAAATGTTTATTTCCAATACCACATTTACATGTATCTTATGGTCTAGCTATCATTAACATCTTATTGTTCCATTTTACAGATGAGAAAACTAATATTCAGATTATAAATGATCCAAAAGTTAAATTTGAACTTGACTCCCTATCTTTTTACTCTGAATTCCATGGAATAAGAAGTAATAAGAATCATTAGAATAGCCAGACAGTGGTGGTGCACACCTTTAATCCCAGCACTTGGGAAGCAGAGGCAGGTGGATTTCTGAGTTCGAGGCCAGCCTGGTCTACAGAGTGAGTTCCAGGACAGCCAGGACTACACAGAGAAACCCTGTCTCCAAACATTGCCTAAGAAGTCAGTTGAAGTAACATATACAAGCATTTCTCCCTAAGAAACCCTATTACAATCCACAAGCTGTATAAGGATATGTCACTGTTATTGTTGGTGAATAGCAAAAAAATAAAAATAAAAACAAAAACCCACCAACAACAAACAACAACCACACAAACAAAAATCTGTAAAAGTAATTAAACAATCCATCAAATAGATACTTATTATGTGAGCTATACTGCTCCTATGCAATAGAGTAAGATATAGCCATCAAAAAGTATTTTTCAAAAACATTATTATCCTTAGAAAGATATCCAGCTTTTACTCCTGCTTTTCTCCCTTGCCTCTTGGCCCTTTGTTTCCCCCTCTCGCCCTCCCTTCCCCCTCTTCCC
>NC_045030.1:55946897-55953368 GCF_008632895.1 Mastomys coucha | reverse complement strand
AAAGATATCCATTACACTTATTGCTAAGTATGAAAGGGAGGATAGCCAGGTATGGTAGTACCCGTTTATAATCTTGGGAGGCTGAGACAGGATGATTGCAAGAACAGGTGTGACTTCTTAGTTCCACGGTTCAAAAACCTAAGATCTACTTCATCACCATTGTGTCTGAACTTCTGTAGTGGGAACTGAAGTCAAGGAGACAGAAGTCAAGGTCTTGCTCATGCTAGGCACACTATAGACAGCACTGTTCTATGGAGTCCCAATTCATTCACAATTTTTATTTTGAGGCAGGCCTTCTCTAAATCGCCCCAGCTGGCTTCCGAGTCACTGTGTAACCCAAGCAAGTCTTGACCTGCCTAACTTCCTGTAGCTAGGATTCTAGGTATAAGAAACAGTTTTATTTTATTTTGGTTTTCTATCAAAGGTAGTTAGCTCAGCAAAGGCTTATATCTCCTGAACCTTCCCTTCTCCTCTACACTGCTTAGCAAATGTCAGATTGTGAAGTTGCGCTCCCGCCAATGAGTTAAGTCACAGCAATCACCTATGTCACGCATCAGATAGAGTCCATCTTGGCCAAGTGTTCTTGATGGCCTGGTTTGGGTTCTGGTACACCCTTTTCTCAGGAAAAAAAAATGCCTTGCTGAGCTACTTTTACTTTGTTTCTGTGGTCCTTTGTGCCATATCAAGACCAGGCTTTGTTTCCAGCACAAGCATGCACCACCATGGCAGCTTGTAGTTCTCATTCATATTTTCCCCTTCAGCAGTCAGCTTTTCAGACTCCATAGGCTAATGGTCTGTGCTCCCATGGGTCAGCCTAGTTTACAGCCTTCATCCTTTTCTTCCTCTTCTCTTGGCATTGCCCTATTCCGTTGTTGTCCTAAGATTGTTCAGACAGCAGTATAGACGGCCGAAGATTCTGGGTCCAAGGTACAGTAGCATGTATGCACAGCTCTCAAGTCAGTACAGCTGCTTGAAAGCATCATTTTTGTCAGTGGGCTACTAGGTGCAATCATTCAGAAGTTCAGGATCCAACAGCAAAGGAGCCACCAAAGAGCTGTGCTTGTTGGATGTTGCTTTCCTTCTAGTTGCCTATGTGCTCTCCGCCTAATATTGTCTAATATACTAGTATCCAAACTTAGAATGCAAAGTGAGTTGGTGCGGGGGGGGGGCTTCAAATCAATGAAATAAATGCTTTCATAACAATATACAAGCTCTAAGGAATAAGAGAGTGCTAATCTCTCAAAGGCTAAAGATAAGGCCATGTGACAGCTTTGCGACATCAGGGACTTTAGTCAGTCTTCACAGTCTTTACACACGTGGAAAACCTTCAGACGCTCTGGAGAAAATAACCTTTAGTTTTTTTTTTTTTTAAAAAGAAATGGCTTTGAAGTTTTAAAATCAAAGCAAATGAAAGCAAGGCAGCTGTTTCTCAGTGTAGAAAGGACTGTTCCTAAACTGTGAGAAAGTTACTAAGGTTTTCAAAGGGCAGTGATAACTTATATTCTAATGGGCACAGCACGAGGAACTCCAGGTTGGAGACAAGCGGTTAAGACAACTAACACATGAACGTGAAGGCTTACACGACTTCCTGTGTTTATCCCACTGTTCATCTTTCACTATTTCTGGGTCTCTTTCTCTCCATTCCCTCTTTGTCATAGCATTCTCAATTTCTCTCTGTGTCACACTCCTTTTCTTTTAAACACGTTCCGAAAAGTGGGATGGCATAGACCTGGAGTCTTTTTATTATTATTATTATTTCTTCCATCTTTTGAATGGAGTTCTGATTTTTCCCTCCTTTTTTTTCACCCTAAAATACATGACACTTTTTTTTTCTTCCACAAAACAAACAAACTAAACTGAGTCCAGCAGCTTTTTACTTGTGTGTGGCCCCAATTGATTTTTTTCCCCCTGTGGGTCAGTGGCCCTTAAGAAAAAAAAAAGAAAAAGGTCCTCACCCTTGTACTAAAGGGTCTTGCCAATTTAATTCTTCTTCTGAAAAGGAGATGAATAACAGTATGGACAATTAGTTACTGTGGGTGGGAGAAGGAATTTGGCTGGAGGCAATTTTCTTTGGAAAGAGATAGGCCAGCACAAGAGGTTGAAATAGCTGCACTTGTGAAAAATAGAGGGTATGAAATAACTTGGTGGAAAGTTCAGCTGAGAACGGGAACATCTGGGGTTTATTCATGCTTTTTTTAAAAGAAGTTTTTGAAGCTTTTTTATTAGCTGACTTGACCTCAGATTGGGGAGGAGATTTTTCAAATGTTAAACAGTTTTTTTCTTTTGCATTCCTAAAGTCATATTGTGTTCAGCTTGTTAATATCTGCACAGGGGGCCTTCAGCAGACGCTGCCAGAGCAGCGTGCTTTGGGGACATAGCTCCAGATAGCTGGCATTTCCCTTTCTTGTTGAGGATTTGCATGTGTCCCTTTCATCCATGCATATAGCAGATTCCTCCGCAAATAATTGCATTTGACATCACAGTTGTTAGAGAAAACACAGGGAGAGAAGGGGGAAAAATCCCTATTTCCCCCACATAAGACAGCTGGAGGGAAGCAGATTAGACAGGGAAATACATAAACATACCTGGAATGTAGCAGCAGGTAACTTTGTGTTAGTCATGATAATAACTTGCATGTTGGAATATCTATGGCATACATTCCAAGATTCGTGGACTCCAAAGAATGCAAACACACACACACACACACACACACACACACACACACACACACACACACATGTACACACACATACACACCACAAATCAACACCTTGCATCCTGGGCATGGATTTATGATGTCTGACAGGAATCGTTGTCTCAGTCTTCCAAGGTACTTTCCCTTGTTTTTCTGGAAACGGATTTCAGGTAATTCTGGAGTTTCTGATGGCAGACACAAGGGCATCTGGCAAGGAAACACCTAATCTGGCTTGTGGTAAACTGGCTGGGAGGCTAGGAGGTTGTCTGATTGCAGTGTGGTAGAAATTCCTACTGCTGGAACCCTCAGAAAGGCAGGCACTCTGGTGATGTTTAGAATGCGGGCAGTTAGTCTGTCTACTGAAAGTATAAGCAGAAATAAACAGAAGCTCTCATTCTTAATGGTCTGCAACATGTTCTGTGGCTGCAGCTCTTGGAGGTAAGTCAGTGATTTGGAGTTTATTTTCTTGCTCACTGCTAGACCTACAAAGTTCCATGCAAGCAAAAGAATTCAAACCAATCTTCAAAACTTTGACATTAAAAAATGTTTGGCGTTATTCCAGCACAGATGTTGTGCATTCTGTATTGAGTTTGTGGTCTATGCCAGGCTCCTTGATTAGCAGCTAGAACACATACAGACAGTTCAATAAATCAACACATATTACTTGAACTCTGCTTCGAAATTATTGTTTGTTCGGCCAGTGAGTGCCAGGTACTCTGTTAGTTCCTGGGAATCTTGAGACGCACAAAGATGAGTCAAACACAGTTTCACCCTTAAAAACCCTTGGGCTTCATAGGGGTGACCAACGGGCACACTAACACCCACAGTACTAGACAGAAGATCATTGAGATTTGAATACAAGTCCTTCTAAAGACAGTGTAGTGGGAGGACAGACGAAACAATTCAATTCAGCTCCAGGAATCAATCAGAAAGAATATGTGGGGGAAATGATATTTGAGATGATTCCTTGAGAATCAACAGCGTGTCAACAGGGCAGATCACACAAGGTTAAGAGAACAAAGTATGCAGGTGTGAACTGGTATGGCTTATTTGGAGAACACTGCCGAGAGAAGGTCTATGGGGAGTCTTATGGGATAGTAAGGACAAGCATACCGGAAGTTATCAGACCTTTGAGTTAAGAGCCCCTGATCAAGTCCAGACATAGAAGCTTCCTCTAAAAGTATGAAGAGGAATTCAGCCAGGGTATTTGGAGAATAGTATTAGAAATAGTCTCTTTGGGAGTGGCACAACTCAGTTAGAGGCATGGCACTCATATACTTTAGAAAAGAGAATGACCTAAGTAGTATGTTGCAGTGTACATGAGTACCAACCAAGGGATGGGTGCAGGAGAGCACAAGGTCCATAGAGGTGAGTCACTTTTCAGGACAAATTGGAAGCTTGGTACCCCATCCTCTTCAAATGTCACAGCCTTCCTAAACAAAACCTGCTATAAACCACAATCATACTTCATGTATCAATACCAAGTGACTGACTGGGCAAACAGCTGATAGAGCAGAAAGGATTGACAGACAATTCATCTTTAGTCTGGAGAATAAGAAATTTAACTGATCATAAAAATCTAGGTAATTGGTTTGTTCTTGTTTTGTTGTGAACATAATACCTCTTCAGCTATTTTTTTTAAAGCAACACCTAATGATATAGAATGAAATAAACAGGCAAGGCACATTTCTTCTTTGCTTTCTTGTTTTTGTTTTGCTTTGTTTGCTTCTTTGTTTTGTGAGGAACGTTTTCTCTGTGTAGCCCTGGCGGTCCTAGAGCCTGCTCTATAGACTAGGCTGGCCTGGATCTCAGAGATCTGCCTGTCTCTGCCTCCTGAGTGCTGGGATTAAAGACTTGTGCCACCACCAGCTGCCCCCTCCCACTCTTTCTTTCCCTTTGTAGGGCATGAGAAAGGCAAGTTTTTCTTACCAGTACATGGGGTTTAAGGGACACAAGCTTTCTCATAATGGATGAACTTATGTAGGTAATTGACACTTTCTGCTGCTTGGAGAAGAGATTTAATTCAAGTGTTTAGCAGTGGCTCATTTTAAATGCCAGGTGCTTACATGCCATTATTTTGTCAGAGATGTAAATGATCATCGTTGAGTAACTCAGTGTTTCCCCAAATCGAGTTCCCTTCTGGATAACATTATGCAAATCCCAGAGGTGGTCTTGGAAGGGAATTGGGTGAGATGACTAGAAGAGAACCTCTAGTTCTCCATTTGAATTTGGTTGACGAAGGCATCTGCTGCCTTTTAAAAGCATCCTTCTCCCCAGTTCCTTTCCATCACCATGTCACACAAGGACCCGTGCACCTGCCCTGTATTGGAAAGGAAATAAGTGTCAAAGTGAGGACAGACTAAGAACAATTGGCTCATTCCACGTCTCTGTGGGACTGGAAAATAATCACTCTTCCCACTGTGTCAAGGGAAAGGGCAAAGCAGCCTCACTGGAAGCAAGTGTTAAATTGGGGCTTGTGTGCATAGCCACTTCCACTATCATTCGTTTAAATCACCGACAAATAACGGCAAGCTTTTATATGAACTAAGTTTTCCAGAAAGCCTGCTTTTTGAATATCAGAGAGATCTACTAGGGAAGCCACATGCTGTACCCGCCCCCCACAGTAAAAGTGGATCCAAACTGCAGCACATGGTTAGAGCCCTAGAGGATTGCATTTCTAGTAAGATGTGACGTCAAGATCGCAATGACTTTGGGGGCATTAAAGATCCTGAAGCACTTCTTAAAAAGTGTGTTTTCTTTGACCTTCTTGGCCAAAGTTCACATCTGGTAATTGCATCTGTTGACACTGGCTTCCCTTGTCTTGCATCCTGTCTTAACTGTTGTCTTGCTATGCGCTATGAAACAGCAATCCTGTTGCAGGCAGCAGGAACCCATGTGGAAAGCCTTTGGGAGTAGCAAACTATAGAAAGGTTGACTTGACAGTATTTATTTATTTTATTTGTTTGGAAGCCAGGAAGTAGAAATGTACGAAACACATTGAAAAACTGTTCAGGATAACTGTTAGTATGTGCAGCAGAGTAAACAGTAGTCATAGGCAAGACCAGGTATGGCAAGGAATCAACAAGGCTTATTAGAGATAGGGAAATGAAAACAGAATGGGTTTTTGGTAGTAATTCTGAAAGGTGACTTGTAATTTTAGAACACATAAGGAATTCTAGAGTCTGCTGGAAAGAAGACTCTTTATGTGGGTCTTTGCAGCTTCCAAACATACAAATGCATTTCCATGTCCCAACCCTGGGAGGTGTAGGCATAACTTAGCTCAATGTTATAAAGGTAGAAAACTAGGAATGGATTCAGTTCCTGGATCTGCTTAAGCTCTCACTCTAGCAAGTGCAAGAAACAAAGGGATTTGGAGCCAGGTCAGGTGACTCCAGTTGCTTTACTGTAGAGCACCATGAAACTGCAGAATGCTGTGCTATTGGTGGTTTGATGAATGAAGGGTGGGTATTATATTAAATACTGAGAAGCTAGAATTCTTGGGAATTCTGGAAAAGCCAGGGGTCTCTCTCTTTCTAAAACTTGGAAAGGTTTTTTTTTTTTTTTAATACACATGTTCTTACATTGTCACATAATTGCATTGTTCTCTCCATATTTTAGGTTGTATACATTTACCTTTGTCCCAGGCACCTCCAGACACCATGTGATAACCCAAATAAGTGCTCTATTTCCACTTCAGTCTTCTTAGATGAATAATATTTTATTCCAGTAAAACAATGGAAATGACTAATTCCCAAAAGCAAGTCATTTACTCATCA
>NC_045030.1:55941873-55946887 GCF_008632895.1 Mastomys coucha | reverse complement strand
GTGTTGTGCCATGGCATACCTATGGAGGCTAGAGGATAACTTGTGGGATCCGGGTCTCTCCTTCCACCACATGGGTCCCAGAGATAAAACTCAGGTTATCCAATTAATGAAAAGAAGCCTTACCTGCTGAGCAGTCTCTCTGGGCCAGATACACTGTTATTAAATATTGTCTGTGGAATCCACGGGGTGGAATTAGGCAAGAGCCAAAAAGCTGAAACATACCATTAGAGGAAAAAAATAAAACATGTAAGCATGTTTTCTTGAGGACAAGGGGAAGTAACACAAACATTAGGAAATGGAAGAGAGATGGAGAGGAGATTTCATAAGAGTAGTAATTGAGTCTTATTTAAGAGTGTCAACTTGAGCTTCATGTAGCTAATGTGACTCCAGGCTAATGGGATAATTACAGGTGGTTGAGTGTTGGAGCAGGAAAGAAGACATCACTGGCTAAAAGAGAGCTAGCTTCCTACCGAGTTGGACTCCAGGGGCTGGTATTTTAATCCCAGCTTGAGCTCCTCACTTGTCACATTGACTAGCATAAGCTCTCCCTTTTGGCAAAGATATTTTAATTACTTGATTGAAGTATAGCTTACATTTTATGAATTCACCCATTTATAAGTGTACAATCTAAAGAGTTTAACTAAATTCTGCACAGTTGAGCAATTATCAGCCCAATCCATTTTGTTCTAGCACCCTAGCAAGTTCACCTTGTTCGATCTATTTTTCCACCTCAGTTTTGGGCAGCCACTACTTTCTGTCCCTGTATATTTGCCTCTTCTGAGCATTTCATATAAACGAACAAGATGTGGGGTGTGTGTGTGTGTCTGTTTGGCTTCTTTCAATTAGCACAATGTTTTGAATATTGAACTGTATTGAAACATGTATCTGTCCCTTGTTGTTTTTTTAATTACTAAATAGCACTCTTTGTATAGCTATACTCCATTTCGTTTATTCAGTCACCAATTGATGCACATTTGGATTACTTCCCAGTTTGGACTTGTGTGAATAATGCTGCTAAGAACATTCACAATACAAACCTTTGTGTGGACAGATGTTTTTGATTCTTTTGGGTAGATTCCTTAGGGGTATAATGTCAGGGACACATGATAAATACACATGTAATTGCTTGAGAAATTGTTCAGGTATTTTCCAAGGTACCATCTTGTTTTCCCACCAGCAATGTATAAAGTTCTAGTTGGTCCATATACTTTTTGATATTTACTGCTGTCACTCATTGATTAGACTTTCTAGCTGCTTTTAGTAGTATCTCACAGTGATTTTAATTTCCATATCCTGGTGAGTGATGATCTTAAGAATCTCCTCATAGACAGTTGGCCACTTACATGTGTATTCTTGGATGGACTGCCTATTCAAATAGTTCTTATGGCTATCTTATAGTTTACATAAGAAAGAGAAATGAAAGAATGGGAATGTGCCAGGACATAGCTTGCCCTCCCTTCTGTGAAGTACCCATCAGTTTTGGCTCTTTTTGTATTTGTTTGGGGGAAGTGTTTGTTTATGTATTTGTTTGTTTTATTTCGCTTTGTCTTGAACTAAAGCACTAACACTAGCATCTTCAGGGACACTGACTGTTCTGCTTGACGTGAGATATTATAAGGTGCTTTTTTTATGTATTATATCATTGAATCTTCAGACATGTTCCATGAAGTATATACTCCATTGTCTGATTTTTAACACATGAAGCTATGATTGGATAATGCACACAAAGGGATTCAAGTGATAAAATAGTACACTTGAGTCTTTTTTTTTTTTTAATTTGGGTGTTGGGGATGTAATCTAAACATTTTCCCACTGAACTGTATATCTTATCCTCCTATAACTTAGTCTTGATACTAGGTCTTCTAATGTCCTATTCTTTCCAGTGTTGTGGCAAGTGGTCACACTTGAAGATACATTTTAAAATGTCATGCTTTAGAATTTCAGCAAAGCACAGACGAACACCTTTAGGATATAAAGTGGGAATGCCTTTAGGGCAAGCTTTCAGGAAGCATTTCCTCCCTAACCTGATTAAAATGAATTGGCCCATTTTCCCTTGGCCCAGATGTCTGAATCTCTGTATTATAGACAACCTGATTGTAATCTGGAAACAATACAGACTCAGAACATCTGCTCAGAAAAGGAAATCCAGTAGATGAGGTGGCATATTCTGAATGGAGATTATTTTAGGACGAAAACAGTTTACTTAAGCCAACAAAACAATGTTCAATTGACAATGTGCTAAGTTGTAGGCCAAAATACTCTTAAAATTAAATGTATAAATAAAAATATTAATATATTTAAAATGTATTTTATTCAATTGCCCCTAGCATTTTAAGGAAATTTTATCTGAAGGAGTAGGTGAGGAATTAAGTTTTGTGTTATTCAGAGGCACATTTTAAAATATTTTATCATATTTTCATGAATCAGAAATGTATGTTTCAATATTTAATATCTGTGAAACTTACAGATTACCTTACATACTCAGTCCAACAGACACACATACAGACACATGACACACACATGCACACACATACACTTAATTAGGTTGGATGCTTTGGTAGGGGTGGCAACTATGGCCTTTATTACTACAACATACAAGAGAAATATGAGACATTGTTGCCTTCCCCTAAAACTCTGTAAACTATGGAGCAGTACCAAATCACCCAAAACAAAGCAGTGAGAGTCTAAGCACCAACTAAATCAAATAAAGAATCAATAAAAATTGTGAGACAGAAGAGATCTCTGGAAACTGATCAACTGTCCCTTCACCCATGGAGCAATCTTGCTGGCCCCAAAATAGTAAATCTTAACTGTTTGCAAGCTAAACAAAAACTCCTCTATCCTGAAATTGATTTATAATCATCCATTTGCCCCAGAGCCATGTCTTAAATATCATCCATAGACTTTTTATTTCTGTGACTTTTGAAATTATTCCTCCAGAAAGCATAAGGAAGAAGTGCTAAAAAATATCATTAATCGGAAAACCACCGTGAAGTAGGCCCTCGTGCCCCTTATGATGGCTACTAAAATAAAACAAAACAAAACAACAAAAACCCTACATACACATTAGTGTTAATGAGGGAAGGGGAGAGTTTAAACTTTGTGCACCGTTGGTAGGAAGGTAAAATGATACAATCATTATAAAAGCCAAACAGTTGTTCCTCATAATGTTAACAATGACATCATGATATGATCTAAGAATCATGTTTCTGATTATTACATCGAAAAGAATCAAAGGCTAGGGATATTTGCACATCTGTGCATGCATATAAGAGCATCATTCCGCATAGTTAAGATAGAAGTAAGGTTTCCATCAGCAGATGGATGAGCACAATGTTGAACACAGTGGGGTCTTATTCAACTTAAAAGGATAGTTCTTTCACATTGCTAGAACATGGATGAATCTTGAAGGCATCACAGTAAGTCCATCAACAAATGTCAACGGCTTCATTACTCCACTTGCATCTAGAATGGTTAAACCCATACAAACACAAAAGAGAATGGTGCCTGACAGGATTTTTTTGAGAAGAAGAAAATAATGGGTTGTCATTTCATCTATAGAGGTGAGATTACAAGATGAAAAAGTTCTTGAGATTGGTTGTATAACACTGTGAAGATAATTAACACTACTGAAGTATACAGTTAAGACAGTTAAGACAATTTTGGCACTTGCCGTCAAGCCTGACAACGGAAGTAGAGAACTAACTTCTAAAAGTTGTCATCAGAACTTTATTATCCATGTACCATAGCACATGCCCTTTCAAACACAAATAAATTTAAGTGTAACATGTATTTTTAAAAGATAATGAATTTTTTATTATGTGCAATGTAGCACAAATAACTTTTAAATGTGTTTCGTATTCTGAAATAACAAAACGGTACCCTAAGCCAAATGCAATTCATTTATAGAAAACCTTACCATAATGTATACTATGCTTTTGTAAGAAGGCACATAGTATATGTCATTTTCTGTACTTGTATGGCCATGGATCTATGTTTCCAATGCACTATGCAACTTGCCCAATGTATTCATGAGTGCATTTTACAAAATGTTACTGTATAAACTGCTGGTGATTTAAGGTCTTACCCTTCTACCACACATTTTATTTCAAAGAGCTACCTTTACTAACTAATGCTTATGCAAAAGAAATGTGTCTCTAAAGATAGAATGTTAGTCCTTGCAAATGCCTAAGGTGTAGGGCATCCTGCCACCTACCATCTCTCAGATATGTGCCTACCAACACCCAAACTCTTTGGCCTGCTTGCAAGGTCAGCCTGGCATTTTGACAATGCCGAGAGTAGGCCATTAGATTTAGTAGTTACACCTAAGAGAGACCCATCTTCACTATGTATCCTAGAACTACATGGCTTCCTTAAGCCAGCTAGTCCTTCTAATACAGAGAGCCAGCATTTCCAAGGAAGAACTTTAATGTTGTGCAAAAACACAGGAGATAGAGAGAATTCAGGTTAAAAAAAAGAGGAAAACTTGGGTTGAATGTCTTCATGTATAATTCAAAATGGAAGGTTGCTTGTAGGTTTATATATGCTGTAGTTGAGTTAAAGGACAATGACATGGTTAAAAGCCAAGAATTTCCTCCATGAGCAGGTGAAAAACAGCTGACATGCTCCATTGTTTTTCTGAGGGCTTCAAATGGCTTTTCCAGACCTGCAACTTGTAAGCATTTTAGTAACATTTGATTAGCAGTTATGCCTTACTGTGTCAAACCTAAAATTAGAATCTGATTTCCTGACATTGTCCCTCCCCCAAATAAAGCCTCCAATAATTTTGTATTTCTTTCAGTGGTGGGGGGTAATAACCATCCAGCCTTGCAGTGGTAGCACACGACTTTAATCTCAACACTGGGGAGGCAGAGGTACATAGATCTCTGTGAGGCTGAGGCCAGACTGATCTACAGAGTGAGTTCTAGGACAACCAGGTCTACAAAGAGAAACACTCTCAAACAAACAAACAAAATCATTCAAAAATTATTTCCCAGCCAGACAGTGGTGGCGC
>NC_045030.1:55928902-55941863 GCF_008632895.1 Mastomys coucha | reverse complement strand
AAAAAAAGACTTAGGGTTCATGTGACCCAGCTTCCTTTCTGGACATTAGGAAAAACAAAGGCCCAGAGAGGTTTTTCCCACCAAGATGGAAATGCTGACAGACCTGAGAATATATGACTGCTTATCTGGAGCTCATTCTGGCATACTGCGGTACCTCATTAGAATTTGATAGGCAGGAGCTGGGTATATTTGTGACTCTAGGTCAAATTTGTTTATAGTTTATTGGACCAGCAAATAACAGGGGTTTTATTTGAATGCCAGAATATGATTTCTCATAGGTAATACAATTTGTAAACTGAGTGTGAAATTTAAAACCAGAAATAAATCAGTCTCACAGCATGTAAGCATGTACAGTAAACTGTAGTCTAACATTTTGTTTTATGTGCAAACATATAACAATTAGGCCACATGTATCCACTGAAATTACTTGGTAGTTTTGATTTGCATCAGTACTGCAGCAGATTCTGAAGGGAATTTTTATTAGGAATTATCTGGCTTTACTATGCATGATATATCCTATTTGTAAGTGATATAAACACCGTGGAGCTAAATGAAAACCAGAAAATAGCTGGCTTGATAGGAAAGGTTGTCTAGGGTATAATGGAAATAAAATGCATGGTGCCTGAGAATAAAGAATAAAGAAGTCTCTGCAGTCATGCTATCTCCTGGCTGATTAATATATTGCTATGCATGTCGTTGAGGCCTCATATCATTTACTAGCTTCAAATCCATTAGCAATCAACCAGTTAGGGTGAGAGACCTGAACCGAACTAGTGTCTCATTTCATAGTTCTTTTTTGAGGTTCTTGGGGCATGGGCTGGTTACATTGCACTGTCCTGGTTTTGATAGTCAACTTGGAAGCCACTAACCCAGTAAACGACACTACTGGCTTCTGAATGCAAATACTGACGTAAGTAGAGTGTAATTATTTTAGGATAGTTAAGCAGTAGCCTTTATATGGAGAGCTTACCAAAATTACCAACAGCAGAAAAAAGAGCCAATCTCATCATCATTGAGACACTTATACTCTTGGGGTTGAAATGATGGCTTTGTGGTTATGAAGACTTGCTACTCTTCCAGAGATCTAGGTTTGATTCCTAGCATCCACAAGGTAGTTCACAACTCCACAACTCTCAGTTCCAGAGGATCTGATGTTCTCCTCTGACCTCCCTGGCACCAGGCACACACATGATACACATATGCATATATGCAGGCAAGACATGGATACACATAACATTAATAAATCTAAAATTTTAGAAGATTTTTGTGCCTGTTTTCATAAGAGATTGATCTGTGTTTTTTATAATGTTTGGTTTTAGTATGCTGGCTCCATAGAAAAAGATGGGAATTGTTCTTTCTTCCCCCATTTTTATAGAAATAAATGTTATTGTTCAACAATTGGTGTAATTTTTTTTACTAGCACTTAGGGAATTTGAATTCATGTTGAGAAGCAGAAGTAGACGCCTGTCAGTGTGAAGTAAATATATGGACACCCAGAGATGTTTCACCCATGCCAAGACATCTCTTCCTTCCTCTGTATTAACTCCCATGTTTTCAGTGAGCCAATCTCCCCACAAAGCCAGGGGTTAAGGGCATAGTTTATCAGAGAAAAGCCAGATCTAAAGCTTCAAGATTAACCACTATCAACAAATCTAGCATTGACTGGGGTCTGGGTCTGTTGTGTTCCCATGTATCATATTAAATTATTTCTTTGTGAGAGGCTATGTAAGGCAGCTGTTATAATCACTGTTCAGTAAATGCAGAGGCTAGTACTTGGAAACTTGAACCATGAACAATACCTTGAGTGAATTTAAAGATAGGCTTTGGCAGAGTGGAGGAGCTGGTGCATGAACATTGCACCACAGTTACACAAAAGCATTGACAAACTGAATATTCAAGGAACTGCTAGGAAAAACTGGGTCCTCTAGAGAGAAGACTAACCATGTCCAGTTGTAAGTATTGTTTCTTTGTTATTTTCCAGTCAGCTAGCCAAAATTATAAATGTGTTCTATGGATTACAAGGATGTAGTGAAACAGGGACATGAGAAATAGTGGACATGTATAACTCTTTCCTATAGAGTTGGGAAGGGAAATTTTACAGAGCCGTACAGTGTTTAGGTGTGGTTCTCTAAAAGTAAGATAATGTTTCTAAATATACAGGTTTGACCCATATAAAAATGCTAATGCCTAAATACTTCAAGCAAAGGAACACTTTTCCCAGTTGAATTAATGGAAACAAAATTGTATTTCTGGCTTATATGCTTAGGAAAAAGAAACAGATGTCAGGCTGAGGTAGGGGCATGTACCAGGATAGTGAAGGACTTGGTTAGTGACATTTGTCTTCTCTAAACTCTTGTGAAGTTTAGAGAAGGTTTGACATTACTTGTTACAAAATTTAGTAGTTGCCACTAATCAAGGGATTTGTGGAGGCGTGAATATTTCTGCCTATGAATTTCTGGCCATTCTCTCCCTGGTGGGCGGGGGGAGGGTATGCTTGACTGTACGGTCACTTCAGATGATTATCTTAGACTGTAATTTGAACTTGTGGAGTCATTACAGACAATTTTACCAATGCTTACAGTATGTATGTCACTGCCTCTTTTCAGAAATAAAAACGTTAAATAGCAGCCATCTGAGATGTTAAAGTAAGTCCTTAAATAGAGTAAGGAACGTAGGAAATAAAGTATAATTGTATTCAATTAAATACACGTGCAAGGATTCATTATAATTAAGACTCGCTGAAGTGTTTGAAAAGACAAATAGGAGGGGAAAAAAAGGAAATGGTTAGATATGTTGGCAGATTGACTTAGCCAACTCATTAGGAATAGATAAAAATGAAGACTTGGAAGGATATAGGAGCTAATGACTTAAGTATAAAAATCACAAGTCCTCTTTGTACACCATGTTGGATTTGTGTGTTGTCTTAGAAAAGACAAACATAAAAAAGAATTTCTTTTTATATGTATTTGTCTTTGCTCTTGAGAATTTTATTCCTGTATATAATTAAATACAGTCATACACATACTTTATTTCCCTTCTCCAAGTTCCAGATCAACTCTGAATTTGAACTCAGTGGTTATCAGAAAAATCTGCATTTGACTTGGTTTTAGTCCATTACATTTCCACACATACTAAGCAAAGCCTTTTTGGGAACCATATATTTCTTAATGGCAGGCTGTATATTACCTTGCCTTTGCCTACCCATGTCCAGGCACCTTGTTGCCATCCCCTTTGCTGGTGATATTGCTGTGTTTGGCAAAGAGTTTAGAAAGGAGAACCTCCTCCCCCTCTTAGAATATTTAAGCTCATTTTTGTAGCTCTCGAGGCCCTTTGCCTCTTTTACACAAACCTGAGTTGAATTTGCCATACTATCACCAAGGATACAGTAGACATCTAGCACTCCTCATGGTATCCAAGTCTAAAGACCAGTTGTATGATTGGAACATGCTATTTCTGTTGCCGGTAATAACTTGCTGTCCTCATCTGTAAAATCAGGGAACTGGATTATGTAGTCACCCAAATCCTTTCTAAGTCAACACTCCTTGTTTATCCCCTTAGCAAGGTGTTGCGTATAATACTGAGTACTTCTCTGTGTTCAAAACATCTAATAAATCCCTTTGTCCACACTAAGTGTCATCCTCTGAGAGGTAAATACACTGGTTTTCACCCTGTTGCACCTAACTGGGACGCTCAATTTATATCTTCAAAGATAAAAAATTATCACTCTCTCCAGAATCATTAAGTGAACACAAGTGCTTGGAATGTGTTTATATTACCCGTTATAAGGTTAAATGTTATGGGAAAGGGAAAACAGGAAAGATGTTAATTGAGTACGGCTGCCAGCAATCTCAGAGGATGGTGGGGAAACCCGTGTCAGAACTGGTCAAGACATTCTTCCAAATTGAGCTCAGTGAAGGGAAACAAAGAAAGGTGGAGCCATAGATGTATGTTGGCTGTAATTTGTTGTGTAAGTTTTCCTTCCCCCCCCCCACTTGCATTCTCTTATCCCTGCCATTCTATCACCACCATCATCCTCAAATCATTCTGAGGGATAGGGAAAGAGTCCAGGTAAGATACCCAGCCAAGTAGTTTAGTGGCAGACACAAGCAAAATGTGCATCCCATAGCCACCAGAGAGTGCCAACAAAACAATGGAGTTACCATCATCTTCACCTACATGAACCTAGCCAAACAGCATAAGATCTGGCTCTCCCCAGTACCGAGTATACATTGTCTGGACTTAGCTACATCGTGCTCTTCCCAGAGCTTGCAGTTAAATTCTAATAAGCTTTTTGGGAAAATCAAAGGGCCTGTCTCTGGAATGGACTCATAGGCAGATTCAGGAGGAGAAAAGGTTGATATGGTTTAGAATTAAATAAGAAGAAGAAATGACAAAAGCATTACTGTCAGAAAAGGAAATGAGTATATTTGTAATAGATGCCAATCCTATTCATACTTCAGAAAAATAAAATTAACCCCAAGGCCAAAATATCCCAAATGAACCAGTTCTTAGCTTAGAGACTAAAAGGTGAATGTGAAGTTTGGTTTAGGCAAGTGATAAATAGCATATTTTTGTAAAGGTTAGTTTGGGCAAACGTTAAGTCAGAGATAGTTCTTAGGCTTAAAATCAATCAGGCAGCAAATGTTACTGTTTAAAATCCTGCATAAGTATATATGGAATTTGCTAGACTGAAATTGGTATAATGTCTGCCAGTATCGATACATAATAGATGCGAAGTGACTGGATTTTGCTAAAAGACTGTTTAGTAGAGGATTCCAACAAGATAATGATTCATTTAGTGTCTTACTGGTTAGGCTTTATTTGAAGTGTATTGCTCATAATATACTTTTAACGTTTTCTAAGCAAGGGCTATTGGTATAGTTCAGTGGTGGAGTACATGCACAGAACCCTAAGTTCAGCTGCTAGTTCTGAAAGGGGGGGGACTGTCCTAAGTAGTCACCAAAAGCAGAGTTCAAATTCTTTCTCTATTGAAAAATGCCAGAAGTTCCATCTCAAATTCCTTCATCTCCTGGTTGACCTTGCCATTCAAACCCGTTAAGAGACAGAAAGAAAAAATAGTGCCATAAGGCAGTAGTCAATCATTTGGTAGCTGCTGAACTCAACTAAGCATGCGAGAGACACACTGAAGAGTCCAGTGCTTAAGTGCTCTTCTGGACCAAAGTCTTATAAAACCATGGTGGTGAATTCTGAAGAGGCAGCCATTTCAGTATCTTTAATGCTACGTTTACCAAGCACAGCACTGTCTTTTCTATTTAAGACAATTATCCAAGTCTCTAAGTTAGCTTTTCTTAAGGAAGCTTGAAAGACAGAACACTAGTCTTGGTTTCTTTCAGCCGGTAAATATGTATGATGAACTGTGAATATTGTAATGCTTCTGTTCCTGTCCCCTGTTTCATGTGAGAGCCCACGTCCCAGGACTCCATAAGCTCAAAATTTGAAAGAAGAGAAATGTCTGAAATTCTCTGACCTCCAAGGAAACTAAAAGGTTTTCATCAGGTCCCACTCGTTTCCTTGTACCAGATGCCCTGAGTAATTTATTTTCCTTCAAGATGCTATAGTGCTACCTTAATTATCAGAAATATTTCAAAATTTGTATTTTTCAGATGACATGCCAAGGAGAAAAACTAGCTTTTACAAACAAAAAACAAAAAACAAAACAAAAAAAAAAACCAACCATCTATAAAGCCTGATTTTGACTTGTTCTTGCAAAGAAGGAAGAATCTTTGATAGGGAAACTAGAGACATCTTGTTAACTCTCAGTGGACCAGAGGCCCTCAGGAAGAGTCGTGAAGCATCATCCCCCTCAGTCATTGAGGTTGACTCTTCAAACCCAATGCCTGATGACAAGGCTGCTGTGGTTCATACACAAAGGCTATTTTTAGAGGCAAGAATTCTCATTTCCCAAAAGTATAACCACAAGATGTCTATTTGGAATGGATCACATTTATGCCCTCAGACAGGAGGAAATGCTCAGATCATGTCTGTGTACCCTCAGTTCCCTGGGAAAATATGTAATATCTTGGTACACTCATCCCAGGACCCTTTGCCTCCTGTCAATGGCCCTCATCTCGATGGGGCAATTCTCAATGGGGCATGAGGGTTCACAGAGACCTTTGAAGCTGGTTTTCCTTCCAGAAAAAAATAAAATGATATTTCATCCTTATAGCATTTCACAGTGGTTTAAAACTGATAACAGGGACCAGCATGCGTGTAATCTTTAGTGAAAGAGATGCTCTGGGTCAGTGGCCTTCAGAGAAAAGCTTGACTTGCTGGCCTGTCTTTCTGTTATATTCCTAGGCTTGCACTGGGATGGCATCTTGGTGCATCTTTTCTTATAACTGCGACTCTTTGGGGCCTTTAGTTTCTAAAACAGAGGCTTATTCAAGTAAAGCTGGAGACCCTTGAGGGAGTTACACAGCCCATCATTAACAGACCGGCAGACTAACCTAACAGAAAAGTATTTGGCTGTGGATTGGAAGAAGCTCCCTGGTTGGCTATGGGAGCCTCGCAGAACCATTTAGGTTACCATATCCTCTTGCATTAGTCTTCTCGTTTATTTAAAAAGATTAATTGTCTCCTCTCCTCTTTGACGTATGTTACTTCACTTTGCCAGAGATAAAGGATCCAGAATCTGGAGATAAATATGGCATCTGCCTCTTTATGTCACCCAATAAAGTGAATGGTGGCCCTCAGTCACTCACCCTATCAATGCATCTGGTCTAGCTGTTTAGGCTCTGCATCCAAGTCCTTTCCGGGAATGACCTGTTAGTATACCAGTACAAGCATAGCAGGAAGAGATAGAGTCTGGGAAACATAAAGTTCAGTGCATACAGTTCTTATCCCATTTGTTAACCCATTAGTTTATCCATTCCTTTCCATTATTGTCCAGATCCTGTGTTTAGTACAAGTTAAGGCTAGAGTATTAAGTCCCTCCTGTTGGCACTATTCCAAAGCCTAGCTAAATCTCACTGTAAATACCCTTTCATAAAGGTTTTTATTTTGTTTTCAGAGACAGAATCTCACTATCTATACCAGGCTGGCCTCAAACTTGTAATTCTTCTGACTCAGCCTCCTGAATACTGGGATTATGGGTAAGCGCCACCATGTCCAGCCTTTTTACAAGCATTTAGGCTATAAACAGACATGTTGCCTAATATTTCTCCTTAGTTCGACGTACTGCTTTTGTAAAGTAAAGCTAGTGATGTTTCTGCTGTTGCCTCTTAGGGTTCTGGAGAGGATCAACTGAGAAGACAGATAAGGAAGTGGTTTTAATTATTAAAATAATGTTAATAGTAATTACAGAATAGGTAACAGTAGGGGATTAAAAGAATTAGCTGCATTTAGGCTATAACAGAATCATACCCTATACCTAAAACAATTAAGCATTCATTCTGTTCTTTATAAATACATAGTATTTAGCATATGTCTGTAATGCATTATTATATGAATTGTATGCCACATACTAAGCTCAGTGCTTTATTCAATTTCCATAGTTACACAGCATGAGAGACAAGTAGAGATATTACCATGCCTATCTCAGAGGTAAGAAACATAAAGCTTAGAGAAGTCAAATAATTTGTTTACAGTCCTAAGGCTGGTAGGCATAGTGTCCAGATTTGGAGCCAAGTTTTCTGACTCCAGGGTATAAGCCTTTAGCCCCTGTGGTATGCCTCCTCTCTAAGAAAGACTAAAGGGCTGTACAATTTTAAGATACCAACTGAAAACCCTTAATCTAGTCATTTGAAACCCAAATGCTCCAAAATCCAAAACCATTTGAGTGCCAACCTGAAGCCATGAGTACAAAACTCTATAGCATGATAGATGGTTTCATGCACAAAAGTAGTGAAAACTCTGTTTGGGCTATGTATATAAGGTAAATATGGCAGAGAAATAGGTTTTATATTTAGACTTGAGTCCCTTCTTTAGGATACATCTTCATGTTTTTGCACACATTCCAAAGCCCCTAGTCCCAAACATTTCAATTAAGGCAAACTTAACCTGTATCAGTAACGTGACTGGATATTAGAGATAGTAAGTGGCTTCCTCAAACTACAGAGAGCTAGCATCTCAAATGGTTTGAATTCCACAGATTCCATCCTCAGGGCTTCTTTCACATTCCAGTTTGTCTTACTATTGAGACATAGGTTCCGTGGAGAGACTTGTTTTCATACATTTCAGTGTTTTCTGACCAAGATGCAGTGAGACCTGTGGAAGCTAGAAGCAGCAGAGATAGTAGATGTGAAGTCTGAGATTGGTGTGGAAGAGAGTTCCAGCAAGGGGCACCTATGGAAGCGCGGCCTCTAGCAGACAGTCCCCCTACTGCTCCCTCAACTAAACATCTACAAGCACTTCCTTGGTGCATAGACATTTCCTTGCCTTACTGAGTTTTCTCACTTGAAAAGATCTGACCCCAATGATTTTCTGGTACCTAGTTGTGTGGCCAAAGCACTTTACTGAATCTTACTGACAAGGCATATTCAACAAGCCCTTTGCCTCTGTTGGTGTGGTGGGGGCTGCTGGCCCTGTCCCCCTTTGCTTTTTCTTCTTCCTTGAGATCATTATCATTATCCTGAACAGCAGAGTTCACGTGTCAGAGAATTTAGTCAGGAAATACACTACGCACGATGTATGTATTTTTCTATGTTCATTCATCCATGTACTGAATTTATTTATTGAATAATACCTTCCTTTGTAACAAATGCCATGCTAGCCACAGATAATCAAGGCAGACTGTGTCACTTCTTTGGTCTATTACAAATGCAACAGGGAAATGTATAATTGCAAATTGCATAAAATTCTGTGAGAGGAGCATCCACAGAAATCCAAAATGTAAATGCTGGTACTTTTATTTTTTATAGACTTAATAGTAGTAGCCCCCATTTTTACAGGTCAGAAAGTTGAAGCTCAGCAAGGGTGACTTATACAGCATCACACAGGTAGTGAATTGGCTGGGTAGAGATTTAACTCCATGCTGGTCATATTCCAAAGCTCACACTCTTAACTGCGATGCAGCATGGCCTCCTTGGTGTATAAAGTACATATATAGCCATTCATTCTAGCCTTGTGCGTTTGAGGTTCTGGCTTCATCTCAAAAGTGCAGAGTTTCCAATTGTTTCCAATTACTTGCGGCTGTGGTTTGGTGCATTTGTTCAAAGAAAGTGTGCATGCATAGCGGGGGTCACATGTAAGGCCTTGTGGATGTACACAATGTGTAAATCGTACTGGCATTCCAAAGAGTCCAAGATTCATTGGAGTTACCACATTTGTTTCCCATTAGCTTATGCTACTCAAATACAAACAGTAAAGCATGTGTTTACATTACTGTGGACATGGATAGCTATGCCCCCAAAGCATTCCTTGCAGGTTGTATAAAGCTAAGCACCCAAACAATTCCCAATCAGTTTTTTGTGAGCTCAACTTAATAGCTTTAAAATGTAACCTGGATTCCCCCCCCTCCCCCCCCCAAAAAATGCCTCGAAGAGAGTAGCCAAATGCTGAAATTATATTTACTATATTTACAGTATACTCAGCTGAATACTCAAATTATATTTACTATATTTACAGTATCTGTTATTACTGTTATCTGTTGTTACTTAGTCTTTATTATTTTGTAAATGTCAGAGAGCTTAGAGTCAAGAAACCTCTTAGCTTTGTAGCAACAGGAATGGCATTATTGATTCCATCCTCACTGGCTGTCCAAAGCTTATCAAAACAAACCCATTCATGATGAGATGGTTTGGTTATATAAGACCCAGTAGATGGAAAGCATGACAGAGGTGTCCGGTGTTATTAAGAGCATAGCCTTACTGCCCCTTTTTGGTTTGGTTTTGTTTTACTTTTGAAACAGGGGTCTCACTATGAAGCCTCAGCTACCCTGAACCTCCCTAAGCAGACCACGAAAGCCTCTAATGCACAGAGATCTAACTACCTCTCTCTGTCTCTGTCTCTGTCTCTGTCTGTCTCTGTCTCTGTCTCTGTCTCTGCCTCTCTCTCTCTCTCTCTCTCTCTCTCTCTCTCTCTCTCTCTCTCTCTCTCTCTCTCTCTCTCTCTCTCTCTCTCTCTCTCTCTCTCTCTCTCTGTCTCCTTCTCTCTCTCTCTTTCTCTCTGCTGAGGTGCTGGAATTAAGACATGCACCACCACACCTAGATTTATTGCCCTTTCTTGACTTTCCCACCCAATAGTAAAAGTCTTTCCCATCAAGTTACAGTTAACACCTAGCCTCGAAGAAAATGTCATAGAGTACGGAGTTACTAAAAATCAAGGCAACCGAATTGAAAAAGGGAAAGTGAACGTCTCAGTTACACATGTCCTTACCTAACTAGTACTTTTTTAGAGAGCTCAGGACTTAAGGACTTAATGATTTTTTTTTTTACTAAGATCTCTAGCACCTAGTAACTTAGTCTTACATACTCTCTGAGGCTCAGAGTGCTCCCTTGATGAAGAAAATGGGGGTGGTGGTCTTCCCAGCATTCCAAAGGACTTTGTGACTATGTGAGAGAACATGTGCTCAATCCCAGCTCAGTGTGAGGCTGAGGAGACTCTTGCCCTTACAATCAGGACAGTAACAAGGGGCACATTGTCTGTACCATATAGACAGATCAAGAGGGCCTTCTCCCATGGGCCCCACTGCAGCATATTTGATCCCCGTAAGAACAAGAAGTATATTATTCTGATCTCTGTTCTCTTGTCAACCAAGCATGAAAAGGACGTTGACCAAATTGTGTTGTTCCATGATGCAGTACTCCTTTGTGGATATGTATTTAAGAATATGAACTTGATATATTCTAGAAAGCCTCTTTTTTTTTTTCCTGCACCATGTTTCTAATTTTCTTACATAATTATGCCAGGCTTGTGTTTCCTGTGATTGCATGAACCTGAGTACCTGTTTCTATGCTTACTTTTCAATGTGTGCCTTTCTAATCAAATGAAGTCAATCACCTTTATAGAAGAGGCTTTTCATTCTCCTTAGAAGGGGATTTTTATTAACGATGAGGGCAAAAGGTCATGAGGAGTAGTAACCAGGATTCCAACAAGCATAATCTTGCTAGCACAATTCAAGTCCAAACCCAGCTCCAGAGAGTTTCTAAGAAGCAGAGTAATACTGAGAAAGCTTTATTAGAGTGTGAGACCAGCCTGGCAACATTTTAAAACCTGACCCCCACCAAAAAACAAATAACAAAAGTCCCTCAGCTGGGGTTCACTGGTGTATTTAGAAATGCAGATATGTTTTGTCTTTGAGATGATATGAATCCAGCTTAGGACCTCACACCTACCAAACTCTCTGGAACTTACCACTGAACTACATCCCCAGCCCAGGGAGCCTCATTCCCAACCATGGTTGTCTACGGACTCTGAGTACATACTCTTTAATCTAGCAATCAAATGATCAAAAATGTGAAGTGATATGAAAACAATTGATGAGAATAACTATGTGTGGAAAGTCAGACGTAGACATAATGCAAACATTCAATGCTGAAAAACTGTTAAGGAAATTTTGATAAATCCCTTTATTGCTATATGTTTTTACTACAGTTCAAATACTATAGTTTTCTTATTTATTCATTATAAAACTTCTATGAAGCTAACACTATTTCTCACATTTTGTTTTAGGGAGATTAAACAGCTTATCTGAAAATAAAATGTTTAATTGCTGGGAAAACCAGGATTACAACCCAAGTATGCATAATTAGAAAATTCAAGATTTACTATATAAAAGTCATCCATTTAAAACCTAATTTTTAAAAAAAAGAACAAAACCACAATCAGTATAGAGTCTTTCCTTTTACTTTTCTATATAAATGTTATATTAATCAGCTTTCTGTTGCTATGACAAAATCCCTGAGATAGTTAACTAATAAAGATGAGGGGTTTTTTTCCCACTCATGGTTTCACAGGTTCCAGACCATGGTCGATTGCTTTTGTGCCCATGGAAAAGCAGATGAACATGGCAATAAGTGCATTGTAGAGGGGCTGCCTTACCTACCCACTTCACAGAAGCCACCAAGGAGGTTATGGACAGGCTTAGAACCCAATGTCCTCTACAAAAGCACAAGCCCAGTGATTTAACTTCATTCTACTAGGCCCCACCTCCTTCCTTAAGCTTCTGTCCTCTCCCAATAAGGCCATTTTCTGGACACTAAACCTTTACTATATGAACATGGGATGGGGGGTATATTTAAGATTTCAACCCTGCCAGAAGTGTGATACATGGCAGAAGTCCGAGACTGCAGCATGAAGATTATGAGATCAAGGCCAACCTGGGCTATATAATAAGATTCTGTCTTAGAAGACAAAGAAACAAAGATAGATGAAAACATAACATGGTACTTTACACGTTAAAAAGAGATTCTAAAATAAAATCAAGACTTAGATATGGTGGCATATGCCTATAGTCTCAGCACTCTGGAGATTGAGGTAGGAGAATCCCAAATTTGAGGCCAAGTCTGGGATACATAGCAAGACCTTATGTGAAATTGAATGTATAACTATATATTTACAATATGCTTAGCCAACTGTAACAGTAGCTCTAACAGCTGAGCAGAGGGTAGCAGCTACAGAAAATGCTGGGTTATGGATGGTCTTTTCCACTCTGCATATGTGAATCGATGTGTGGCTTCCAGGTTTAGAGCCTGGCTGTGTGGACAGTGGGTGAAACAATCAGATTTGTGTTTTAATAATATTTGACATTGCTAATCACTATTCTGAGCCAAGTGCTTATTTTTAAATGCTGACAGGATACGATCTTTTGCAAATATCAGTTCATCGACAACACTAAGCCCTTTGTCTTACCTGTACTTAGGTACTGCTCTCTCCCAATCTTCTTTTTTTGTTGTTGTTTTGCTTTGCTTTGTTTTGTTTTGTTTTGTTTTTTGGAGACAGGGTTCCTCTGTGTAGCCCTGGCTGTCCTGGAACTCACTCTGTAGACCAGGCTGGCCTTGAA
>NC_045030.1:55927985-55928134 GCF_008632895.1 Mastomys coucha | reverse complement strand
ATCTACTGGGCCTCTGCAGGCACCAAGCTTGCACGTGGCACAAACAGACACATGCATATACATAAAATAAAAATAAATAATTTTTTCAAAAGGAGGTTTTGCTATTCATCTCTAAGTTCTTCTACAATTAATCCTGATTTTGAAGTGTT
>NC_045030.1:55913352-55927975 GCF_008632895.1 Mastomys coucha | reverse complement strand
TACCATGCCACTTCCTTTTGCTTCTTCTGTTCCATAGCACATTTATTGAGTATCAACTCTATGCCTTAAATGCTGTGGGGTTCAAAACTGCATAAGATAACGACCCTAGCATCTGCAGTCTAGTAGTGGAGAAATCATAAATATATATAAGGAATGCCAGACTACATATAGAAAGTGCCATTTAGGGGGTAGAGATAAAAGAAACACTCGTGGGAGACAGAGGAGGAGAATTATAATGATCATCTGCCAAGAAGGCTTTATTAAGGACATGGCACTTGAACTTGGCTTGAAAACCTGGAAGCCTTTCAATAGACAGAAATGAACAACAGCTCATAGTATGTTCTCAGTTAATGTTTACTGAAGGTATTAATAAAAAACTCAAATGTGAGATGTGCTTAAAAAATAGCAAGTTCACTAATATATACCTAACCGCAAAATCTCCTCATGTAAAAAATTCTAATGCAAACAGTCCGTGTTATACACCAAGGATGCATTCTTGAAAATTAATACAAAATGCTTATGTCAAAAGCAATTTTCCTATATGAAATAATGGTTAAGGGTGGATTTGAAGTTTGAGTTAAACTATAGTGATGTTTGTTATAGCATGGACTCACCATTCTCAGAGAATGGTCTATGGTCCCTGAACTCCAGAGAGCCGCAAGATCGAAACTACTTTCACAACAATATTAAAAATGTATTTGTTGTTTTTACTGTGTTGATATTTGCCAAAGCACTGACTAAGGAAACAGTTGGCACCACTGTAAAAATAAGAGCAATGATACCAAAATTAAGTTGTCACCATAATCATCATTACATATATTGGCAGGAAAATAAGTGGCGGTCACCTAAGAGTACTGTTGCCGAAGCTGTGTAATTTATTAAACCTCAGCCCTTAAATGCAATTTCTTATTAGTTTGGGCTATGAACTGAAAGGTACACAAAATATTTGTGCCTCAGCTATATGTCAGTGTGCATCTCAAGGGAACACCTTTGAGAGATTAGTGATGTGAACTAAATTTAGCCCTCTTTCATCATTTGTGTTTTTGAATTCCATAGTAGCTTGGGTTAGGAAGTGAGAGGTATACAAAGTGTGCTTCCGCTGCGTACCAATGTACATTTCAAGGAACTCTACTTATACATCATTGTCTTGACAAGGAACAGAGAGAGGCTGTCAGCAGGAGGAAAATAAGTACTCATACTTACTGCTACTGATAAAACTCTAGCTTTCAAGAGAAGAGTAAGCGTCTGCAAGAGCATGAGGCAGCTGGCCATACTGGATCCGCCGTCCCAAATCACAAACAGGAGTTCACAGCTCGCTCTCTCCTTTTTATCCAATCTGGGACTCCAACCATGGGATGGTGGCATCCACAGTTAGGGTAGATCTTTCTACCTCTACTAACCTAATCTAGAAAATCCTTCACAGGCACGCCCGGAGACTTTCCTCCATGCTCATTCTAAATCTTGTCAAGTTGACAATCAAGATAAATCATCACCAATTCTCACTGAGAAACAAGGGGTGACACCTAGAGGACCAAAAAATGGGTGACAAGACAGCAATTGAAGCAGGAATTGAGGAGAATAGCACAAAGCCTTAGAGAGAAAAAAAACAAGGAAAATAAAATGGACCCTCATTCATTTTCAGTATGGGTGTGTTAGCGCAGAGACATTGGGATGATAGAAGTCCCATAAAACTAAGCCACACGACTAAAAAGCTATGCCCCAAAGATCAAAAGAAGCATGTCCCTGAATAAGTATATTAGCCATTATAAAGCAGAATGATTTTAAATGATGTTAAAGCACCTAGCAGAAGAGAGATCTGTTTATAGTTTTTTTCAACTGGTCAAACTATGGGATTTGACAATTGTAAGTAATCATTTAAATTGAGTGCTGTTCATTTAAGAGACTATTATGTCTTTATTCCATTAGAAACAGGTATTGTTTCATATAATGAAGGTAAATGCCATTCTAGTACACTTTCATAGGGAATTACTTCCTGGTCTTTGTGTCCTAATAGATTATACATATACTTTACCTTCATTCTTCAAGGAACTTACATACACTGTTACAGAAATGTAAAATGTGATGTATCCTCTGACTTCAGTATGGTTTAAGTAAACAGGAAGAATAAAGAATCATGTCAAATGCTTTGAAATTATCCAGAAGTATGCAGCTCTAAAATATATAAGCAACTTACACATAGTTAAATCTGAAGATGATGTTTTTAATGGAGTCTTGCTATGTTACACAAACTGGTGTTGAACTCTGGACCCAAGCAATCTTCCTGCTTCAACCTCCTTCATAGCTGGAGCTACTGGTGTATGCTACTATGTCTGGCCCATTGAAAAACACTTGTTAAAAGTTGTATACTTCATAACACATTCTTCTAACCCTACCAGAAAAAAAAAGTAGAGTTTTGATAGACCTGTCATTCTCTTCCAGCTCCTGAGAACCATGTCTGTGCCCAAGGGTAAGGTCCTGGATAAGAGCCTGGATGAGGAAGGATTTGAAAGTGGAGACTGCGGTGATGATGAAGATGAGTGCATCGGGAGCTCTGGTGATGGGATGATGAAAGTGAAGAATCAACTGCGCTTCCTTGCAGGTAACTGGTTGAAAATGCTGATGCTCAATTGCTTTCTAGACCACTGCTAAAATCCCTGCAGCACACAATGCCATAAACTCTCATAAGGAAGTTGATACTCTCAAAGGTGAAGTTTTCAGGTAGGTTTTCCACACCAACCCCTCATCTCTAACCCTGGGTACCTGGAGTTAATCAGGAAATGCAAAAACAAACAAAACCAACAAATCTCCTCATATTTGTGTCTCAGAGTTTCTAAGTCCTTTCATGTTGACATGCATTCTTCCATTATAAATCCTTCCTAATAAAGCTGGGCCCAGAGAAGGAATGAGATTTCTCTATATGGGAGATGGACTTTCTTTCACTACCAAGCCTTTCCCTCAGCACATTACTTCTGCCTGAAACTCTATTGTCCCAGGCCTCCCGTTTCTCTCATAGCCTCATTCCCTTAACTAACTGATATCTATCCTGATTTGGCCCTAAAAGATGGTTGCCAACCAGAGGCCTCATTTTAAACCTCTTCTTCCCTCTTCTCTAGAGAGAACACACACATCGTATCCACTCTACCTCTTTAAATGTTTTCTTGGAATCAATTCTATTTCATTGAAATCTTGCCTCTTAACAAAATCTATGTGTACTTCAAGCATCGTTGATTAGGCCCAGTTTGGCCAAGAGCAGATGTCCGGCAGTTTCCATCTTGCATGTCCAAAGCACTATGCCCATTCAACAGCATCTTTTCGTTTTCCCCCAGACACTCCCAAACCCTGGAAAACAGTATTTTCCTTTGAGGCGTCTGAGTTTCACTGCTTCATAACTCATATAAAGTAGAATTGTGCACTGGATGCCCTTCTCTGATTCTCTTAATATAATGTCCTCAAGCTTCTTTCACGTGGAGGGTATGGTGGCATGGTTTCTTCTGCCTCCATTTCTTGGATTGTATTTTGTTTCTTGAGTCAACATCCTAGAATAACCTCAAACTTAAGATGTACCTGAGGATGAGCTTGAACTGCTGGTCCTCCTGCCTCCAACACCCCTAGTGCAGACATGCAACTCCATACACACACACACACACACACACACACACACACACACACCTTATCCTTTTTTTGTTAAAGATTTATTTTTTATTTATTATATATGTAAGTACAGTGTAGCTGTCTTCAGACACACGAGAAGAGGCCATCAGATCTCATTACAGATGGTTGTGAGCCACCATGTGGTTGCTGGGATTTGAACTCGGGACCTTCAGAAGAGCAGTTGGTGCTCTTAACCGCTGAGCCATCTCTCCAGCCCTCACCTTATACTTTTTAATCCATCTTCCTTCTGTACACATTTAGGTTGTTTCATCTTTTTGTTATTGTTATTTTGCCACCGTAGAGATGACATAAAATCATTACTATCAGTATCAACTGTTTTCCTAAGTTACCAGGCCACACCTCCATTTGGTCACTAATATTTTTTAATCTGACTTTCTCACCATTATCCCCAATTTGATGTGTCAGAAATCAAATTTATGAAATGATTATCTCTAACTGGTTCTCCTTTGATAAGCTCTCTTTTCTAAACACCTCCATACTTCACTTGGTCACTGAGACTTAACCGAAAGTCATCTTTGGTTCTTTTTTTCTTCCTTGTCCCTCATAATGCAGTTGCTCACTGAATCCATATTGATTCTTTGCCATTTTTTCTGTTTCTATCACTGCCTCCTCTCACTCCCTCCTCCCACCCTCCTGCATAGGATATTGCAATCAAATCCTAAGTGGTCTCTGGGATTCCAGGCTATGGCAGAAGTACTGGGAGCCTTAAGTGAATAAATTAGCAAACAAAGAATTACAGACCCAGACAGAGGATTCCAACAATTCATCATGCCCAGATGACATGTTAATCTTTCGGAAGCATCTTATACTCTCCCTAGCTCAGCTGCCTTCGTCCTGTCCCCATTGCTTTGAAGATAAGGCTCTGATCCTCCACAGAATTCTAAGAGACTTATAGTCTAGCCCTAACTAACCTTCTGGCCATATTTCTTACCATTAGCTACATATACACTTTTTACTTTGGCTTTAAAAGCTGTATTTGTGCCCCATGAACCCCATAAACATGCCGTGCTGGTTTCTATCTTCATACCATTATCCATGCTTATGTCTATAAAGATAAGCCTCTTTTCTTCCTTCCTAAATCATACCTGAGCCCCACAGCACATGTCATATAAGGTTCAGGGACAAAAAATGAAGTTTTGCTTTAGAGTGAGTATATACTTGACTTCTTCTTACATGTAAGGATGACTTAGAAAAATGTCCTTGAGTTTCATCACTTCCTTTCTAATGCTCCAACTCTTCACTCATCAAATGGGGATCATACCCTAACTTCATGGGCCCATTGCAGGAACATATCAAGGGAACACTTGACAACATGGACCATGAGTTGCTCCATAATTGTTAGCTTCCCTCCTAAAACCTGTTAAAACCAATGGATATATGGAAAATAATCTTCTGAATTATTGAAATAAGCTCTGCTAATGCTTTCAAGATACCCTCTAAAGTGATTCCCTGGTTCCATGGGGGCAGATTCAGGCAGTCTGCTTTCAGAGGCTACTGCTCCACTCAAATGTTTTCTTTGCTCCTCAGGGTAACCATGAAAATATGAAAATGAGTTTTGTATTATACTATAAATTAAACATATTTTGAAAACCCCAAATCCAAACTGCTATAAAATTAAAACCTTCTGAGAGCCACCACATGCTCAAATTGTGTCAAATATTTAGAGATGATCAACCAGTAACAACCACATAAATATCCTATAATCTGAAACAAAAAAGAAGGAAAGCCATCAAAACCTGAAGCACTTTAGGTCCTAAGCCCCCAGCCTGAGTTTAGCAACTCTTATGACCCTATCTATACATTATAAAGGTTTTCCAGACGACTCACCAAAATGTCACCTAGTCCCAACATTGGTCCTCAGCTCACAGCACTGCTCATTTCAACTCAGAATTTCCTGCCTGGAAACCTTGTCTCTATCCATTTTTTTTTAAATGTTCTATAGTTCCAAGGTGACCTAACTTTTGTAGGCAGTTCTTAGCGAGGGTCCTTGTGAAGAACTTTGTCAAATGTACTTAGATCCCATTGTTTACATGCACATTGATCCTCTCAAAGAACTCTAGTCAGTTTGGAAGGCATGGTTAGCCTTCAGGGCTTTGTAAACTGTAAAACACTATGCAGAAGGTAGTTAATTTAATTTACAAGGAAAGTGATGCCCTGCCTCTAAAGTAGTACATGTGCTATCCTGATCAGTGATTCTACCAGCCTGTGGCTCCTTGGGTCTCCTTTAAAACACTTCTTGTGGAGAAGAAACTCATTGCCAATCTGTCACGCTTAAGGCACAATAGCTATTTGGAACAACAGGCTATACACATTGGTTAGCTGTTATATAATTTCACCGAAAATCTGGGTGAATGCCATGTGGTCCTGGTGATTCATCTTCCTCCATTTATTTAGTCAACTTGACTTGGAACATGATGTGCATTTACCATTTCATTTAGTACTGCAAATTGCCTCCTCCAGAAAGCAATTTGGGAATAAAGAGAGTGGCTCTGTTCAGTTTTCCTGCATCTTCCTTTTGTCCCTGAACAGATTTTTTACGTCATAACCAGTGAGTGATCCTAGTGGCTGGATTTCCTGACTCACTTCTTCCTTACTTTTGATATACTGCATGTAATACAGTTCTATTCTTGAGCTTTGTTTCTAACTCCCATGTGTCCTAATGAAAGTCCCTTTCACAGTTTAGGAGTCAATTTCTCCATCTGTAACATGAAGACAATGCCTAAACAATTCCTACGGACTTGTCTATTGCCAACAGTCTATGATCATTTCTTTGGCTGTGGTTCTTGCCAAGACACAAGAGTCTTTTGGAGGCATACCTCTTGATGCATTTCCACTTAACTAGCAGGTTCTCTGTTCTCTTCTGTGATTCACTGCCCCTATTCTAACTACTTTGACATTTCCAATCAGGAAACTCAGCCTTCTTACAAAGAATTGCCTGCACCTGGTCATCAGCACACTCATAACAGGATATTACCAAGAAGATTTTATAACGTGTCCAAGCTTTCTGGGGTATATGCACTTTTAAAACTCATCCTAAATTTTGTTAAATGCTTCTTTTTTTTTTTTTTTTAATGCTCCTGCCTCCGTCCTTTCCTTCATTTATTCCATCTTTTTCCTTTGTGTTGTGATTTTATTTTGTTTGGGGATGGGTTTGTTATTGACGTTTTGATGATTTATTTGATTTGGGGGGGGTTGAGACAAAGGTTTACAGCATACCCCAGGGTAGCCTTGAAGTGTTCCAAATTCTCCTACTTCAGCTGGGATTGTAGACATGGACCACCAAGCCCAATGCACAGCAATTCTTAGTTCTACATTAAAAATAGCAATTTTCAGGGTTTCTACTCTTTTCTTACTGTTGCCTTAATATTTTTGGTGAGATGGCTGTAAAGCAATATTTCCCCCACAGCTACATTTTACCCATGGCTTACCAAGAGTACTATTCTTTCTTCATGATGAGTGTCTGAGTCCATTTAGGCTGCTGTTAACAAATACTTTAGACTGGGCAATTTCTAAAGAACAGCAATTAACGTCTCACAGTTCTGGCAGCTAGGAAGTCTAACATCAAAGCATCATCATCTGCCAGAGTCCTTCTGAATGCATTCTTAGACAGAGGAAGATGCAAATGCTGACTCCTTAGCTGGTAGAAGAGATGAAAGGGCAAAAATGAGCAAGTTTGGTATTCTACCTCCGCTCCTGTTGTAAGGGACTAATCTGCTGCGTAGAAGCAGACCTCACACATCCTTATCATCTGCCAACACCCCGATACTACTACCACAACACTGGTGTATGGGGAAATTGAGTTTCAGGGTGAATTTTGGAGGACACATGAGCTTTCAAATCACACCACTCATGTACTTCCTCTCTCCTCTCCTGCTTCCACATCTGAGGGGGGGGTAACTTTAGATGTTTAGATGTCTTACTATAGAGCATTGTGGACATTTAAAACAAAAGATACATGTAAAGCATGGAGCTCAGTCCCCAGTACTCCAACTCAAAGCCAGATGTCTTCTATAAAGAAGGGTGCTGATAGGATCTCAAAGAGCTTATTGATGTAAATCAGCACTGTCTTAGAAACCCACTATAGTAATAAATTCATAGCATCCTATCACGTGAGAGGTGGAGAAATGGTCAGAAATTCAAGGTTATTTTCTACTACACAGGCTACACAGCAAGTTTAAGGCCAGCCTAGGCCACATGAAAACTTGTCTAAAACTAAAGAACTGACTTCTTGTTTGTCTGTTCATTCAAAACACATGACAGACCATTTAAATCAAGCAACTAGCCTGCAGCTATATATACTGACCTCTTCCTATTCAACTTGACTTCAAAGCTTTAACCGGTATTAAAAACCAATGCAGTATTTTGTATCCACAGATATTTCTTCTAAAAAATTCCTTGCTCTGGAGAACTTCCAGTTTCTTGGATATGCATGTGGGGACTGCAAATGAAACCTGTGCTTTGTTCATTATCTAGATGAGTCTGAAGATGAAACCTAAGCCAATGCAGGTCCCTTTTACAATTCTCTGTCTGGGTTAGGTAGTGAGCTGATCGTGTTAGCTCACCTCCTCCTAGTAGTCTTGTAGAAGTGGCTATAGGATTTGTCAACCATAGAACCAATAGTTCCATATCAAATATTCTTTCCCTGCAGTTAGTTTATATTTGAAAGATAAAATGACAACTTTAAATCAATATTGATTAGGAACTACTTTAAAGCCACTTACTTTTATTTTTACTTCTATTTTTTTCTTGAGATAAAGTCTCATGTACCTCTAGTTGGTCTTCAACTTATTATGTAACCTAGAATCAGAATCGCCTTTAATTTATGATTTTTTTTTGTATCTAGTTCCCAAATAATAAGAGTCCAGGAATATATATGCCATCACACTCAGCCTCTTTTCCATGCTTTTATTTTTAATGATCAAGTACAACCAACAAGCTTGTAGCATAATAAAGGGATGGACATTTCAATGATGTATTCTTCTAGACTGTCAAGTCAAATCCTCACAAATGTGAGCTGGTAAGCACTGTGTATTAAGAAATTCATTGATGGGTTGGACTTGTGAAAGGGATAAAACCAGTGAAGGAACTTTATGACAGGCTTTTTATCCCAGGTGACATCTGCAGACAGAGAGATTTTGGAGGAATGAACAGCCCAGGTTGTTGTGTTAATGGGTGACATGTCGAGTCCAGTGCTGAGCTCCAAATACATTAGAAGCAATAATTTATCTATCTACATTGACCAGTTAGCAACAAATTCAGTCATAAACTACAGTAGTTTCCCAAAATGGATTCTGCAGTTTGAGCAACCTAGTTTTACTTCCTCTGTACTCTTTGGGAGCATACCATACAGAGCTTTGACACTTAAGGTACAGGTTGCTTCTTGCTAAGTAATCCATGTTTGGAACTCTCAGGCAAGATCTTCTGTTTATTAGGATTTCAGTCCCTTTGAATACATGGCTTCAATGCAAAAGGAACCAATCTTTCTACTAGGAAGTGGATCCTATCTAATGAGAACAGGGACATTTTCAATACAGAGGGCATTGAAGTTTCAAACATTAAAAATGTCATGTAGTCCACAGAATCAAGGAAACTGGATCTGCTATTTTCCAATGTGGTAACTTTTAGACAGCGTCCTTAGCTCCTCAAAACTTCAGTTTCTACATTTGTGAAAGTGTTGATAACATGCCCACCCAGCTTATTAGTTGCTGAACCACATATGATGGTGGACAGAAACACATTTATAAAATTATAAAGCAGAGTTCCCATTTTAACTAAGCTGACTATCATTTAGTGCCATTGGATTCTAAATAATTTTTTATTTGCAAAAGCCTTCAGTTAAAATGTAAAAGATCCAAATGTTCTGTTTAGTAATGTTCATTATACATGTATTCTCTTCTCCATTCCTAAACAACGGGGCATTCAGTTACTCTTTAACTTGTTTTTAACCCAGGGTGGTCTAAAGTAAGAAAGTATTTGAACAATGACAACTATGTCTGCTGAGTTGTGCAAATAACCACAGAGTCGAAACAGTAGTAGGTACCTACATCTTGAAAGATTCACAGCTAGTTAAGGTTTGTTTTCTTTTGTGGGAGTAGGGCAGTAAGGGCAAGGGTGGACAGCTTGTTGGGGAGAGCCAAGAAAGGGCCCTTGATGCTTTCCATTATACCTTGTCCTTAGCTACAAGCATCCTGCTTTCATGTCTAGGTCTTTGCTTTTAGGGAGTTAATACCTTGGGGAAGCTGAAAGAAGCAAAGCTCACTATAATAACACTCTTCGCACACACAGACCAGTTGCTTCTTGCTAATAGATTGACAAGATAGCCAATCTCAACTCTCCCTAAGAGCTTTGTGCAGCTTCTCCAGCTTACAAGGAAAGACTTAGATGTGAGCTCTAGCAGTGATATTACCTGCCAATTGAGACATATACCAAGAAAGGAGTCTTCCAAATGTCTTAGTGTTGACTAGGGTGTTACCAAAGGTAAGCTGGTGATAGATGAGAAGAAGAAAAGTAGAAATCTTTTTATAAAGTCACTACAGTTTGATGTGTTTTCAGGAATTTGTTATCTGGGATGAGATTATTCTGACATTTGATTTCCAGGTCTCTACCTTGTGACAGTGTACCATAGGACACTTGAGGTATGATGCCTTTATATCTAGAGAAATTCTGGGGATTTTGTTTGTTTGGTTTTTGTGGGTTTTGTTTGGTTTGGATGCTTGGTTGGTTGGTTTGTTGTTTGGTTTGTTTTTTTGACACAGGGTTTCTCTGTGTAGCCCTGGCTGTCCTGGAACTCACTCTGTAGACCAGGCTGGCCTTGAACTCAGAGATCTGCCCACCTCTTCCTCCTCAGTTCTGGAAATAAAGATGTGTGCTACCACATCCCAGCATCAAGGATAATTATTTATATTATGTTAATCTTAAGTTATATGAACAACTTAAGATTATTACATTTTGTAGTCGTAATTTAAGTAAAAAATATTAATTACAAATTTGGCTACTTGGGTTGTAATTGGTTTCCTCTGTGTGTGTATCAGGGGTGGGGGAAACAATGCTGACCAATTCAGTGACAGCCCCAACTAAACTTTGTAAGTATAGATAGAAAGGAAGGGGACAGTCAGGGACAGTCTTCAGCTTGTAGATGAATAGAGGAAGAACCAGGCAGAAAGTGGCAATGTCAAAGCTTCTATCTGTACTGGCAAGCAGAAGGGAAGAGATTGCTGTGGGCTAATATCCTCGAGGGATCTGGGACAATGAGTTGGGGTGCCATCAAAGGGATGGTCTCACCTGCTTGAAAAGATACCAGGAAGAAAAATGTAGGCTTCTATTTAAATCAATGCTGTTGTTGGAAATTTCTCTGAAAAATGATGGAGATCTGACAACGTGATTTTTGAGTATTTCTCAATTTATATTTTTTCTAATTTTATAGATTTTTTTGTTTGGTTTGTTATTGTTGATGTCGTGGTCGTTGCTGTCTTGTTTGTTTTGAGACACACTTATATACTGTTGCCTAGACTCACCTCAAACCCATGACAGTCCTCTGTGCCTCAGCCTTTCAAGGGCTGGGCTTACAAATGTGAACCACCATGTCCAGTTTTTTTTTTAAATCTTCCAAATTTACTAATTTTTATCTTTTGATTAAAAAAAAATCCTAATGTACGCGGCTGATTTTAAGCCTTTAAGGTAAGAACGGGCTTGCTAGCATACACTCTCTTCATTTGTAACTTGTGGGTGGACTTAAGCAGTGATATAATTACCAAGTACATAAAAAAAACAGAGTGGAGGTTGCCCTACAAATTCGAGTATCTGCAGGCAGCCTGTGTGTGAGAGCAGGGGGAAATCTCATTAGCACCTTCAGGATGGCTTTCCGAGTAAAGTGATTTGCCCGAGTTCCCATGAGCTCCTGGGAGAGTTTCAAACATATCTTTTTCATCCTATATCTACACTTTTTTGTCCTGAAGGTGCTAATGAGATTTCCTCCTGCTTGCAGGCTATCCCAGACACCAGAATTTGGAGGAAAGCATCTACTACACTTTTATTTACTTGGTAATTATATTGCTGATCAAGTCTATCAATGAGCTACAAATTAGTAAAGTCTGTTTATACTGGATCCTCTGCCCCCATTTTTACCCTAAGGACTCAGCTGTCAGTCACCAAGCTCACCACCCCCATCCCTCCACATACTTGCTTAATAGATGTCATTTAATAAACATTTCAGGACAGAGACAGAAAGCTCACTGGCAGAATACTTAACTATGATGTGGGAAGCCCTAGGTTTTATCCACAGTATCAAAAAGTAAATAGATATTTTAATTATCCATGTGCAGTGCAGGTATGATTTTTTTATAGTACTGAGGACTTCATGCTTGCTAAGTAAGCACCTTGCCACTGAACCACATTCCAAACCCCAGGTGCAATATTTAGTTTTCACATTTGCTTGCTTTCTCCCCATATTTGGCAGGGAGAATAAGGTGCCCCCACTCTTACTGTCTAATGAACTGACTCCTCCTTCCAAGACTCCTCTAGCCTCCCTTAGCTGGACCTATGAGGACTGGAATAAGAGTTCTCTGTTCTACTCCACAAAGGTGTAGGGACTCAATCAAGTAGGCAAGTCAGGACAGGTACTAAGTGAACATCTGTAATCAAAGAGCATCAAAAGGAGGGTGGGAAGTACAAGGAAAAATTTAAGAAGTAACAATGGGAAGACAGTGGAATTAAATATCAATGTTCGGTCTATACAAGATTGAGGATTCGGGAAATGTGGACATGTCTATGGTTTAGTGGTCAGACACATGGAAGATGAGAGGAGAAGCAGTGATGGAAGGATGAACTTTCCTACCCTTTTGGCAATTCTTCAGTGGAATGAATGACTTGCAGTAGGAAACAGTCAGCTCCTGACTATAGGGGAGCGTAGGTAGTATTCATGAAACAAAATATATTTGAAAGATTAGTCCAAACTGAGTGTGGATTAATACTTTTCTCATTTCTGTTTCCAAGACATTGAAAAGCTTGGACGTGGCATCGTTGTACATAGGTAGAGCAAAAGAAAATGATGGTAGAACAAAATAGCTTTTCAACCTAGGAAAAGGAAAGGAAAATGGAGAGCAGAATCTCTGGTTATTTATATTTGAGCACATGTCACCAATTACAATTTTCTGTAACTATTTTTCTAAGCAAATGGCTCCTTAAGAATGGCACAGATTTTACCAGAGAATTCTTTCAGCATCTTCTGTCACTCACAGCCTGTGGAGTTGTCTTTCTTCTATGAGACAATAGATCTTATTTTTCTTGCTGATTATTTATACTCTTGTGGCCTTCCTGCTGTTGTGTTAGAAGACAGACTTGGAATAGAGCCCCCTCCACTCCAGCCTCAAGCAATTAGCCTAAATGGCTGAATTATCAAGATCTAGGTTATCTGGTTCACGCTCATTTCCTACACTACCCTCTCCAATCTGCCTTTGTTCACAGAGAATAAAGTAGTATATCTCAAGTAATCTATGATCCAGAACTCCCTCTACCAAAGCAATCATGGACCCATACTTTTGTTGAATATAATAAAGATACATTACTAGAAAAGGGAAATAACAAAGAGGCCCGTCAAAGATAAACCACAATTTTTAATTAAGAGATTCAACAGACCAAAGTATCTGTCGAGATGCTATAAAAGTTTAAGTGCTGACTTTCAGTTTCTGTTATCTTCTTACAGATCAGCAATAAAGAGCAGAGTAGAAGAGTGCACTTCGAGCAGGAAAGAGTAGCTGGTCCTGTGTGCATGTCTGCTTGACATCCCTTCTTACCTTGGTGGGGTCTTCTCAAAAGCAGTCTTAAGTGGATGAGGGCAGTAGTCTACTTGAGTTGTGTGGCATGTATCATAAAAGCCAATTGTTACATTTTTAGAATTTCTGTGAGCCAGTTAATATATCCATCATTAATAGAGAGTAAACATTCTAAATTTGTAATAAAATAAATTCTATTCAGAGGATGATTCTCCAAAGTCATCTTATGCTAATTACCCTGTTCCATTGTCTAACTGTGTCCATTGTGTCTCTGAGGCAGAAATACTGTATACTTTTCCCAGTCTGCATCAAGTGCCAACACAATTGTTGCTTGATGGTTCCCTTGATAGAAGTAGTTACTCCTTTAGAAGTCAGCAAACACAGTAAGTCGGGACTTGAGTTATTGTTGGGTTGACTGCCTAGAATTTAGACTTAAAGGAGTGATGGGGAAAATGTGAGTTGTTGTGAGTGCTGTAACCTGCACTTCTTATTGTGTTCTAGGTGTAGCCACCACATCCTGAATAGCACACTATTTGAGGGAATATTCTTCCAAAGTTTGAAAACTATAATCTAACAGTAAATATCTCACTCTGGTCACTGATATAGCAAAGTCTCAACTGATACTTTGTTTCTTCACTTCCCAGAGTTTCCTTAATGTAAACCAGTATGACAACTCATATTCCTGTAGAAACTGTTTTTGTTAAACTGTTGCAATGTAGTTTAGTTATAGATGCAAACTTCTGGCAAAGAAAAGGTCAATGAAAGCATTCCCTATATGAAATTTATTATAAATCATATCATATATTTGATCTATAAATCACTTGCTGCACATCCTTTATTCTAATAAAACTTAAAATAAAAGGACATGCATATTTCTTGTTTTGAGAGCCAGTTGTTAAATATTTACTAGCATACCACTGCAGTGAGGAGGTGCATTGGAAAGATTTATTTTCTCTGCTTCATCCTTCTTTCATCCTTCAGGGCTCTTAGCTTAAAGCAGTAGCTCTTTCCACCATGGAGAGAAGTTCCTGTCTTTCAAAATTATGCTAACAAATGAAAGAGCTTCTCATTTTTAGTCACTTTGACTTCTAGGAATCCTAGGCTTGGAAACTTCTTTAGCTCTGAGACTGCTAACCAAATCCACAAACTTGTTCTTTCCCAAAGCTCTTCGCTTCTTATTG
>NC_045030.1:55883634-55913036 GCF_008632895.1 Mastomys coucha | reverse complement strand
TTTTTTTTTTTTTTTTTTTATTTAAACCATCAACCATATGGGTAGAGGTTGGAAAGAAAGTTAAATTTGGAACACACCCCCACTCTTCTGTTCAACATTTCTTTCTTGTTTGTGCATGGAGGCAATGCATTGCTCACACTCACATGCCCCACCAATATCACACTCATGTACCCCACCAACTAAGAAAACTAAGAAACGAGATTCTCCCTCAGGATGGTCAAATAACTGGCTGTTTTCCACATATGTATGCAGTTACACATCAAAAATTGCCACGCTCTGTTCCTGCCATTTCTGAATCTGTCTGAGAGACATAACACTGAAAGACTAAATCCATAATGAAAAGAAGCAGAGGGATTTTGTGACTGTGAGTTTTATAAGTTTGGGATCATTCTTAGTCTACATCTGAGACACTACCTTCTAAGTCAGAAATGTTTAGATTGTAGAGCCATGAGTTTCTCTCGCTATTATTTTCTTCCTGTTCTGTCTTTTCTTCTCCCCCACATATCACTTCATCTGGAATGACAACTGGAGCAAGAAAGATAGACTGTGGGAAGATGGACAATGATGATGATTTGGGCAGTATCTGTGGAGTCATGCAGATTGTATTCTAGCCCTTTCTATGCCTAATTACAGAAGTCACAATTTAGCTTCAAATTGCTAAAAGGGAGTTTGGAATCAGGTTCAGTTAAGGAGTGAAAGTTGGCATGCCTTCCTTCAAGGAGAGGCTAGAATCTTCTCAGTATCTAGCTAAGAGTCGAAAAGATATCCTCCTTGCTGTTCCAGGAAGGAATGAGTGACAGTGAAGCCAAATACTTTAACCTAACCTTCCTCATCTGGCTGCAACCATCTCCAGCCTCAGCTCCCATTAACCCCAGCTATTCACAAAACCCCTACCCCGCCCTACAGTCCAGTTCTCACAAAAGGTCATTTTAGTCATTCAAGCCTGTCTGGGACTTTGTAAAGTCCTCTGCAACACACATAAAGCACTTAGTCCAGTGCCTTTTCTTTGATAGGTTTCAATAAGAAGTGACTGTTAATATTCTGCACAGGCTGATCTCTTAGACCATAATTATTTCCCTTTCTATGTCTTTTAAATTCACTTCAGAGGCACCTCTCCCTCCCGGGAAGCTTCACCCTAGGCAGAGTGCTTTGTTAATATTCTTTCTGGCAGCTTGAGGTCAGGTAACTCCCAGGGCCTAGCTCATAATTAGTGCTCAATTAGGGTCTGTTATATGGCCCTGACCATGCAAAAAAAAAAAAAAATGGCACAATACCTGCTGGTATCATATGGTTGGGATTGAGGGAAGAAAAGAAGGCAACAGAAAGGACATATACACCTATCCAGAGAATTAGACTGCAGTGCTGTTCGAGTACTTATTGTAGCATGCCCAGGGGCTTATTATAAACACAGAGGAGAAGCTACAAACCCATACTGGAGTGGTCAGAAACCAAGCTAGTTTGAAACAACATATGAAATTAGGTGAAATAAGGAGAAAGCTGGCAGGCAGGTATAAGTAAAGGCATGGAGATGAGCAAGAGTTTGAGGTTTTTCTGTGGTCTAGGTGGAGCAGAAGGAAGCTAGAAATAAGGCTGGAAGATTTGCTAGAGAGTGTGTCATGAGGGCCATCCCAGTCCTGTTAGTGAATTTGGCCTCGATCCTTCAGCGGGCCCTATACATTTACAATAGATATGTTATCTACCTATTCGCTCCTTCCTATCCCTCTCCATGGAAGTCACAGAAGTCCGTCCCACTGAAATCAAACAAGGTCTTCTAATCCTTTGCAGTGTAACACTACAGAGGAATAACACAACACTGCAGGGGGACAGCAGCACGAGACTGTGGTTTGCTGGTGAAAAAGTTTAAGTGTGTGTGTTCGTGTGTGCACCTGGATGATGAGAAGGTGCTGAGAGAATACAAGTGATAAGAAAAGAAAGCAGTGGCCAGGATTTGACTTGGCGAAGAGATGAAGATGTAGAAGTAGGAAGTACCAGCAGGGCCTACTTATTCAGCTGTGGCAAAATAGTGAAGAAAGAATAGGCAAGGAAAGGAAAGAGAAGGCAAGTCCTACTTTGGAAGATGAGCAGATATCAAAGTTATTCAGCAGACAGAATGTGAAGGAGGTAATGCTGGATTAAGAATAACAATAATAGGCCACAGTTTTTTAGAATTTTTAATACATTTATTCATTAATTCATTTTATGTATGTGAGAGAGAGAAAGAGAAAGAGGGGGGATGAAGACATGTAGAGGTTAGAAGACAATTTGCAGAAGTCAGTTCTCTCTCCTTCCTCTATGTAGGTGTAGCCTGGTGGTTCTCACCCTTCCTAATGCTGGGACACTTTAACGCAGTTCCTCATGTTGCGGTGACCCCCAACCATAACACTGTTTTGTTGCTACTTCATTACTGTAATTTTGCTACTGTTGTAAATTGTAATGTAAATATTTTGAGAAATAGAAATTTACCCAATGGTGACAACCCCCAGAGGTTGAGAACTGCTTTGCTAGGGGATTGAACTCAAGTCATCAGGCTTGGTGGCAAGCACCTTTACACAATGAGCCATCTTGCCAGCCCAGTAGCTCTCATCTTGGAATACTTACTGCATGATTTTAAGCACTTGATGTAAATCAGATAATTTTACTCTCTCAACATGGCTGTAGAGTAGATGCTATTATTATTTTTCTTACAGCTGAAACTATACAAAGAAGTGTAGCATGTTGAAAAACTAACACAGCCAAGGTCACAAATGGGAACATTTTAGAGAAAGAGAAACAAAAAAACATCACTCCATCATTTAAATTAATATGGATGGAACCAACTAGGTCACCAGGTACCCATGAAGGGGTTTATCAGTTCATCTCTAATGTTTTAGAAACCAGAGGATTTACAGTTCTTGGAAACGGGCTGTTTCAATGTGCATGAATCCAGCCTACCATCCACATCTGTTCTACTTCCAAAGACAAACACCAGTAGGACTAGAATTAAAACAAGTCTATCCAAATGATGACCTAAATGGCTTCCAAATGAAGCTTTCAGATATAAAATACGTGTCCTATTCTGAAATGAAAAAGGAATAGAGGTTGAGGTCTGGCTGGCTTCCCAGCAGCCCATGTTACCAAAGTTATAATGAAAACAAGTCTGCCCCAAGAAACAAATGAAAAGGGCAAGGTTAGGAAGGGGATTGAATTTTAAAAACACATCACATGAAGCTCTGTTGTTTTTTTCAGTGATTAATCTTTTCTCATTTCAATAATTGTGCTATGTGCGTCTGTGTATATAAATATTTATGCTTGTTCCGTTTGTAAAACAACTTCATATTTTTCCAGAGCACTTTCTCTTGGTTAGTTGAATATTACAGGAGACCAATTGCTTTAAGGAGCTGGATGTTCCAGTAGCTAGGTGAAGCGTTGTATTTTCATTGTAGCTTCACATCTGGTCCTCTTAACTAGCTGGGCTATGTTGGGGTTGCAGTGGCAAGCACTCGCAAGAGTCAGATGCCACAGTCAGGAGAGAACAAACATTTCTGCCCTATTGCTTGAGCCTGGAAGTTGTGCTAAGGGCTGAGCACCTGGGTTTTCCGACCTTTAAGCCAGGTAGAAGATTAATTTATGGCTGTGAACTCTTCATGATCGATGTAGTTGACTATAACTCTAAGCTTCCTTCAAAGCACCGCTTTCCCTGTCTGGTAAATTTTTCTACATTGTATCTTCATTTTAATTTCTCTCAAAATATTTTTCATTGTCCTCTCTCTGGATTCTTCTTTGACTTGGGATTGTGCTGGGTAATTCTCAGATGTTGGTGAATTTGACAAACAGCCTTCTGTTATGGATTCCTAATTTCCTTCTTCCCATGGTGCTTGGTGGAATCCCTTGTGTTTGTTGTTTCTGTCCTTTACTTTTCAGTACTAAGGATTAAACCCAGGGCCTTGAGGATGCTAGGCAAACACACTACCAAAAAGCTACATCCCTAACTCTTTCTAAACTTTAATTTGAGCTACAATCTTGCTAAATTTTCTGGTCTGGACCCTAACTTAGGATCCATTAGCCTTAGCTTCCCAAGCAACTATAATATAGCTGTGTGTGCTAACGTAGGATCCATTAGCCTTAGCTTCCCAAGCAACTATTATTTAGCTGTGTGTTGCTACCAAGCTCTGTAGATAATACACTTTATGAGCTATTCATGTTTTTACATTTATTGTAGCTGTTTTACAGCTATCCAGTCTGTTGTAGAAAAAATTCTATATGCATTTAACAAGTATGTATGAATTACTTTGTTCTAGCCCATCTTGTGGCAAGATTAATGTAAAAGTGTTAAGTGATTTTTTTTTCCAGTATCAACTTCATATTTAAAAACAAGCTTTTTTCCATAACCCTCTTCTGTGGCTTTTAGAAAGGAACATGTGAATTGACAGTAGAAAGTCCTCTGCTTGCCATTGCAACACCCCCAGCCTTTGAGAACCACATAGGAAGCACTTAACTAGCCACATGATGTCTCATTTTCTATCTTCACAGAAATAGCCTACCATTCTCAAACCTACTGCCACGTGCCTTAAGCTGGTATAAGCTGGCACAAAAGATAGAGATGTTTAAATATCAGAGCATGGCAGTTTGTTAGCTTGCCACTAAAATCATAGGGACTCAGTGTGCTTTGTTTTTGTTGTTTTGTTTTGTTCTAAAATGCTAGTGTTGCTAGGCTTCTCTGTGGCATCCTAGCTCTATAAAATACCTATCAGGACACTGAGCAAAGTAGCTAAGCTCAAATGTACAAAGCACTGTGGCTGAGTACGAGTGGCTTGCTAAAGTCAACTGTGATGCTTAAACTCTCTATTGGTATCATTCATGGCATTTAAAAAAAAAAACAGCTGTGCCTCAAAAATAAGTTCTGGAATTAATTTCCTATTTCAAATGGCATTCGGTTTTGCCTTTTGTCAGAGAAACCATTCTCACTTGTAGAGTTATAAGGTAATACAAATACACATCAAAGAAATAAAAATATTATGGTCAACCAAGATGTTGGTTTAAAGACAAAAAGAAAGAAATGTCTAACCCATTTTCATACTTCAAAATTCTCATGATACTTATGCCATACACATATGTGTAAGTTTATAAAGTTATACAATAAGATCGCAGACTTTCACAGGAGGGTGGTTTAAGATTCAGACAAAGGAGAACTATATTTTCTATGATTTTTTTTTTTTTTAGTTCTCATATAAATACTCTTAAAATCCAAAAAAGATATACCCTTCCTCTAAGTAATAAAATTGGGTACACTGACTATAGCAATAGAAAAATGGCCAAGGACCAGCAAGAAATAGTGACTCACTTTAAGCAATTGGTCATGGGACCAAACACCGAGCTCTCAGACCTACACTATGTATCTAATTCTACTTAGTAAATCAAGGTAGTGAAGGCAGTGAATCTCATGCTGAGAAAAGAGGAAGAAGGTCCAAGTCAAAGGCCCCTGATTCTGCTGCGAGTTTGGAGAATGGATGCTTTTAAGGAAATTTATTTTTCAACTCAGAATGAGTCATCTCCAGATGTGCCCATTTTATCTCCGATTTGTTAATACCTCTGTTTTAAAATGTTCTTTTCCAATACAAATGTGTTAAGGCTGATGTTTCTAGCGTAACCGAAATTTGTATAATCTAGAAATGAATTCCATCTGCTGACACTCATTATGCAATATGGAAATTGCTCTTAAAAGCTTGCTGTTTATATCTACAGGGACACTACATGGATAGGTGTTTATTACCACATGTGTCTCACATTTAACCATAAAATAGATACCAACATCCATTCAGCATGGAGAGATTTAAAATGCAACATTTAATTGCCAAATGTTGGTTTTGCTCACAAAAATAGATGGCCTCTCTGGTTAGAGGAAAACAAAAAGCCACAGAGTGGTGCTTTAAGGCAATTTTAAGTCACGTTGTATCTTTACTTCAGTTCAAATTCCCGTGAACCGTAATGAGGAGAAAGTAGATTCAGGGTTGGAGAGATGACTCACTGGTTAGAGCACTTGCCACAGAAGCCTGAACCAGAGTTAAGATCCCCAGAGCCCACATAAAGTGACAAGTGCCATGCCCACCTGCAATTCCAGATCCACACTGACTTTAAATTAAACAATATTCCTGTATTTGTTTAAAAAAAAAATCCTAGGAGTAGCTAGTCTTTGGCTACTTTGTAGGTTTCTTTCTCCTACCTTTCTCCACCCCTTTTCTTCTACCCTTTCACCCCCCCACAAACACTAGATAAAAGAGAAAAAATGATAGAGAGGAAAGGTAAGAGATAGCTGAATAAAGTCAGGGGTCAGTAGGTCCCTATTGATTAGGGATACCGAGTTTCTTGGGGCAGGTTTGATCTTCTCTATCAGGATGTCTAATTTCTTCTGGCTTCTGGCTTCTTCTTTGTGCACAACTACTTAACAAACTACAAACAAGAACAACCAACTACCAATCAACCCCACCTCTTGGAGCCCTAGCACTTATATACCTTCTGAAAAGTCTCCAGAATTCCAAAAGTCACACAACTGCAGGCAAAATCACGCCCCTGCCAGAGTATGAGGCAAATCATAATCAGATGTTGTAGACAATTCAAAGCAGCCCCATAACCTGGGATTTAAACCTGGGATTAAAATGAAACATTCTTATAATATTTCTGTTTTTAAGGAAACCAAAATTGTCACTATGCCTAAGAGAAAGTAGAGGGATGGAGGGAAAGGCCATTCAGTGGTGAAGATATTGTCCAAAAGAATTCAACCACATTTTCAGGAGATAAGGATAAACTCAGAAATCAGTGAACACAAATTTAAAAAGAAAATTAACCAGCAGAGGTGGGCCTTATGATTAAGTAAATGGTCCTTTGCAGACAAAACAAGCATTTTGCGGTACTATCATGGTTTGGAAAGTGTTGTTCATTGGAATAAGATTGGTTATCCTTGGAAAGTTAGCTGTAATTGTTAATTGCTTGGGATAGTTAACATGCACTCTTGCTTCTGTTTTTGTAAACACTATAAGTGCCTAGAGAGATGGCACAGTATGTGTGTGTGGCAATGTGGTATGCTTAAATATGCATCTTTCTTACCTACATGTACACTAGGATTGGGACAAGGTAGGGTTCACTTTGGAAATTTAGCACTATAAAATATTTGAATAAATTAGAGTGCATGACTAATAAGAAAGCTTTCACTGGAGGCGAGTGTGAGTGTGTGCATGTGTGTATGTGTGTGTGTGTGTGTAATGCATGTATACTCGGCTCAGTCTAGATAATGGTATTTGTTCATATGGTTTCATAAGCAACAATTTGGTATTGGATAACCAATTACTGTGATCTTCCCCGAGAAAGACTATTTCAGCATTCCTTAGTTGCCTGTAGTTCTCTGTATAGGGCTGAAGCTTTGTGGTCCTTCCATCCCATCTACTTTAGCATATTTGTTATTGTCCTTGTTCATCTCATGTTTAGACAGTTGTGTTAGTGAGACCTTATGGGTATAGCTCCTAACCTTCCTAAGAAACATAACACAAAACGAAATATGAAAAGCCAAAATAAGCCCTTAGTGCTGAGTCCATTATAGAGTACTAACATATCAATTGGCTCTAATATTATCCTCTCTCTGATCCTTTTCTCCACCTCCTGAATTCTGGAATTACAAGTATGAGAGATATCATGCCTGGTTTATGAAGTGATGAGTATGAAACTTGGGACTTTATTCCTGCTTCATTATGCATTCTTTCACTCTCTCCCCATGGCTCCTGCATCTCATAAAATGGTCTATTCATCTTGCCAGAAGACAAAGCATCATCCAAACCAATGACAGTCTCTGGAGAAACACGTGGCCCAGCATAGCACATTAGTGGTGGGAGACAGTGTCAGGGCAGAATTTGAAAATGTCTATGTGGAAAGTTCCACTATAGCTAAAACAAAACTGTATAGCCAATCAGTCAAGCTCTGGGACAGACTGCTTTATAAAAAAGATTAGAATCACCAATGCACACACACAAATGGGATATGTGTGTACTTCATAGAGTCCTTGCCTAGCATGCATGAAGCCATTGAGCTTCATAGCACCAGTGTATAAACCAGATGTTGTGGTACTAGTAATCCCAGAACTCAGGAGGTTGAGGCAGGAGGATCAGGAGTTCAGGCATCGTTGCATACATAGGGAGTTTGAGGCTTTGATCACATAAGAGCCTGTCTCTTAAAAAATGAATGATAGTAAAAAATAAATTATAGTCATTCTCATGTCCTTATTAGTCTGAATTGTTTCATGGTTCACATTTACCAACAAACATAGATATACTAGGGCTTCTTGGTTATAAACATCATTTGGGGGAAGTTTATAAATATAAACATATATAAACATGTTTCTAAAAATAAACAGTATGTTTACTTTTAAAGGGAGAAACTCAACATTTCCCAAGTTCCAAACTGGTAAATAGCATACATAGTGAAAGTGACCTTATTAATGACACAGGGATCACTGTTGAGTTGGGAGGTCACAAGGAAGGAAGAAATTATCAAAAGAGAACTGATTCAGTTCAGTCAGTCATTTAGGTGCAACTTGTAGCTATTTACAGAGCATCTTGTTTGTGCCTAATTCTGTTAGGTACAATATTAGAATATGACTGTATTTGCTCTGTAAAAGGAGGGTAAACTCAAGAGGGTCTAAGTGATTGGGCTTCATTCTGTGTCTATAACAATGACGCATGTGTTGCCTATGAGCATAGTTGTGGTAACTGTTCCCAATATGCCTTATTTATTTTCACATCATTAATAGGGGAGAGGGTCAAGAGAGAGCAGGAGGAGCATGAGACAGTGATTACTGAAAATCTTTACTATGTTACACAGGGATATTAAAGCCATGACAGTGTCTGCATCTCTCCCTAGCACCTTCTGTAAATGTGAACTCCCGCAGTTTAATGAAAAGAGTATAAACCAACCATCTGCAGCAACATATTTGTTTAAAAAGGAAACACCAGCATGAAGACTTAGCAACTTTGAACCAGTTGAAAGAAGAGCATCTGCCTGATATTCTCATAGTGGTTCTATTAATTGTTCATCTTCCATTCTTCTTATGGTTTCTGTTACTAGCATATTTATATTGGTTCCACCAGAATCCTTTTAAAAGGAACTTGCAAATTGTTACTTTGGAGAGATCAAAATCTATAAAGGAATTAAAGCTCCTGGGATGCACATAATGTTCTATCCATCTTGAAGGCCATCTTCTCATCCCTGATCACTTTTCATGGAGTGCTTACATTTATCTCTTTCCTATTATGTATCAAACCATAGTAAAGTCTTTAACATGTACTCACAGCAATCTCAATTTGTAGAGGTAAAGAAATTATGGTCCATAAAAACGATATGAATATTCAAGTCAATGCTGAGTGTGCAGTACTTACAGCTACATTTCTTTGGCTCCGTGTCTAGGATTCTATCACAATACCACCCACTCTGGTGTGTTGCATACTCCTAGGGTATATACTGTCTGAGTCACCAGGAAGGAACCAGTCTCTGACTTGCTCATAAACACCAATTGCCTCTTAAACCAAACACCTGGCCCTGCGAAAATGAGGCTCAGACTGCATTTGACATGGGAGAGCAACATATTGAGAGAATCAGAGATACTTAATAGTACTAAACCAGTAAGATTGTCCTAATCAGCTACAAAATATTACAAAATCAACAAATCTCTCTTCAGAAGACAAAGAGAAACTATAATAGAAATGCCAACATGGTGAATTAAAGCTACTTTGCCCTTCTTCAAAATTTATTTATAAAGATAGGGTTTAATAAATCCCAGGCTGGCCTTTGACTTACTATGTAACCAAGGATGACCTTAAATTCTTGATTCTCTTGCCTCTACCTACTCCAGTAGTAGGATTATAGGTGTGCATACCCAACGGCTTTTGTATATTAGACAACCAACAGCAGTCCCCTCAGTCCCCTACTTTACAATGTACACACTAGGAATGTGTACAAAAGAAGGCTGGAAATGTGGCTCAGAGGTTAAAAACACATATTGTTCTTGCAGAGGACCTGAGTTCAATGTCCAGCAATCATGTAAGGTGCCTCACAACTGCCTAGAATTCCAGTTTCAGGGAGATGTGCTACCTCCAACCTCCATGGGCACATACCTACACAGATACACACCATATACATAAATCAAAATAATAAGATAAAAATTTAAAAATAACTACAAAAAGACCATCAGATTTCTTGGTGGAGACAGATTCCTGTCACCCCTGTGGATCTAGTTTTCCTCAAATGTTTTTTTGGTTGATGTGAGAATTCTAGGTGGTAAATAGACCCAGCCCAAACTGACAGTGATAATTCACTCCAGAGTGAGCCTGAATCACAGATTTGAGTATTAGATGCCTTGCAATTTTGTAACACTTTGAGATTGTGACTCTGTAACTTGGAGCGGTCCTAACCGCTGTAGCATATTCTCTCCCTGCATTCAGCTTTGGGGTAGGAAATGAGGCCCTGGTTAGAACCCAACCATTTCCACCACTGAAAATGGAAAGTAGGATTGTGCCTGATTAAGTCAAATAGTCATTAATGCCTGTGACTGTGGTCCTTCATATGGAGAGATGATTAAAAGGTATAACAAGTAGCCTGACCTGTCTCAAAAGAAAAGAACAGTATTTGAACTTTCTTATTTCAAAATTTCATCGTCTACACTAGTAACAAGGTTATAATAATTTGATTTCTACCTTAAAATCTAGGATTTGGCATTTTAATGTAGTCGCTGTAACTTAACAAACTACCAAATTCCCTGACATCAGATTTAGCTAGTACCCACAACCAGCTCTTTTATCAGTTATTTTGAGCAGAATTGTGATTCTGATTATTTTAACATTTTTAAATGCTAACACAACTATGGTTTCCTTTAATTAATTAATTAATTAATTAAAGGGAGGATCTGAAGAGATAACTCAGTAAGTTGTATATGCATAGAGACCAGCTGTGTACCTGGAGACAAAGATTTTTGCTCAGCCAGTCAAGCTAGAAATAGCAGTGCTAGTGAGATTCAGTGACAGATTGTGTCAAAAATTGGGTATGGTAATACATAGCATTAATCCCAGCACTAGGGAGGCAGAAGCACGCAGATGTATCAGACTTCAAGGTCAGCCTATTCTGCATAGCTGCTTCCCGGCTAGTCAGAGCTAGGTCCTGAGACCTTATCTCAAACAGAAAAAAAAAAAGGAGAAAAACAAAAGAAGATAGTGATAGAAGATACTTAGCATTGGCCTCTAGTCTCTACATACACACACACACACACACACACACACACACACACACGGGGGGGGGGATGCGGGGGGAGTTGAATTCAACAGAACACTTTCCCTTCTGTCTTGTAGACATAACATTACTTAGCTTGCTTCTTTGTCCCAAAAGAAGAGTTATGATCCAGTTTCAATTATTACACTAATTTTAAATATAGCTGAACTGAACTCTGTGTAATCCTCCCCTAAGCCCTATTCTGAAACAGCAACTTTCTCTGTATCCATGACCCTTTCCATCTCTTTGGTCCATGAACTGGGATACAGTTAGTATCTCAATTCATTCCCTCTATAATCCTGTGGCAGAATAGTTTTATTGCCGTTAGTTCTCAGATTGACAAGCAGAAACTCAGATTTGAAGGGCTGTGGTCACATAGGTAGTAGGTGATGTGCGAGATGCAATCTTTCTAATTGTTTCTGTTCTCTCAGATTCCTATTGGTAGTTCTGTGAAATCCTATTTCTAAGTAAACCCATACAACCAGATTTGCATTTTATCACCATAGACCTGCCCATGTCTAATTTTCCCTAAGCCTTACTGTTCTAGAATAAAACTACGTCAAAGATCGGAGAGTGAGACATGGACCTTTATTAATTCATTCTTCATTTTTTTTCCTTTTTCTTTTGGTCCTAGGAAGGAAACAAGGGCTTTTGCTTTGTTTTTTGATACAGTATGTAATGAGGCCTAGGCTTCCATCAAATTCCTTGTGTATTTGAGGCTGGCTTTGAACTGATATTCTTACGTACATTTCCTTCATTCTGGGGTTGCAGGCATACACTACCACACCCAGGTTTTCATTCTTAATCTTGGCAAAACTCCTCAGGAAAAGTACCTCTAAGGAGAATGGGGCCAGTCCATGTCCTTACTTTAATGTTGCTTGGAAAAATACTCGTGACTCCTTCGCCTTTTATATTCCACATAAATATTCCAAGCTCCTCAAACATTTTGGAGGCATTGTTTTCTCTTTTTATTCCTCTTAAAGTTGAACCAGAAAGCCTCTATGTGTCTACATCCACATGTTTTAGAACTGTGTGCTTCATGTGCTGTGACTTGAAATCCTTCCATGTCATTTTGATTTAATAAATATTTTCATAATCACCCAAATGGTACAGTTCATGTTTTTGTCATCAAATATAAACTAATGTCCTCAAGGGGGGAAAAATGCAATTGTTCTGGCTCTGTGCCAAAAATGGCCCAAAGAAGATACTGAAAGCTTGGTTTCTAACATATCTGCCCTGATAAGTTAGCCAAGGTTCAATGAAAACTCCAGAGCTGGTTTTTAATTCCTATTGAAATCACTGCAAGTGCTCCAAGTTTTATCACTCATAATTAACATAAAGAAATTAATGTCTTAAGAGCCTCAATATTGGAAGCCCTATGAGTCCCAAGGATATTTAAAGGGAGATGCAAAGTAAATAGGATGAAATTCTTAAGCAAGATTACTGATATGACGGGACTAAAGAGCTGGGGAGTGTGTGAAAAGTGCCTCTTTTCTTCCCTTTAATAAGTCCATTACTTGCACTTGGGCATATTTTAAGGTCCTTTTCATGCTGAATCTAGACTTGAGCATGCTTTGCATTTCAAGCTTTGTCTATCAATCAGTAGAAGCCAAAGTTATTTCTGCTTTAAAATAACAGGAGCCAGGAACAGCTAATCTCTTTTCATTCTGAGTTCCTTACATTATTTTACCAGGACAAAGTTTGTGTTGGCTACAAAACAGTCCATTCACAACATCCAGGAGAAGGAATTTAGGTAAGAATGAAGAGAGATTGTAGGATGTATAAAGACTCCCTCTCCTGAGGCCATTAAGAAATTCCAAATTGGCAAGGTTTTGAATAGTGACATTGCATTAGCCTTGCTAATTTCAGTAATTCAAGCTGATAGTCTCTCTTTTAGGGGGAGGGGATGGGGCGCCCGTCCTTGAAAGCAGCCCATCACCTCTGCACCATTTCTCAGCTAAGGTGAGCTAGTATTTTAAGACACGTGATCAAGGCGGGGGGGCTGTAAGCAGCGCAAGAGCAGAAACTCTTTAGAAAGCAGTCTAAGCAGTCTTCACTTTTCTTTCTCTAACCAGGAATGAGACTACAAGACAGGCAAGATTTGTCATTCCGTCAGATCCTTGCATCTGACCCCTTTGATGATTTCTGTCTGGCTTCTTAATTGTGTTCCTTTCAATAATCGGGAAGACAAAGAAAACTTCCCAAGGTTTTCTTTTCACTTTATCTTAATTAACAGATAATGCATATGTTTATGAGATACATTGTGATGTTTTCCTGTATGTTCATAATGTAGAATGATTGGATTTTTTTTTAAAAAAAAATAATGGAAGCATATTTGATCTTCACTTTATAAAATGTGCAAGAAAACAGATAGACAACTAATGGCAAAATCTCTCAACTAACCATCATTGTACATGCTGGCCAAATGTACAGAGGGTAATCTTCAGAACCTCACAAGGGAAGAAAGGAGGATGGTGGCCGAGTGTTTGAAAGGGTTTAAGGTTTCATCTGAAGAACAGCTGTACCTACTGTGCTTGTAGTCGGATATATCAGACAGCAGATGCCAACAAGCCAAGCAGACCTTGGAAGTAGTCCCAAGTGCAGCGATAGCAGAAGCCTTGGATGCCAAGGCACCCTGGCAACCCAGGCCTTCTGCACATCCAGCCCAAGGTTGTTGACTTAGCTTTGTTTTTAGTCAGGCAGCGATGAAGACCAAAGCACAAGAGCTTTATCTGAATTCTTTATTAACCAATAAAGTATAAAAGCAGAGGAAAATAGGCAAAGAGGGTGGATGTCAAAGAGGGGAGAGGAGCACGTGAATATATTAATGGCCTTGGGGACAAGAATGTTTCACAAGAAATATTCCTTCCATTAGACCATATAAGTAACATCTTGCTGGGTATGGCGGTGAACACTTGTAAATCTCAACGCTGGGGAGGTTGAGGCAGGAGGATCAGTACAGCCTGGAGCATATATCCAGAGATATTGTCTCAAAGCACTAGGGCCAAAAATAAATGAACCATATGCTTGTTAAGGTTTACAAATATTTCCATATCCTGTGCCATTGTTACTTGAGAGGTGGGACAAATTCTTGCAAGCAGAGCAATAAGGGAATTCGCGAGTCTCCCCAGGTTTTCTTCTTAGACCCTCTCCATGCGCTGCTCCCACTCAGGTTCCTCTCTTGTGGCACTTAGCACATTCTAACTCAGAGGACACGTTATTTTGGGACTCATGTCATCTGCCTCATAAGAAGAGAATTCCAGGAGGCCAAGACTGAGTTTTCTTCTGCCATAGCACTTGGCACCATGCCCAGCAAATGAAAAGCATGCCTGCTCACTCTGCCTCATCTCATACCTGCTCAAGGGCAGCCTGGGCTACATAGCCAGAGATTCTGGCTCAAGTTACTAGTACCAAAAAAAAAAAAAAAGACTAAATTGTATGCATCTCCACCTCCTGTTACACAGAGAGCTCTTGAGAATAGACTCCATAACTTACCCAGTGTCCTCAAGGCCTGTCTTTCTGGTTCCTAGTCCATTAATAAGTGTTCCTACCTCTCAAGAAATGTTTAACAAAGTAATTAAATATCCTTAAAATACACCCTCTGTTCATCTATGGCCGCTACACCTGCCTATTTATCCATTTCAAGATATGGTTAATGATCACACGTGTAAACACATGTTTATATGGACTCAGGAAATGGTAACAGGCATTTCATCTACTCCATCTATTCCCATCACTGTTCTCCCTGAGAAAAAGAAGTGATCAGAGTTGGAAATGGGTCTAGGGAGAGAAACTGGGTGGGGAAGGACAAAAAGCAGTAAGGTGAAGAAGGCAAACTGAGAAAGATTGGTAGGTGAAGAATTCTACCTGTCTGTTGTGAGGGCTCTGAACCCTCGTGGTGCCTGCCTGCCTGCCCGTGTGCCTGCCTGCACCCCCGCACCCCCACCCACCCACCCGCCTGCCTGCCTGCGGCACAAGAAAGATAAAACCAAAAAAGAAGAACAAGCTAAATATAAAAGGGGGCCTCTTAAACTTGGTCTTAGTCTTAATAGTAAGGGAAAAAAATACTTGGATTACTTACCTTGTTGTTAGTCAAAGGGGAGCTTCAGATTTCTCCGCTGGGTGACCTAAACTGTAATCTGTCTCTATAGCCCTCTGGTAATACTTCTTATATTTGTGAGGAAATTATAGTGATGGGCTCCTTTTACGTCCTCTAATCTCTTGGTGGAGATATTAAAAAGACAACCAGACATTGTGGTACGACTGGAATTCTCCATGGCCTAGGGAGAGGCGATTGGGACAAATCAATTGAAAAGAACAATTTTTATTTAAGGGCCCTGTGTTTTTAATCACGGCAATCCCTTTGGCAAATTGCTTTTTCTGGTGGCATTGCATACCTAATTACAGCGTGCTCATTCCACTTTTCCCCTTACGCATTGCTTACTGTTTGTGCAGTTGTGGGTTTTCAGGCCGAGCAACAAACTAAGTACCAGCTTTACATCCTCATCACCAAAAACCCCCAAAAGGTCATGAGACCACAATGTCACCAACCAATAGATGTACCCTAGAAACATGTTGATATGCTTAGTGAAGGCACTCTGTTGTCTAGCCATATTCAGTAATAGGTGACCATGAGTCCCAGTTTATCTTCCACAACAATTTTGTACAGCCAGATTTTTCATATCTTAAAATTGCAGATTTTTAAGTGAATGGTTACAGGAGTATTTTTGTGTGTTTGTTTTTATTTTATTTGGTTCTTTGAGAGGGAAGAAGGTTTTACTGTATTGCCCAGGCTACACTCAACGTGAAAATTTTCATTCCTGTGTGAAACTACCAAGAAGCTGAAATTATAGATGTACACTACTATGTCTGACTCCAGATATTTTTTAAAATATCTCCTGCATTATGGTAATATTATTATAAGGTGATTTCCATCACAATTCCTTAACATTGTAATATTCCCTTGTTAACATACTCTACATTATCTTTTTTAGAAAAAAAAAAACGAGGCTTTAACTCTCCTTTCAAAAATTCCTTTTTCCCATCAGTCTGTTCTGCTTTCTCCTCTGTTGTCCTGCAACTTGACCATATTTGGCCATCATTCCTACATGCTAGAATGAAATAGACCTCATGGACATAAATCACGTGGTAAAGGCATATATCAAAGGATATTCACTGAAGCAGTTTTTATAAAGGAGAAATCGGAAACAACCCAAATGCCTAGCCGTGGGAACGTCTCATTATTATGTTCACTGTATGGAATTTCTTGCAGTGGTTCAAAAGAATGAGGTCATTCTGCAAATATTAATAACAAAGATTTATAAGATGTGAGAATCTGTGTCCATGCTTGCATATAAAACACATTCACCAATAATCATCACTGAGAAGTTGTCAGAGGAAATAGTGAGATGGAAAGTATGTGTGTACATGTACATTTGTGTGTTTAGGTAACATATATGTTGGTGTTGTTTGAATCTTTAATCTCAAGAATATATTCATGGGAGTACCATGTTGAGGTTTTGCCAAAAGAAAAATGCAGAAAGAAAAAAGAGAGAGAGACTGAGAAGATGAGTCAGTGGGCAAAGCACTTGCTACACAAACTCAAGGGTGGGATTTGAGTCCCAGAAGCCACTCCAAGTCAGACTAGGTAATGTGTATCTGTAATCCCAGCTAGCCTGGCATGTACAGTGGCAAAAAAAAAAAAAAAAATAGGACGTGAAATCTGATTCCAAGAATGTTGTTTCGCTATCATATATGCATCATAGCAAGAATGAGCCTGAATTCCCACATATGAACATAAATGCATACACATACATAGACACATCAGTCACACACATAGAAAATAAGGTAAAAATGAAGAGCTAAAATGAGAACTACTGTATAGACATGTACCCTAAAGGATAGCCTACCACAGATAATTGCACATCCATGTTTATTGTTGCAGTGTTCGCAACAGCAAAGAGAAGCAACACAGTTGCTATGGGTAGATGAATGGGTAAAAATGTGGTACATGCATTCAGTCATGGAAAAGAGTGAAATTATGAAAACTTCAGGAAGATACTTAATACTGGAAAACGTTGTGTTAAGTGAGGGAACCCAGGCTCAGAAAGACAAATATCTCATTTTTTTCTCTCATACATGGTACTTATAGCATAGTGCTTTGCCCACAGCTGTTTCTTTCTTAATTCGAATTAACCAGTCACAAAATGTATTTGTCTTGCTGACAGACACTTTGATGTGTTCTGTACTAGGTAAAAATATAGTGGAAAATGTGTCTCCCTTTTGGCTTATAAAGAGGCAGGGCTGCCAGTGGTCATATTTAATCAGTGTTCATTTCTTGCAACTGCATCTTCTTTTAATATTGCTGCACTATCTTCCTGTGCCTTTAAAAAAAAAATATTCCTCTCTGAGCTGCCACTCTAGAGAATGCTCCTTTCATGTGGGAGCTGTATCTCCATTCCCAGCCTCACTCTGCACTCACTCACCTACTTTGTTCTAATGCCCACAGAGCTACTGATATGCATACCAGCTGCCAATTTTTCTCCTCAGTTTATCTGCCTTTCCTTTGGGTCCTCTCACCTTAGGTGTTAAGTGTGGTCTCAAAGGGCTTTTCTCCAGGTAATACCTCTTCTTTTTCTCCTGACGGACGGATACCCCCACCCACCTCACCCCCACCCCCACACAAGTTGAGCTGTCTACCACCGGGAAATTACAAATTGTTCTTCTGGGAGATTCAGTGTAAACAAGTATTGAGTAGATTATTCTATCTCTCTCCTGATATCTGACCACCTAGGGGAAACCTGCATACCTTTTGGATTGTTCTAATTGTAAAAAAGTTCTCTGTTCCTTTCTGGCCCTGATTTTAGATTACAATAATGATTAGAAAGTTTGTAATCTCTTTTAAATCCAAATTGTTTTCCTCTTCAGAGAAAGAGAGATCATCAACCAGCAGTGACTAAAAGCAAATGGGAATAGGGCAAGAAGGATCTAATCCACAGAGAGAGGGGCTGGTGAAGTGATGAAGTGATGTCACAGATAATAGGTCTGTAGACTTAGGGAAGTCAAAGTAAGGAGCACAAATGGTGTTTGAGGAGTAAACAGTAAGAGTGGAAATGCTGATGGAAGACGAAGGAAGGAAATGTTGGTACTTCTGGCTTAGACCTTTGCATTAAGTGGGGAAGACCAAAAAAAGCGTTTTTTTTACTATTCGGATCCTAGAACCAGGGATGTAGCTTAGTGGTAGAACTCTAAGCAAGCATTCTTCAGGCCCAGGGTTCGGTCCTCGGTACTCAAAGGAGATGAGAGAAGACAACAAAAGAGAACTTGTGTTTCTCTAGAAGCCATACCTGGGTATGATAGCTCACACCTATAGCCCCAGCAGTCAGGGAATGAGGCAGGTGAGTCAGAGCAGGCTCAGAGATGGCCCTAAGCTGCAGAGTGAGACTCTGTCTTGAAAAATTTTTAAAAATCAAAATCTATCCAATGATTCCAACCTGGCCTTTGCCCAAAGATATGTTAAAAGAATCCTGTGGAGAGAGAGAGAGAGAGAGAGAGAGAGAGAGAGAGAGAGAGAGAGAGAGAGAGAGGAAGAGAGAGAGAGGTTTGATAGAGAGAGCTATGATCAGACCAGATAGAAAACAAGAATTAGATTACAGAAAGTTGTTTAGAGAGCAATGGAAAGAGAAAAAGAAGTGAATTGAGAAATGGAAAGGGGGGATGAGAGCACAGAGCTTCCAGGTTAAGGTATTGCCCTCGTCCTTGTGCCAGCATGCAATTGTATTTTACTGGCACTCAACCCGTGGACCTCTGCAATGAGAAAGGGATGCTGGCAGGCGGTACTCAGAGGATTGAAGTCCTATTGCTCTGTTTGATCACAGCTAAGCAGAGGACTTCATTAGCAAGGCTATACTTTGATGTTCCAGAGACAGGCATTGAGATTTTAGTCACAACAGCTTCGACATTTGGGAATCAATGGTAAAGAGAAGAGTGGAGTGTGGCCCAGGGGTAGGTATGCTGGGAGGCAGGGACAGAGGCCAAAGGTATGGGAACACAGTCATCCAGGTTGCAAATGAGACATGAATGGAACCTACTCACTAGAAAACCTGTTTCCTGCTCTGCATGTCATACACAATGCTAGCATATATCAGCTGCTCCCATAGCATGGCATCAAGTTCCAGGCAACAAAAGCAAATACAAAAATAACCTTTGTGGATTCCATCCACACTGAGCACAGGAAACTGATGCTCTGGGTCACACAAACTGGCGACTGCTTAGCGGTGCCTAGGAAGCTAAGGGCCATGCTATCATTTTCTTCCTGAGCTTCCTGTCATTGGCCCTGCGTATGTGTTATCTTCAGCATGAGTCAGTGGTGTCTCTTTCCCTTGAGGAAATCAGAAGCATCAGTTCCTGAAGGATGCGTACCTTGCAAGGAGATTGCCCCTTGACTACATACTCCCAATAGGCTTTTGAAATGAGTATCCATTTGGGCGTTTGCTCATCCAGGCAACAAGTGTATGTTTAAGTTCTATAATAATCAAATCCTGTGTGGGAGTTATGAGCACAATAGATTTTTTTTCTGAGACAGGGTTTCTCTGTGTAGCCTTGGCTGTCCTGGAACTTACTCTGTAGACCAGGCTGGCCTCAAACTCAGAAATCCTCCTGCCTCTGCCTCCCCAGTGCTGGGATTAAAGGTGTGAGCCACGACTGCCTGGCTAGAAATCATTTCTTCACCAAAATCAACCTAGTTGAGAAGGAGACCCTGGAAATGACTGACTTTACTATGACACAAATGGAAGTTTGTGCTATAATGGAAGTCCAATTCAGTTCTTACTACAGAGAAGCCATTGATTTGGGCCAAAGGGAGAAGAATAGACTTCCTAAAAGATATGTCATGTTATGTGTACATTACAGCTCCGAAGACATAATTGTGGGTAGAAGAAGTGGAATGGGGCTGGGGAAAAGCTGTAGCTCCCAGGCACTGGGGAGAAAGAGGAGGGAGAACAGACAGATATCATCTTAATCTAAGGAAACAGTTTGAAAAGACTTCAAGTCCTTGGCATTTTCAACATTGCTAGGGACTACAGTATATAATGCCTGGAAAAAATATATAGGCAGTTTTCCAGTTACAAAGCAAGGGAACATGAGCCAAAGAAACTGCTAAGGACTTAGGACTCTCTCCCATATGCATCAAAGTATTGTGAGGCACAGAGAAATGTGCTCCCACATGTGTTTTTAGGAATAGAATGCTGTCTTATTTCTAGATGTCACAAAATATAACATTCCTTCCTCGACCAAAAAGAAAAAGGGGGAAGGGTATTGGAGAAGAGCAGGTATCTTACAGTACTGAGCCATAAAGGACTAGGTCAAGAGTTGGGGCTGAAGCAGAGTAGAGGCAGCCAGCAGCCAGACTTACAGGGGAGAGGTGCCTTTGTGAGACAGAGTGTGCACTGTCTGACAGTCCAGATCCCCAGGTGGAATGGGAAGGGGTGGAGCCAAGATGCCAGTGTGTACATTCAAGTAAACTGAGAGAAAAGATACACTCGGTTCCCCAAGCCTGTGGATGATAAGGAAGGGATGTTACAGTTGCTGAGCATTTAATGAACAAAACTCAGATGCCACAACTTAGGGAAGGGTTTCTGCTGTCCTTTATGAGGACACCTACTGTTGATTTCCAGCCTGATACTTCCACAATCAGCTCTGAGTGCTTTTAGAGACATTCTTTTGCCCCACCCCCGGCTGGAGTGCAAGGCTTTTTTTCTTACTGTTGGGCATGGCCAGGACACTGCAAGCATATTGATCCTTGGGTACTCCCTCCCCGCCCCTACCCCACAGATCCTCCAGTACTCAAAACGGGAAAAAAATGGAAGCTGACAAGAGTTATCCCATCAAAACAAAGTCCTCATGTATTTGATGGACTCCTAATATAGTTGACTCCAAGGAAGTACATGAGCACTTCCTTATTCCCATGAGCCCTCAGTAGTCATTGGATTTGGCTGCAATACATGACATTTTGTGTTTTCTACATTCTTCAAGTGCAGAGATGCATGCCTTTGTGACTGTGTCATGTCCACAATTGATGTTATAATCAGAGCTTCGTGGATCTAAACCATTAATTTTTAAATTTATAAGGAGAGACTCCTTGTATTTATTGTTTTTTCAAAATATAATTTAAGCTTAGCATCATTAGTGTGAGTTTCAAAAAACAGCAAGTGTAAGTTTCTTGAGATTGTATAAACTTGCTCATTAAAAATTAGCTTCCAATTAAAATCTGTAAGCCCCTCCCCTTTAAATGTCCTCTTCCCTATTCCCTGTTGAGGAGCTTTACAAGCATTTCATGGTAATACTGAAGAGCCTGTCGCTTTTACTGTTGTGCACAACTTGGCCTGAGTTTCAAAACACCGGGAAGGAGCCATTTAGTGTGTGTGCCTTGGAGCTGGATTCATTTACAGCCCTCCACATGGTAAGATACTAGACTAGCAACACCCTTGCATTGGATCACCTAACAGTGCCTTTAAGACCTTTCCACCCTATGCACTTCAAAGAGCACCATCAAATCTCTGTCTGGGAGGATATGGAACCTAATCTGAAGGGCTAGCTCAATCAGCAATGTTCAATGAAGTTTTCAGGGCACTCTTACTCCATCATACAATCTTACGTGTTCTTTAAAAAATATTTTTTTTAGATTCATTCATGTATTTGTGTGTGTGTGTGTGTGTGTGTGTGTGTGTGTGTGTGTGTGTGTGTGTACCCCTGTGCGCAAGCATATTCCTGCTTGATATATATATATGTTTATAATGTACATACAAAAGCCTCAAGAAGCCTCAAGAGGGTATCAGAGTCACCCCCAAATCAGAGTTAGAGTGTATTGTTGTTAGCTGCCATTTATGTGCTAGGATCCAAACCCAGGTCCTCTGCAAGAGCAAAACGTGTTCCTCACGACTGAGCCATCTCTCCAGCCCTAGCCTTGAATGTTTACTATAAAACAGTGTACTTTTATTCTACTACATCCCTAGGAAGTATGCCCATAGCCCAGTGCAGTGTAACCTGAAGATATTGTATTCCAGCTTGAAAAATAGGCCCATGATGAGAGAGACCATGCCTCCTTGAGTGGGGACAATCTACTCTCTTCTCTCAACATCCCATTGTTGTAGCTGAGGAGGTTTGCAGGCTGGAATGAACGTGAAGTGGAGACATAACTGCCTAACCCTATTCCAGGGGTGGCCATGAGATCACTGCCAGGTTTTATAAATCAGTTATCAAGTAGGCAAAATAGACCACTCACTTATTATAGACAGCTCATAGTGGACTCAAGAAGATACACTATGAAATGTGCCTGTTCTCAACGGGGTCCCATTAGAAGAATTAAAAACCAAAGGCCTGAAGTATGCCTGTTTGCCCACATCTGAAGAAGAAAATGCAGACCTCCAGAGAGCCTGGCTTCATTTGCAGAGCCACTTGCTTCTGCTTTCAAGTCCCAAGTACTCATTTCACTCCTGAAAGTTCATAAAGGAGGTGGAGTTACTGTGGCAGGGAGGGGGCTTTTGTTGTGGTTCGGAAGACAAGGAAACCAAGATCTGTTTGGGAATCAGAAACCAATGGCAGAGCCCCAGGATGCCCATGTGAATGGGCAGCAAAGTGAGCAGTGTTGCAATGAGTGCCGTTTCCTTGGAGATTGCCCCCAGTTTTATCCTCTGGGGTATGCCAGGCAATGTCCTGAGGTTTCACATACTCATGTCTTAACTGTACACAGCAAATGGAAAACACAGGGATGGATGGCAGTGTTGTTCTGTTGCTATATTAGGGCCAGATTGAAGCCATCTGCTGGAACAGGCTTGGCAAGGAAGAAACCCCCATGCTTGGCTTAGCAGTAGCATCCTCTTCCCTGCCATTTTTATCTTTAAGACAGGGTCTTCAGCCAAAGAAGACCTTGAACTTCTGATCTTCCTGCTTCCACCTCCCAAGGGCAGAGATTCCACGAGTTGGCCGCCACACCCAATTTACACAAAGGCTAGAGATTGAACCCAAGGCCTTGCGCATGTGAGACCAGCATTTTAACAACTGAGCCTCATCCCTGGCCTCCTCCCCCTTCCATTTCTAAAATTAATTTATTGTATTTTATGTGCATTGGTGTGAGAGTGTCAGATCCCCTGGAAATGGAGTTACAGACAATTGTGAGCCGCCTTGTGGGTGCAGGGAATTGAACTGGGTCTTTTGGACAAACAACTAGTGCTCTTTACCACTGACACATCTTTCCAGCCCTACTCCCTCCCGTTCCACTTTGAGGGCAACCAGAGCTGCCCTGTACTGTCAGTGTAAGTGACGTTCCCATAGCAACTTCTTGATGCCCATTTCCTCAGAGGATGAGCATTTCCTTGTTGTTATATGTTCAGGCCGTCAGAGGCTTTGAAAGAGTCCCAAGACTGATCTCCTTGTCCACCAAATCCTTTTCCTCCACTGCCTATGCAGTCCTGCTTGAGGGACCCTCCCTCAGATCCAGTAACTTTTCCCCTAAAGCCTTGTGGGCAGTGGCTTTAGTGGGGGTTGTTGTACCATTGGTTAAAAACAAAACCAGAACAGTGCATCATGAATTTGTTTAGTGCCAGGGTCTCTCATCCAAGACTAGGAAGCTCAAGAGGCAAGAGCTTCCGTGGCTGATGATTGCTAGAGAAATATGCTCGGTGAAACAACTGATTGACCCTGCTGCTATGGGGAGGCTCTGTTGGAAGAGGCTGCCTTGACTCTTATGAGTAAAGGAATGATTCCAGCCTGCAGCAGATTGTATTCCTTTTCCAGGTCCCAAGAGCCTCAAAACCAGAAAAAAAAATAAAACTGAAAGGAAATGTACAGGTCACCAGTTCAGCACCGTGATTTGACATATAGGGCAACTGAAGCTTTAAGTAGGAAATGGCTTGTCAGAGGTGAAGTGGAAAGGCCTCAAATCTAGAGTTCCAGACCCCACGGGTTAGTAAGGACTCCTTGGGGATTCCAGGAGGAGATTTTCAATAACTAGGAATAGAGGACTCTCCTTTCAGAGCTTTGCCCAACACAGAAAAGCGTTCCAACACAAACAACTAGCAGCCCCTAATGACTAACTGTTATTTTAAATGGATCATCTAATCTACAACACAAAGGCCACTGAGGCAAAGTGAGAGTCCGAGCTGAGTGTGTAATTAGTACTGATAGTTGGGTCTACCCCCTGGGCATCGTTAAACTGATTACAAATAGAAACAGAGTTTTAGATGAAGCTGGAGGGAAAAAAAAATCTCCTTGCTGGCCCAAAAGGTTCTCACAGGAGAACCACTCCAAGAGAAAAACAATTTATGATCCTTTTAAAACATATACTTAACATGATGAAAATGTAGGCTGAAAAAAATCACTGAGAAAATGATGGATTTCAAATAAAATAGTTTGTGGTGTTTCTCATAATATGTCTGGTTTATCATAAAACCTAGTTGTTTCAGTTGGTATAGGTTTAGCTTTTCGCAGGCTTTTTTTTAAATGTGTGTGTGTGTGTGTGTGTGTGTGTGTGTGTGTGTGTGCGCGCGCGCGCACACGCACGCAATACTCACTGATTCCCCAGCTACTATTCCCACAGTCTTCTTGTTTCATTCTGGCTTAACGCTGTGCTTGACACTGATAACGGGGATCTTTCTAAGCACAGAGATCAGATTGTACGGGTTCTGCCCTAGAAATTGTGGGACGGCCCTTCCTGCTGCTTTCACAATAGTTGTAGCATTCCTAAGCCACATGGTCTTACTGAAAATCCACTGCCTCCAGTCTCAGTTCTTGAGCCCTCCTGTGCTCATCACACATCTCCTAATGGAGATAGCCAAGTTGGCTTAAGAAATCATCCTAGATACTTCCCTTTAAGGTTTTTATCGCTCCTCTTGGTAATTTGCTACTGTCTTTGTATGAACGCTCTCTGTGATCTGAGGAACGTCTATCTGGTTTATCTATGGGTGTGGTGCCCTTGCTGAAGTATGGGATTCCTTGAAGGAGTAGCTAGCTAAACCTTCCCTCAGTCTTCCACTTACTCCTTGGGACACCATACATAAGATAGCATTGTTTGTTAAATGAAGTTGGATTCTGTTTCTCGAATCCAGGAATGTCCTTATTTATCTTTGACCAAGATCCTATTTTCTCTGTGTCCCATAATACTTTCTTATTGTTCTCAGATCCCTCTTTCAGCTCTAATCCTTGTGGTGGTGGCTCTAGCATGGAGTGTGCCTTTGCTGGGCTTCCTGTCAGTTTACACCTCAGGCAAGGCACTGAGGGATTGCTTGACAGACATCTCTTCCTGCCGAATTCAGAGCCTCACACAATCTCTAGCCATAGTTTAGATAAGGATGTCCCTAGAGGCCATTTGGTGGCCTAAATGTATGCCTGGAATCTCACGGCCTTAGCCAACATTACTCATTTCTTGGGAAACGGAACTGATCATTTCCACAACAGCTCCCTAAGTCAAGAACTCCCTGCACTGTTCTATAAAATGTAACAAGGTTTCTTAATCAAACACATAGTGAACTTGACATAGAAACAATGCCTTTTGTCATGCTTTGGAAGTTCCCTCTTGTGATATATAGTCAACAATTGAGGTTTGGTTTTTGTTTTGCTTTGTTTTTAATGAGAGTCTATAACTCCTCGGTCCTGAAAACATATTTGGTATACAGAAGTTTTCAAGAAGCAGTATGGTGGGTCTGAAGAGATGTCTCAGCAATAAGAGCTCTTGTTCTTGCAGAGGACTTGGATTCAATTCCCAGCACCCACATAGCGGTTCACAACCATCCATAACTTTCAGGAGATCCAATCACTTCTTCTAAACTCCATAGGCACCAAGCATTCATGTGGTACACGTGTATATATACAGATAAAACATTAATACCTAAAATATAAAACAAAAAGAATACATCTAATCAAAACTTTTTAAAATAAATTAAAAAAAAAAAAAGCAGCAGCATGGCTTCCTAAGGAGGTGTACAGTTAGATGCTGGATTCAGATAGTACAGCTATTGGTTGCCATGGAAATATGGACCAAAATTATTACACCGAACTTGAGCTTCCTCATTCCTAAAATAGGAATTGCAATGCCTACTTCGTAAGGTGGTGTGAAATGTTAAAGTACATGAGATAAATAGCACATTGCCTGGCATACATGGGCATCCAATAGTTTACTTAGAGGTCCCTACTATCATTTCCATGCATAAGATCCAAAGAAAACGTTTAGAGGGCTGAGGACACACTTGCTACCCAAGACTGAGTTCAGTTCCCCCAGAGTCCACATAGAAGAAAAGTACTCCTGAGAGTCGCTTTCTGACTTCCTTCTATACATCTAGCCTCAGATGGGGCGCGTGCACATGCACGCGCGCACACACACACAGACACACACAGACACACACACACAATAAATAAATAAATAAATAAATAAATAAATGTAAAGTACAGCTTTAGAAACTCCTGGGTTGGGCAGAAGTGTTACACCTGCTGTAGCCGCTCCAGTCTTCAAGACTGTTTAGTGTTAGCAGATTATTTGAAGAGCAGAGCTAACCGAGCAGGAGTGAAGGGGAAACATTAATAGATATTGTTTCATCTTGATGTTGGGCAAGAGTATCATCCAGAAAAGGAATGTGAAAGCAATGCAGAGAGCCTTCTCATTCGGGTCAACCCTAAAAATACCCCCTCTTTGCTTAAGTGGAGGAGCTGCCGTGGGACCCAAGGCTTGGCTTTCAACAGATCAGCCATATGTGCTCTCTGCTTTAGTGACATCTGATCATGACCTAAGCCTGTGCTACCCTTGCCGACTGACAGCTGACCCCAGCCTTCTTGTGCGCCGCACATAGTTCATCTTTCAGAGAAAGAGGTCTGATCTCCAAGTAGAGTGTTGCTCTTTGTTCTTTTTCCCTTTTATTTTGTCTGTCTGTATGTGTACTGAGGGGGATCTGGATTACAGCCTGCTAAATTACTTTTCCTAAGTAACAGAGTTCCCTGGAAAACAAGATTTGAATTACTATCAGCACTTGAGCAAAAGAAATTTGCTTCAGTTTTAGATGAGTAAAATAGAATCAAATTAATACATATTAAAAGCTCCATCAGCCTCTCTTTGGGACACAATGATGGAGAATTATGATAAACTGCAAGATCAAAAAATACTTGGTTTTGGTTAATATAAGTAGATGGTTCGATAGAATGTATATTATTCAAATTAATAGGAAAAATATCAATACCCATCACACTAAAAGGCAGATGGTAGGAAACTGTTGCCCATTGAGAAATGTAATTAGCAAGCCAAAGTACAGAAAAAAACTTGATCTACACCGGTGACTAAATGAATGCAAATTAAGGAGATCTTGTGGTAAAACGTCTTGTTTCTTCAGGTGAGGCACATTAAAATTGGTTCTCTCATCATCCCTGGTAGCATTATAGAATGTAATATCCTTTCTGAAAGGTGGGGTCACAGCCTATGAAATCAGACCCCCTGACTTTGATCTCCTTGACTTTGCTTCCTGTACTAAGTCATGTCAGCCTCAGAGCTGCCTGGTCTTGGACCAGTTGAGTCCCCACACTTGCTTCCTGGGACTTACTGAGTATTTTCATGACCTGTAATAGGAGCTCTTCCTTCCTCTCCTTGCCTTCATTGGGTAGAATCCCAACCATTTCCTCCTAGCCCCCTGGCAATGGGACAGTTGGTTGGTTGTAAGTCGCTCACATCCATCACCTTCACAAGATACTGAAATAGAAACAGTAGCCATGGAGGTAGGGAGGTAGGGAGGTAGGGGGTGGATTGGATCTGAAAATGTAAATTTGCAAGAATCTGACCCCTGGACTGATGATCTTGAATTTCACATAGAAACCTCAATCTGCTTAGATTTGCTTTCAAGGGGACTTTTGTTTCAGAGCAAATCAAGGAATTTTGTTTTTGTTTTTTGTAGATTTTGTTTGTTTGTTTTGTTTCAGAATCATGTGCACATCTCATACATAACAGGCAAAGAGGCCTCTCCTTAGCCTTACTTCACTTGGCATCAGATTCTATCCTATGTTTTCAGACATGTCCAACCGGAAACCTCACACATTCCAAGATAGCTAAGAATGTGCCCCAACACAAATTCATAAACTTACTTAAAAATTAGGAGAGTTTGGGGTAGCTTCTTCTGGAGGAAGAGAATACCTTGATTCAGTAATTCTCAAATGTGAATGTTGTAGGGAACAGTGCTGTATCACAGTGCCAAAAGCTTGGGCATGCATTCTTCCATAGATGTGACTTTTTGGTGTGATCTTATTGATTTTTGTGGGGGAGGAAACTGTAGAAAAGAGGAAGTACTTGGGGAAAGATAAAACAGCTTTCAACATCAAATTACCCTGTCCTTCAACATTAACTCAACAAAGTCCCTGGGCTAAGCACATCCAGTACACTGTAAGGGGTTAAGGAAAAGTACAATTCTTACTCACCAGTCACCCTCCTTCCCTTCCCCAACACACAAGGACAGATTAGTTCACCAAATAGCACATTTTGATGTAAGCTGTGATGAAACTGACCTTCAGTTCAAGGGTACATATCTGCCCGGGAGATGTTGCAAGGGGCCAACAAAACATCCTGCTGTGTTGGCGGAGCAGAGAGGGAAATGCTGACTGACTCACTCCCGGTTGCTGTGCTCTACAAAAGAGCACTTCTGGTCATCTCCTTCCAGTCCACGTCCTCCAAATACACCCTCTCCTTCCCATCTCTGGGAACCTTGGCTTTCCAAACAAAAGAAAAGTCTAAATGGGAGTTCCTCACCAGTCCAGACAGGCCAGAAGCTGTGAATGGTATAAGCCTAATGTGGTAGAAAAGTCCTGCAACTCAAATCCTCTTTCTCTTTTGACAGAACTGGCATATGATCTGGATGTGGACGATGCTCCAGGGAACAAGCAACATGGAAATCAGAAGGACAACGAGATCACCACCTCTCACAGTGTGGGGAACATGCCGTCCCCACTGAAAATCCTCATCAGTGTGGCCATCTATGTGGCGTGCTTTTTTTTCCTGGTGCACTGACTTGCCAGTGTCCCAGTGCCTGTGCTGCCCTGCAGCACCCTGTGGTCCTCCTACATAAAGGGAGCCACCTTTTTTTTTTTTTTTTTTTTTTTTT
>NC_045030.1:55877468-55883624 GCF_008632895.1 Mastomys coucha | reverse complement strand
GAAAAAAAAAACCTTCAAGTTGTGCCAAATTATTTTCTTACATTTGACTGCTGGAACATGGTTGTCATGTTTCCCTCTTTTCTCTTTCTCTGCATGGATTTCTTTGACAAAAAAAAATAAATAAACATTCAAATAAATGGTGTTGGTCCTTTTTTAAAATATAAAAATAGGGTCATATACTTCTCCCTTTATCCACATTTTGCCCCTCTCATCTGGCTTTCTATTCAGTATAATCCCATTATGATCAAAACCAAACCAAACTAAAACAAAACAAAACAGAAAAACTGCACAACCACTTCTTTACCTATACTTCTGAATGAGTACCAATGCTGGCTTTAGGTCCTGATTAAATTACCCATTCTCAAGGTATATCACTCCCCAATCTCTTCCGTTGAGAATCCTTAGGTTGGATTGTCCTGTGTATGAGATCAAAGATGGCACAAAAGAGTTCCACCATGACCTTTCTTTACAAATTTCTCTTTTGAAGTGAAGAGATGCCTCCATTGCTAACGTGCTTCCCTTAAAAGCATAAGGACTTGAGTTCCCAGAACCTACACAGACAGAGCAAAGCCTGGTGGCACGTGTCTCTAATCCTAGCTTTGTAGAAACAGAGACAGCAGAAACCCTGAGTTTGCTAGCCAGCTAGCCTAACCTATTCAATGAGCTCCAGACCAGTGAGAGATACTGTCTCAAACAGCAAGGTAGAAACCTAAAGGAGCCTAAAGTTTACCTCTGGCCTTCACATGCACCAGCACACATATGTACATCAGCATACATAGAGACATATACATACACACAAATTTCAAATAGAAAAGCTTCTGTGCAAGTTATATTGAAGTCACAAAATCAATATTCTCCTTTTTTTTTATAAGCTAGAGAGAAGTGGGCCAAAGTAGAACCCAAAAAAAAAAAAAAAAAAAAAAAAAAAAAAAAAAAAGAATTCTCTCAGCTCTCTCCTGCTGTCTTAGGCTTACTCTGTCTTGTCTCTCTTCAAGACTGTAGCATGACAGGACAAACAGATGCCTTACATTGGGTTGTAAAAGTTGTTATCAGTAAGCTTATGATTTACCAGAACCATCTCTGAGCCTCAGCCTCAATTGGCTTGTTCAATAGGCACTTACATAAAGCTTGATTTTTGTGAACCTATTGAGTAACTCATAAGGCACCAGATACTAGAGAGAGTGGCAAAGACAAGAGCCCTCGATCACTACCCTCATGGAGCTGAAATACCAGCACTAGTACTAGCTCTAACAGTGTCCTTCCATGCACTCTGACTTCGTTCCATTTTTGTCCACAGACAACATCTCAAGCACTCATGGCACTTACCATTTTACTTTGATTGCCTTCCTGCTGCCGAAGAACTCTGGGGATAACCAATTTTTCATTTTTTATCATGTATGTAATGCTCTGTGCATGGCTTTCCTACCAGGTAATGTCAATACAAAGAGCCAGAGTGAGGTACAGAGAGAGGATGGGCACTTCTCTTTGATTCTGGGAAATAGTTCACTGCAGGAGCTCCATCTTCAGTCCCACAGTAGAAGGTCACCAGGGGAAGCAGAAGGTACAATTTATCACATCTTAGCATCCCATCTAAGTCCTCACTCCTGCTGTCCCCAACACTCTTCTGTTGGTCTCCTGCTGAGTATAACTTTCCAATATCCACTTGTCTTTGTCCCTTTCAGACATGCCTGCAAATGCAAGTTGGAAATGTGGGGTTCGCCTTTTTCTAAACAAGTTCTAGTTTTGTCCTGTTTTTGCTAGTTTTACTTTCTGACATAACTTGTGTGATTCATAATGGTTGGTGACATACAAAGAACAAGAAATTATCTTTGTTTTGAAGATAGTTTGAAAATGAAACTCTTCTTACTTCTAAATTTGAATGAGGTTTGTGAGAACCTTTGGTCCTGGATTTATGAAAACTGAACACTAAGAATGTTCATTCCTTAGACTTGCAGCCTGACTCACTAGCAACAACAGACCAGAAGAAGGGCTTAAACCCAGTTATCATCTAAAAACTTTCCCTGTCGTTATATATATAAAAAAAAAAAAAAAAAAAAAAAAAAACCTTTCCTTAAATCTGGCAAAATAATTGTAGTAGCATCAATAATAAATTGGTACCTGTGAAACCACGTTTTGTTCCTGTGACAAATATCTCCACCCTGAGAGTCAGGCAAATGAAATTTCAGTAACAAGGCACCATGAACATTAATTACCTCAGATATTTTGCTATAATAGCGGAAAGCTGAGTGACACAGCCATTGGTGTCCACTGTTAATTAGGGAGGAGCGGTCTGGAGATGAACCCAGCACCTTGCACAAATGGCTGGGTAAGTGTTCTACCGCTGAGCACCACCACTACCCCTGTTGTTAAAGATTTGACTGTTCAGTCACTCTCCCTTTTTCCTCTATAGGTGTAGATTCAAACACTTGAGATTTTATTAACATACAACTCAGAATGTGACCCAGTCCTTATTAGTGGTGTCTAAATCTCCCTTTCTGTTATTGAACTGGCACTTCCACAAAGAATAACACGAAATTAAGGATGAAATAATGGCTTTTCACAATTGTCTTTCAACGATAGTTGGTATACTGCTTTTCAGTTCTTTGCTTTTCTAAGCATGTCTTATAAAACCCACTAGCACATGTTTCCTCTTCCATGCCAAAATGGATCAGTAGTTCTGTTGTTCCTGCTTGGCCTAGTGCTGTAACTATGGTGCAGGTACAGTCTAAGCAGAGTAGAAGAGAGGGCATTCTGTTTCCACAGAGGTGGAGGGCCTAAGAATTCAGAGCTTCCTTTGTAACCTTGCACTTTGATATTAAGACAGATCTCTTTTCGGCTAGCTTCAAACTCACTATGGAATAGAGGATGATCTTAAACTTCTAATTCTCCTGCCACCCCACCTCCCAGAGTTCTGGGACTTATAGGCATGTGCAAACCCACCTTGTATGATGTTGGACCTCATACATACCAGGCAGGCATTACAGCAACTGAGCTATAACCCTCGTCCCTCATACCATGCTGGACAAATGAACTACTTTCAGTTCTGATAGCTTTGAGAAATGGCTACCGACTAAGTCTCTCTAGCTCATACTTGGATCATTTCCTTGTTTGTTTCCTTGCTTGCCTGCTGGTTTTTGAGAGAGGATTTGTCCCCCAGTGTAGACAAGGCTAGACTTGAACTCACAGAGATCCACCCGCTATTAGTTTTCAAAAAAAAAAAAAAAAAGTCCAAATGTTTGATTTTCTCTACATGATAGATCAGACAGTATCCCTGTCCCCTACCCCACCACAGTGTATGTGTGTGTGGGGGGGGGCAGGGGTGGAGTTACTAGTGGTGATGGTGGTTAGTGGTAGTAGGAGAGAAATTCTTTCCTTGCCAAGGCCTCAACATGTTTGGAAGTCTTCCTTTGGAAGCCCTGCTGAGCAGCTTTATGTGCCATACAAGCAAATCAGTCTTGTTTCTTGACGCTCACACCTTGCTTGGAGCCAGTAGTCATAGTCTTCAGCTTGATCACACACCTCATTCACTAGCTTTGCTGCCAAGTGGCTTTTAGCTGTTTCCAAAAAATCAAATTGCCTTCAAGAAACAACCCCTTCCCCCGAGCAGAAGATTCAAAGAATATTCTGTGGATTAGGAAAGGTTTTTGGTTTTGTTTTTTGTTTCTTTCTTTTTTTTTTTTTCTTTCTCAAAGAAAAGTTCCAAAAATGTGAAGCTACTTTCCCTGGCATAATGATTCCCTTCCAAAGGGGGCTACTCAAAAAGCAGTGGTGCTAGTTAGAATGTAGCTAATCTGCTTGGTTTGCCAAAGGGCCAATAAAATAGTCTTACTGCTTTTTATTCACATGTATATGGAAACTTAGAAGGATACACATTGAAAATAGAGCAGAGGTCAGCCACGTGGCTTAGTGGGTAAAGAGGCCTGCCACCAAGCTTGCCAGTGAATTCCAGCCCCAGGACCCTCTCCCAACAGTCACCATGTGCTCTCAACTTGTACACTGTGGCATGCATGCCCTTTATACACTAAAGAAATAAATGTAATTTTATTTTTTAATAGAGCAAAGTGTTGGCGTGAAGTTGTTACCAAATAAGTGTCTGATGGATCCAGTATTCATGTTCCAAGTGCTTTGAGTAATACTTTGTACATATGCCGTATCACATACTAAAGACAGAATGTGACAGATCTAACCCCTGCCTTCTTTAGATTTCACATCTACTGTCTGATTCAAATAGGGAATTGCAACAAAATCCAAACACCCTATGTCATAGGACTGTGATATGCAAAGGAGAGCAGAATGCAGTACATGCAATATGCAATCCCCACGGAAGAAGAAAGCAGAGTTCTATAGTTTGTAAAGTAAAAGAACATGAGGAAAGTGGAGAAAATGTCCTATGTAGAGGGGGAAAAGTTAGACAAAACAGTACATCATAAGTTTGTAGAGAACTTATACACAAGGTTCATGACTCCATTCCTGGTTATAATGAGGGAAAGCAAGTCCCCAGGATAAGGTACAGCTACAATGTACAGTGAATGTACAGTGAAGCATACATGAAGTATTATACAAACAATGTAGACCCCAAAGCATAAAAGAGATATTAAGAACAACCCTGATGATCTGAGTTTAATGCACAGGATGCACATGGTAGAAAGAGAGAACAGATACCCTCAGGTTGTCCTTTAATCTCTGCTGTGTGTGTGTGTGTGTGTGTGTGTGTACAGAAAACAAATAATTTTAAGAACAAAATTGTAAAACCATACTATGACCAGGAATAACAGTATCTGCCTATGATCTCAGCAATCTAAGGCTGAAGGATCAGGAGTTGGAGGCCTACATAAGACCCTGCCTCAAAAAGCCATACAATAAAGTCATTTCCCTGAGAGATAAAATCCAGAGGGAGAATACTTAGCTAACATGCATTAAGGCCCTGAGTTCAAACCCTGACACTCCAAAACAGAACCAAAAAATATGTCTGTGGATCCAGGCTCTGGTGACAGGAAGATCCAGCCCTACTCAGGCATCCGTGGGACAGGCTCTTCAGACTTACCACAGCCACATGAGAAAGTGCAAGCCATTAGCAGCCCTGTCCTTTGGTACCTGGCTGGAAATCTCATAACCACCAGCTAGTACAGTTCACATTGCCTGTCCAGAGGGAGCCAATGCATCCATGCTCACCATTTACCTCGACACTGCCCAGGATAGAGATGTCCACCAGAAGGAGACGCTGGGAAGAAAATTGGTCTGGGTGGCCTTCAGAAACTCAAGGAGCTATGAGTCATCTAGCAGCAGCAGAAGCAGCTAGAGGCCTTCCTCGTTCAAAAGCGTGATGTTGGTGAACCCGGAGACAGCGATTGAAAAGGATACATGCTGGGATATATGCTCCTCTTTCTCCTCACACAGAAGAAGTAAACTGGAAAATAGAGATTTTAAAAAATCAAACTGAAAAGGGATGAAGAGAGAGAGGATGAGATAGAAAAGAAGGCATGGGGTTTCAGGAAAAAAAAATCATCTCTAGGGACTGCAACGTAGAAGGTCCTCAAGAGACATGTCAAGATAATGCACAAATGCGTTTTGCCCCAGGTGAAATAAATATACCTTTAAGCTGCCTGGCCTTCCTTCTTGCCACCTAGTTATCCATTGACTCAGAATTTTAGATGTGTCCCACTGCTCAATGGCAGCTTCATTTTGTAACTAATGTTTGGATGAGGATTTTTTTTTATGGTTTGTTTTCTTTTGTTACCATGTCTTTTTTGAGGCAGGTTTCATATAACTCAGGCTAGCCTTGAACTCTGTACAGTGGAGGGTGATCTTGAGTTCTCTATCCTCCTGCCTCCACCTTCCAAGTGAATTACAGGCCTGCACCACAACATCCATCTAATATGCTGCTGAGGATCAAACCCAGGGCTCTGTGCCTACTAGGCACGCCTATCAACCGACCTCCGTTGCCAGGCCCTATAACACTTTTTATTATTAGTTTTTACTTTATTTGTAAATGAGTACTTTGCCTCTATATATGTATGTTCACCATGTGCTTGTGTGATGTCCTCAGAGGCCAGAAAAGTGTCATATACCCTGCAACTGGAGTTCCAGATGGTTGTGAGCCACCATGTGAATGCTGATGATTGAACCTGGGTCTTCTGCAAGTGCTCTTAGCCACTG
>NC_045030.1:55868788-55877458 GCF_008632895.1 Mastomys coucha | reverse complement strand
TTAAAGGCGTGTGCCACCACAGCCCGGCTATAATGACACTTTTAAAGAGCTACTTCAGGCAAGATAATTGCTGCTTTCCTTTGGGGTGAGAATTCCCAGTTTTCAGTACCATAAGGCAGTTAGATGTCATGTCTCTTCTGTTTGTTTGGAAGTCTCAACTCAGAGAGATAGGTTTCCGATGCCTGTGCGCTCCTTTCCCAGGTGTAGACAGTGAGGCCCAGAGAGCTTAAGAGACTTGCTTACAGCCACACAGCAAGGTAAGTGCAAACTCATGGCTGACTTAGTCAGGGCCTTGGCAGTCACTTTGCGTACCTCGCCATTTCATACTAGCAGAAATAACAAATGGCTGCACGCTGGGGCTAGGGTAAAGGCCTGCTTCCAGAAACCTGCACCCAGGCAGACAGTGTTCCTAACGCTGATCTTCATTTAGATCCTAGTGGCAGTTTTAGAAAAAAAAAAAATCCCTTATCTAACAAAACACATTGCCTTTCCAAATGAATGCATTCAAGCCAGGGCCTGCTTAAAGACATTTAATGTTGCCCTTCCAAATTAGAACCTGGGGTGCGGGAATTTCATCCTCCTCCCAAAGATGCCTTGTCACAACAGAGGCATTGTTCTCCTCCCCCGCACTGTTTGCTTTCCCGCCTCTTCAGTAAGATGTTAGGTATTTGTTTTGTTTTGTTGGTGCTTTTGTAATCAGTCTAGACACGGACCTACCTTGAACCTTCCAGGAGGCAAAGCAAGCTCCCACTGTGGAATGAGGTGATCTATTCTAGGATGCCTATCAGGGAAGGCTCAGAGAACACTAGCCTGCCTCTGGTCCCCAAGCCAAATTGTCCTTGGTGGATGGATCACTTCATGAAAGAGGTAGGACATGCTCTGCTTCTGAAAATTCTTCCAGGCCCACTGGCATCTCATCATCTTGGCTTGGAACTTGAAGTTGTTGCCCACACTTTTTTGTCTTAGCCAAGATATTAAATGAAAAGAGGGGTGTTTTTTTTTTTTTGCTTTTGTTTGTTTTGTTTGTTTTTGTTTTTAGTTTTGTTTTGTTTTGTTTTAGCATGTATCCTTGAAACTGGTTTGGTACTTCTTGTTTCCACAATTGAGGGGCTGCGGACTTTTCTTTAGCTTACACAATAAAGGCATAGCAAGACAAAATGAAAGGGTGTGTGTGTATATCCGAGAGAGAGAGAGAGAGAGAGAGAGAGAGAGAGAGAGAGAGAGACAGAGAGAGACAGAGAGAGACAGAGAGAGACAGAGAGACATAGAGACAGAGAGAGCACTTGAATTTAGCTACAGTATCATCTGATCTCTTGATGCAAATTGGTTTTGTTTCTTTGTCACGTGTGTGTGTGTGTGTGTGTGTGTGTGCGTGCGTGCGCGCGCGCTGTGGCATTCATATGGAAGTCAGGGAACAACTACGAAGAGTTGGTGTTCTCCCTTCACTGTGGGTCCCAGAGATCAAATTGAGATGGTTAGATTTGCACAGCAAGAGCTTCTGCCCACTGAGCCATCTTGCTAGACCTGTTAGTTCAGCCTTATGCTTTCACCATCGTATGCGTAGAAGTGTGACTTGGGTTTCTCACTTTACATGATTAATGCTTTTTACTTTCACTCTAAAGACATATATGATGGATACAAAAAAGGTTTTGCCCCTTACTGGAAGGCCTCAATAGGTAGGTTCTACTCCCCAGCCTTCACAGGACCACTTCAGTGATCAGAGATACTTTGGGAGTATTGAGAATTCCTAATTAGAAAACATCCTTTAGGCTGATAGTCAGTGAGGTCATTTGATCTGGAATCATTCACAGGACTTGGCACTCTTCCACCCAGCATCACCAATAAGATGTTTATGAAGAGAGTATCGATATGCATGTCCAGAGTTATGTCAGATTAGTGGGAAGTGCTCAGAAATGTTTGTCTCCAGGAAGCAGTACTGTAGACTCTTACATCTCTATACCAAGACAGCCAGGCTGTGCAGCCCAAATGCAAAACAAAATCAGTCCTCCCACTGCACAGAGAAAAGCATCAGAATTTCAGTGCCGTCTGCCCCTTGCCCTTTCCAAGCATTTCACTCTTAAGGACAGGAGGTCATCTTCAAAAGGATGATACTAAGGCAGATGCCGAGAAGCCAGCAGCACTCCAGTTACATTTGGTGCTGAGAATCAATGTTTCTTTTGAAGGGAGCATTATAGAAAACTCATAAGTGGCCACAGCCAAGAGTCTACCTGACACATGCAGAAACTTGTTATGAGACTGTCTTCCCTCAGTTCTTGATTCATCTTTCCTGAAGTGGCCTTTTGAAAGCCTCGAAAGTGGTCTGGTTCTGACTAAGAAGACAATAGGAACTTAGGATCCCATCTTCTGTATTTGGGGCTAAAGCAGCTGTCCTGGATCCCTTCCAGCATCTCCTTTAGTAAGCACTTTTGTTCCATCGTTGGTCTAGTGCATGAGGCAAGGCTAGTAAGAGGGCCATCCATTACAGTCACTCCATTGGGATAATTCAAAACCAAGTGAAGTCAGCTGTCAACTGTTAGTCATAATCTAGGCTTTCCCAGTGCGTGTGCTCATCACAATGCCATCAACAATTTAGGGCTGAGTATCAGTTACAGCCCAGCAGGACACCAGGAGCAGAATGAACAGTGTCTAATAACAGGCCATGTTATATGTGGCCAAAATGTGAAGAAAGTTTTGGCTTCCCAAGTGTTGACCAGAACAACCAAAGCCTGAGCTGAACCAGCCACAGATCTAAGGAAAAGGAGACTCATGTTCTCCAAGAGTGGGCTAGTCCCCTCCACTCAATTAATCCTTATGAAAGCTTTAATTTGCAGAGACTTTCATGTATTTATTTATTTATTTATTTATTCATTTATTTATTCACTTTAAATCCCTATTGTTGTCTACCCTCTCTCAGTCCCCTTACACACTTTACCCCAACATATCAACATCAAGTCTCTGTGGGGTTAGGCACATCATCTCCCATTGAGGCCAGACAAGGCAGCCCAGCTCAAAGACCATATCCCAAGTACAGGCACCAGCTTTAGGGATAGCCCCTGTTCCAGTTGTTTGGGACCCACATGAAGACCAAGTTGCACATCTGCTATATGGAGAGACATAAGAGAAGTAGAGGGCCAGAGGACCAGGAGAATGAATGGAAATCTGCAGCTGGCCGGGGTGGAGGCAGGGAGACATCTCTAAGACATGCCAGAGACCTGGAATGGAAAAAGCTCCCAGGAGTCTATGGGGGTGACCTTAGATAAGACTCATAGTAGTGGGGACATGGAACCTGAAGAGGCCACCTCCTGTAGCCAGGCAGGAACCCTAGTGAAGGGATAAGAACATCAACCACAAAACTTTCGACCCAAAATTTTTCCTGTCTACAAGAAATGCAGGGATGGGAGCTGGAGCAGAGGCTGAGGGAATAGACAACCAAAAATCAGCCTAATTAGAGATCCATCCCATGGGCAAGCACCAATCCCTAATACTATTATTAATGATCCTCTGTTACGTTTGCAGACAGGAGCCTACAATAACTGTCCTCTGAGAGGCTCCACCCAGTAGTTGACTCAGACAGATGCAGACACCCAACAGCCAGTGGATAGAGCTTGGGGACTCTTATGGAAGAGTTGGGGAAAGGATTGTGGGCCCCCAGGAGCCCGCTGTGTCCTGACAGTGTGAGTAGCTTGCGTAGAGACTATTCCCAAGATTTGGCTCAGGCCTCCCAGGAATCCTAGAGGAAATGACCCAACAAGGAGACTCAGTTTGACCTAGTAGCCTTCTGAGGCTCCCATTTTGCTCAAGGCCTTCAAGCTTATTTGTGTTATCTGTTGCTTTGTCAGACACACTGTTGTGTGCCCTCACTATGTAGCTGAGAATAACATTGAATTTCTTACACTTGATTTTATCCAATAGGATGACCATGAACTCTGGACCCTCCTTGCTTCCACTTCCCAAATACCAGGATTACAGGTGAGCATCATCATGCCCAGTGCTGGGGATTGAACCCAGGTCTTGGTGGAAGCTAGGCAAGCACTCTACCAACTGAGCTCCTCCCTCAGCCTACAGCGGGTGAGAGCAGCTGCCCCACCTTCCCTAGTTGCAGAGTTCTCAGAGTCAGTGCCATGCATTGGCTGCCTAAAGGTTCCTGTGAGTCCACATAAAACGGTGGGCTTCCGAACAGGCAAGCAGCCACGAGCAGTTTCAAGTGCCTTCCACATTCTTCTGCCATGAGAGTTCTGCCGAAGCTGCCGAGCTTAGTGCTTCTCCACAAATCTGGCAGTTTTTATTTGTAATCATTCCAAAACCACTCAACATTCTTACAACAACTGAGATTTGAGAGAGAAAGTGGAAAAAAAAAAAAAGGACCAGCTCAGTGATGAAGAGCATGCTGGCTCTTAGGAGCTGAGTTTCCAAGAGAAATGAGATTCATGACCAGGTGTAGCCTCTTGACCTGTGCTGATTCCGGCCTAACCCTAACCCACATAGGTGTGTGCCTTGAGTGGGATAGCTATAAGATTTAGGGTTAGCAAAGGCAGGGACAGGGAAGATATCCAAAGTCAATGCTTAGGATCCAGTGGGAAACTGACTAGAGCGTTGGCAGAGCTTCCTGCTGCAGTCAGTCCAAGGCCCAGATGTTGGCCTTCCTTCTTGGCATGCCATAAGCTGCAAGCTGCATCACAAAAGAAAGTGAAATCCTGCAGAGTCAGCGCAGGTAGGTCCTTGAGGTCAACTAGCCCTGACTCCTCAGCGCACAGAGTAAGGAAGACCGCAGGGTAAATGAGGAATGTTGGAATGATTCCAGGTCCAGAAGCCTGGGGCCAGAACACCTTTGGCTTCCAGTTCATAAGAGGACTCAGAAACAAGCTAGACATCTGAAAGGCCAGTATTTAGATCATGTCCCATTTCAGTATTCCTGGGTTCTTATCACTAACTCCTCTTATTGCCAGTCCTTCTGACAAGTGTTTTGTTAATAAATGCCTTTGTGGGAATCTTTAAATTGCCTGGAAGATGAGAAGATAGATTCTAGTGAACTTAACAAAGAGCCCACTGGACAGGCATTTCTAGTAAGTCCAAAAAAAATTACATGAATTTTCTGGAGAGAAATGAGATTCACTTAAAGGTCCATAAGGAAGAAAAAATCCATTGGCTCAGTTTCTGTGGACTTCTTCTGCAGTAACTTCTGTACAGCTCACTGTCCCTTCCCCCGGAAGCTAACTTAGCCCGGCACTTATCTAGAGACCTGCCTCTGACACTTCTGCTCAGCCTGTAATTATAAGGAAGCAGAGCTGCTAACTTCCCAATCCATTTTCCAAGAACAACAGCATAGTTGGCACAACATAGTATGCTTTTCACTTCTGATTTCATAGTAGAATAAAACAGTGTTATCTAAAACAGTGTTATCTATCCCCATCAACTGAGTCCTGGACAAAGCCCTTCTCTGAGGGGAAAAAAAAACCCTTCCCTCTAGGAAGGAAAGGTTCACACTTAGTTCTTAGAAACAGGAAACAAGGTTGACGCAAGTAGGATGTACAAGTGAGGAGAAACTAACTAGCTCCCTATAGTAGGAATTAAGTAGTTTCAAACTATAGCTTCAGTAGTATTGTATGATTGGGACACAAACCCTTGATCTATCCTGTTTGTTTTCACTTTTGCTTTTGTGGCTTTGGGAGGCATTGTGTGTGTGTGTGTGTGTGTGTGTGTGTGTGTGTGTGTGTGTATTTCTTGTGTTTTGTTTTTGTTTATTTTTTGAGAGCAAGATAGTAAAAGAAGATATAGTTTGACTGGGAGGGGGTAGGGAGAATCTGAGAAGAATTGGGGAAGGGGAGAAAATCAAAATAGAATTGATTTTAGGGTGTGGATTTTAGGCCAACACTGACATCCTGCAGAGGCCCAAGAACCTGTAAAACTATGAATTGGAGCAGTCTTCTCTGCATCTCAAATCTAGTCACCAAAACATCCTCTCTGGTGGGTTATTTGTGGTGGAAACACAGAACATTAGCAGTTCAGAAAAGCAAATGGACCTTGTGGAAAACCATACAAATTGTGATAAAAATTATGTATTTCACTTATGTATATATTTGATGTCTTATCTTCTATAAAATGCATTCCTTACATTTTAAACTCACTACAAATGGTTATACATTGTGCTTAGCATTGACATTTTTGCATGAAAATGTCTTCCTTAGTCAAAACTTCCATTTTAATTCCTTCCAAGTCAGTTCTTTTTTAAAAAAGATTTATTTCTTTTATGTGTATGCGTTTTGGGCTTGTATGTACATATGTGTACCATTCCTGTGCCTGTTGCTCTTGGAGGTCAAAAGAGAATTTTGTATCCTTCGCAACTGGAGTTGCAGGTTGTTTAGAGCTGCTATGTGGGTGCTGGGAGTTGAACCCAGGAGTCTTATGCAATAGCAGAGCAGCCAGTGCTCTTAACTACTAAGTCATCTCTCCAGCCCCTCCGAGTCAGTTCTTACATATTCAGGGCTTGCTTTTGGATCTCTCCCTCCTTCTCTTTCTCCCTCTCCCTCTTCCTCTCCCCTTTCCCTCTCCCTCTTCCTCTCCTTCTCCCTCTCCCTCTCTTTTTCTCTGTCTCTCAGAACTGTATAAAGAAATCTTTCAAACTCAGATGGGAGCTTAGCACTCTGTAGAAACAAAGTGTAGCCACTAATAATCAGCACTAGTACACGAAGAAAATAATCGTTGCTGGTTCAAGGCCAGCCTCAGCTACATAGCAAGTCCCAATCTTTCCTGGGCTATAAGTCAAGGCTCTGTTTCAAATAAAACGATCACAAATACTCTGTACCAGGAAGCATCTTTAACCTCTCATAATGATATTTTGGGATTTATCCTTTTACATAATCTCTTCCCCTTGAATGTGGTATAGATCTGATGGCTTGTTTTTATCAGTATTTTGCAGCAAATGTGATGAAATTAGCTTAAGTGTATATACCTGACTTTCATACATACATCTACACATCCTTTTTAGAAAGGCACTCTTCCATCGTTTTGGCTGTCTTTTGCTTTCACATCTCTGAGATGCCATGTTGTGTGCTGCTTTGTGCAAAGATCTGTGTGGCAAAATAGTAATGCCTCTTCAGTAGCTATCAAGGAAAGAGGCTTGTCCACAGATACATGAATGAATACTGGAACACATTCATCTTCAGTCAAACACAGACTTGGCCAATATTTGATTATAGTCCTAGAAAGACCTAAAACCTGAGACGTTAGTTAAGCCACACCCAGATGACTCCCTGAAGGAACCATGTGATAAGAAATAGTTTCAAAGGCTGCTATATGTGGCAGTAATTTGTTGTACTGCAAGGGATAACATGTACACAAGATTTCCTAGATGTTCAGGGAACTCTGTGAACATCCTAAATCTCATGTCACATTGTTTCTAGGTTAATTCTATCTTAAAAATCCCTAGACTATCTCTTGGATGAGCTAGAAAACTAAGACAAAGGAAACTCCCAGGAATCTATGAAGGTGATCCTAGCTAAGACTTTTAGCAACAGAATCTGAAAACCACCACCTCCTGTAACCAGGCAAGACTTCCAATGGAGGGATGGGGACATCAACCCAGCTACAAAACCTTCAACCCAAAATTTGTCCTGCCTACAAGATGTGCAGGGATAAAGATGGAAGAGAAATTGAAGGAATGGCCAACCAATGACTGGTCCATCTTGACATCCATGCCATGAGAAAGCACACCCTGCCCTATTAATGATATCATGCTATGCTTGCACACAGAAGCCTAGCTTGACTGTCATCTGAGAGGTTTCACTCAGCAGCTGATGGAAACAGATGCAGAGACCCACAGCCAAACAGTAGGCGGAACTAGAGGGAATCTTGTGAAGTGTTGTGGGAAGAAAGATTGAAGGAGCCAGAGAAGTCAAGGACACCACAAGAAAGCCTACAGAATCAACTAACTGGCCTTTAGGGGCTCACAAAGACTGAACGATCAACCAAAGAGTATCCATGGAACAAACGTAGGCTCCATACACAAATGTAACAGACATGCAACTTATTCTTCATGAGGGACCCCTAACAGCAGGACCAGGGACTGTCTCTGACTCTGCCCCCTGCCTTTGGACCCCTTTACCCTACCTGGGATGCCTTATCTAGCCTCAATAGATGCCCCTAGTCCTATTGCAACTATATATGACAAGGTAGGTTGATATCCATAGGAGGTCTCCCCTTTCCTCAAGAGAAAAGGAGTGGGTGGGAGAGGGTGGGACTGGAAGGAGAAGAGGAAGGGTAAGCTGTGATTGAGATGTAAAGTAAATTAATTACTGAAAAAAAGCAAAAAGGGTGATATCAAAAGGCACCTGTGAACAAGAATTCCTACAAAGAAGCTAAGTCTGGGGAGGCTGATTAAAACTGTGGAGAGTTTAGCATATCCCAGACCGGAGGCTAATTGCTGTGTATCCTGGGCAATCCTGACCTCTAAGGAGCCATCCTTTGTCCACCTCTGTGTCAGAGCTAACATCCCATAAACAGGTAAACACTTTTGGAATGTATTAACATAATACAGAAGTAGAGGCTCACAGCCATCTATTGGAGGGAGCACAGGGTCCCCCAATGAAGGAGTTAGAGAAAGGACCTAAAGAGCTGAAGAAACCGGTTTGCAGCCCCTTAGCTTGAACAACAATATGAACTAACCAGACCCCC
>NC_045030.1:55865981-55868778 GCF_008632895.1 Mastomys coucha | reverse complement strand
AATGTAAATAAATAAAATACCTAATAAAGAAAAAGTTGTTTCTCCACCTAGCAAAGGGCTGAAAATATTATCAGCTACCATCAGTGGCCTATAGTTGAGATTCTTCCACTTGACTATAACCTACCTCTACATTGTTTCCAACATTTGTATTTTAAAAATGCCTTGACTTGTGACTTCTTTGTTCTGTTACCATAAAAACTCCATAAAACTGCTTCCATGTTGGAACAATTGAACTTAGTGTAATCTAAATCCATGTTCTCAGGCCATGACCACTCAAATTTAGATCCAAAATAAACAATCCCTCGAAAAAAGTCCCTAGGCTAGTGTTGGCCAATAGAAATATGGTACATGTCAGAGGATGTTTTAAATGTTCTAGTAACCACTTTTTTTTTTTAAAGAAACAATGTAGGGTATGGTTGAGTATGCCTTTAATCACAGCATTTGGGAGGCAGTGGCAGGAAGATTGTTGTAATTTGAACAGCCATCTTGGATTGTATAGTATTATCCTGCCTCAAAAAATAATAGGAAAAGGAGAAAGAGGAGGATGAAGAGAACAAGGAGGAAGAAGAAGTGAAAATATATTTAATAAACATATTTAATAGAAACATATCGAAAATGCTATTTCAACTTGTAATGAATAGTAATATTAATTGAACATCTTCCAGGTAGGGTTTTGTACTAAATACGTGAATCAGGCTGGTCAGTTAATGAATAGCTCACGTCAATTTGGACTAGCCATACTTGAAGTATTCATTTACCACACATGGACAGTGCCATCTGAAGTAGACAGTATAGTCCACTAATACAAAACACACACACAAGTAATTGGATGATTTGGCCACCTTACATTCCTGGTAGTCATGTAGAAGCCAACCTGGCCTACAGCCTTGGAAAAATCTAGAGAGGGGAAAGATATCATACTTCTCAAATATATCAAAATCTCAGCTCTTGATGTTGTTTGGTTTGGTTTTTGCAGAAATTGATATCGTGACTCTACAATTTATGGGAACTAGCAATTGCCTGACACAAACAATGCACAATCACTCAAACAATACTGAAAAGGAAGAGCCAAGTGTGAGAAATCACTGTTTTCCGTTTCAAAACATACACCAAAAACAGCAGCAAACGGATTCAAGATACGAGGAGAATGGGATCAAATTGAGAAACAGATCAATGCAATGAAAGAGAGAAGCCTAAAGCTGAGCCTGGGTGTCGATGGACAGTTGGTTCTTGACAGAAGACCCAATATCATTCAAGGGCAGGAAAGTAGTCTCTTGCAAAGGATGCAGAGACAAGTGGGTATTTACATAAAAAGACTTTGGACCCAACCCTGCCTCCATCTCTCATAATACACAAAAATTAACTCAATAGATCAAACACTAAAATGTGAGAGCTACAAGTATAAAATTCTTAAATGTCATAAAAATTTTGTGACATTATTCTTTCCCATGTTTACTTAGACATAATATTAAACCCACAAGCAACAAGATACAATTAAATGTTTGTGCTTCGAAAAGTAGCAAGCATTAGTGGTGGAGATGGCTCAGTGATTAAAAGTGCTTACTGCTCTACCACAGGACCTGAATTTTGTTCTCCTAACCCATGTCAGGCAATTCACAAGCTACAGGAATTCCAACACCCACTTCTGCTGTCTTTGAGCTCCTTCACATACGGCATAGGTTCCCATAGATAAACACATATGCATACATTTAAATTTTAAAAAATAATGTTTTAAAGTGGTATTAAGGAAAAGATGGCTCAGTGGGTGGGAAAATCATTTAAAATCATATAAGCGACTTGAATCTATCATTAAAAATCTTTATAATTCAATAATAAAATAGTCAACCAATTAAAAAATGGGGAAAGAAGGCACTAAAGATGTGTCTCCAAGGTAGAGAAATTGCCTAATGCAAGAAGAGAGCCTGGGTTCAAGCTCCACTTAAAAAACAAACAACAAACAAACAAACTAACAGGGAGTAAGACCCAAGTATGGCAGTGCATATAATCAATCCCAGTTACTTATGAAACTGAGGCAGGAGGGTCAGAGACTCAAGAACCACTTGAGCTACAGAGTACAAATCTGTCTCAAAAAAATAAATATAAAATACAATGTGCAAAGTTGTTCTCTATCGTCATTTGGGAAATGTAAATCAAAACCACAATGAAGCACCATTTCACACCCACTCAGACAACTGTAACAAAAATACTAGAAAATACTACGTGATTGTAAGAGAGTGGAGAAAGCATAATTCTTTTCAATTGCTGGGAAGCATGTGAAACTGCACAGCTGCTTGGAAAATAGCCTAGCTTTTTTTTTTTTTTCCAGAATGGTAACTACAGAGGTATCATATGACCTGTCAACTCAACTCCGAGCTACATATCCCCAAAGAACTGAAAACAGGGACTCAAATGCTGGTATACTTGCACTCCAACGATAATTATAGGACTACACACAAAAACCATGAGCTGAAGAGGTGATTGAGATGGATAAAATGCTATCTTTATAAGCATGAGGACCTACCTGAGTTCAGATCCCAGGCTAAAAAGCAAGATAAAATGATGCATGCACACAATCTCAAAGTTGAGAAGACAGAAACAAGCAGATCTAGGGGACTTGCTGGCTAGGCAATTGCTGAGTTCTAGTTTCAGTGAGAACACTTTCTCACAAACTAAGGTAGGGAGCCAGGAATAGTGGCACACTCCTTTAGTCCCAGCTCTAGGGAGACAGAGGAAGATGCATTTCAAGGCCAGCCTTGTCTACTGAGTGAGTTAGAGGACAGCCAGGACTACACAGAAA
>NC_045030.1:55862421-55865772 GCF_008632895.1 Mastomys coucha | reverse complement strand
TTGGCCTACACACACACACACACACACACACACACACACACACACACAGTGGCACATTTGCACTCATATGCACTCTCATACACATATGCACACACCTCAAAAGGTGGAAATAACTCAAGTGTCCCAATAGGTGGATGGATAAATAAAATCTACATACAATTTACATTCATTTATTCATAAAGAAAGAAAGATTTGTCTTCCACATAGAGATAGCGGGTGTCATGATGAAAGAAGCCGGGTACACTTACTTTTGGATTCCAAGTTCATGAAATCAAGAATAAGCAAATTAATAAAAAAAACCCAGAAAGTAGATTAAAGGTTAACCAGAGGTGGTGGGGAGGGAGAATGGGGAATTATTACTTAATCCTAACAGAGTGATGAAACAGCTTTAGAAATAGGTAGTGACAGTGGTTATATAACATTCTGTAATTATTAACACTGAATTTTCTATGCAAAACTGGTTAAGATAGCAACTTTTATGTTCTATATATTGTGCTATCACTTAAAAAAAGTAGTCTAAAACATTGAGTGAGACAGTTGTGTGTGTGTGTGTATGTGTGTGTTTGTGTGCGCACATGTGTGTATGGTGTATGATTGTGATGTGTATAGGCGCACAATGCAGAGGCAAGGGCCAGCCACCAGGCATCTATCTTCTGTTTTGCTCTACCTTATTGCACAGAGACCAGCTCTTTCACTGAATGATGGGAAGCTTGTGACTTTGGCTAGGCTGGCAGGCCAGCGAACTCTCCAAATGTGTCTATCTCTGCCAGGCTTACAGGTATGCAACCATTCACACTCAAGACCTCATGCTTGCAGAACAAACTTTCTTACCCACTGAGCTACCCCCTCAGCATTTGTAGGCGTTTTTAATGGCTAAAGTGGAGCGGTGGGTGTTGTGCTTGCCAGGTGAATGGATGCCCTTTGTTCCTATCACCAAAACTACAAAAGTAAAAGAAATCAGAGAAGATATCCCACAAAAACTGTAAAAAGAAAAACCCGAGTTTAATTGCCAGCACTCACATAAGGCTCCCAAGCTCCTGTAATGCCATCTCGAGTGGATGAGCTCTGAAGGCACCCGCACACATGACAAACACACATATACACATGAAGTGATTTTTTTTTTTTAAAGCAAAGCTCCAGTGGCTGGGGAGGCATCTCATCTCCTCCATTCTTTTCCCGGGCTGTCTGCAAAGGCAGACATGGAGAAAGGGACAGGAGGGCCATTGAAGTCAGTGAGCACCAGTGCCAGACACAGTCACATGCCTCATCTTCATTCAGCCTGGATTCTGGTCCTGTTTGTTTTATCCAGGAAGCAATTCGCAGGAACAGCTGAGTGGTGGAACCCGGTTTAATTACCCAATTCTAAGTTTCTGCTCTCTCTCTTCTCTTGTGCTGAGGCCAAATCTCAGCATCTGTGGAGATGCTGTCTCTGGGCTGTGGGTCTCAGATAGGGATTCGCAGCAGGTACTAACTCAAAAGATAGCTGTGACCCAGCAGGTAGAAATCAGACTGTAAAAGTAACTTTCATTCTCCTGCTGTAATTGTTGTCTCTGCAGCTTACTGTCTCAGTCTGCTAACCTAGACCTAGTCCTGGAAGTTTCTAGCCTCCATACAATCTTATCTAGGCCTAGAATGTTTCCAACCTCTTTAATTTACTGATGAATAAACTCACCCTTCTTAGTTCTTTCTGATCTTAGGCTGGCTAGTTCAACTCAGCTGTTCTGGCTCAAACTACTCTCCAAGCTGACTGATTCAATCTGTACTCTGATTCTCTGGCACTCTATGAATGCTCTGCTTGGCCTCATATTAACTTTGGCAATCTGTTCTAATCTTTTGGCTTATTCTGTCTTCACCCATTTCTAGCTTACTCTTTCTGCAACCTGTCTATCTATAATGGTCTCAGGAAAACTACTTGCAGTCTCTGCACTGCCCCTCAATTAGCTTCCCTTTCCTCTCTCTTCTCATGAGAGTTGGGCAGATCCTATTCTGTCAAATTCTGATTTGCCACTTTGTCTGCCACTCAATTAGACATCACTTTCAAACATGGGTGCTTTCTTCTACAAACTAACTTTTGTTTGGAATTAAAGGTCGGTCTGCATTCCAACCAGATCACACTGACCTAGGTCTTTGGATATGATCAAAACAACCATGTTGCTGAACTAAAATTCCTCCACATCAGACTCTTAGAATAATAGTCATATACTAAGCCCAAGAGCCTAGGATGTCTGTTACCATATATGGAAATAATATCTTTTAAAATGTGATCAAACTTTGGGTCTTGAGATACAGAGATGATCCTGGATTATCTGGGTGGATCCTAAATGTCCTTATAACAGGGAGATAAAGGAAAGTGTTACACAGATAGAAAAGAAGGCATTGTGACTTTAGATAGATAAAGGGAAGTTATACAGAATAGAAATAAGGCAAGGTGACTTTAGATACATAAAAAAAAAAAAAATACCAGATAGAAGAGACGGCTTTGTGACTTTAGAAGTAGGGGTAAGACTGCTGTGGCCACAAGTCAAGGACAGATAACAACACAGTTGTTCTCACCACTTGATTTGGGGACAATAATAGTGACTCTGGACTTCTTGCCTCTAGACTGGAGAGAAAATACAATTCTTTGTTTTCTAGTTTGTTTACTTTTTAAGAGTGTTTGTTTGTCTTTAAGATATGGATTTTTGTAGCACAAACTAGCCTCTAACTCACTAGGTGGCCAAGGGTATCCTTGAACTGGTCTACATGCTTCTACTTCCCAAACGTCAGAATCCTATGCATGTGTCACCAAACCTGAGTTTGAATTTCTGTGGTTTTTAATTCACTAGATTTATGTTGTTGTTGTTGATGATGATGATGATGATGATGATGATGATGATGTTTTAACAGTAGTCATAGGAATAAAATACATGAGAAAAGTTTCTCAAGTTCAGGCAAGAACCTTAGCTGGTAGAGAACATCAGCTGGCTCCTAAGGTAAAGACTATTCCCATTATGACATACCAAAAATGAAAGAATGGCAGGGCCAGCACATAGCTCCATTTCATTAGAGTGAGACTTTAGAGTCCAAGAAACCTGCAGAGCCCAGGGAAGAGAGTTGGTTACCTGATGTCAAGTCATAGGAATTTTGAAAAGCTTTGTGACAGGCCTGCTACCTCCCAGAAGACTCACTGGCAAGAGGGAAAGGCTCCCGGGCCTTTGAAACCTTCTTGGCAGGTGGTCCAGTGAGTTCTAAACTAAAAGGACTTTGCATAAACGTTCAATGTTTCCTGAAGTGCTAGGGCTGGAACCCAGGGATGGCACCACCCACAAGGGGCCCTACCCCCTTGATCACTAATTGAGAAAATGCCCCACA
>NC_045030.1:55833472-55861405 GCF_008632895.1 Mastomys coucha | reverse complement strand
CAAAAAAAACCCTCCTACTCAAATTATTCTTATATGCAGCCAAATTGTAGAACTGGTTGCTTAAGTCTCAGTGCTTGGCCTAATTCAGGACCCTGGGAGATCTGCATGAATGCATGAAGACACAGGCATATCTTCTGGAGCCGTACTTGTATTTCAGTCTTCCCCAGGCATGTCCAACCTTCAAACCAAGGGCCATGTGCATCCTGGCATAGCTATGGATGTATCCCAATATATTTGTATGTGACAATATCAAATCACAATGTCAAAAGGTAGGTCACCCCTGCCCAGAAGGAGTAAAACTGGAGCAAAGACAAATGAAACGAGAAGTTATCATTAAGGCCACTCTGAATACCCCCAGCAAAAGCAAAATCAGCTTCACTTTCTGGCAGACATTCTAGGAAAATCTACAGCTAAGATCAATGACACGGGTAGACAGACAGGACCCTGGGGTTCCAGAGTTGCTTGGTCTTTAAGGTTGCGTGGACAGACAGAGGCAGCCCTGGCTTAATTTGTCCTGTTAGAAAATGAGTGTGGCATATTATCAGAGTTAATAACTGACCTTCAGAAGTAAACAATGTAAGTTAACAAAATTTCCTTCCTCTCCTGCTTCCAAAAGTTTCTCTAAAATAACTTCACTGACTATTAGCCTTTAGAGTTCTAATTAACATCCATCATTCCCATGAATTGCCCATTATTTATGCTTGATGTGCAAATAAATCTGATGCACTATGTTGTGAAGTCTGACTCCAACATTAAACTATTTAGTAGTTCATGGCTTTGTCCAAGTATCATCACAGGCCTCAAGAGTTGGAATACCATCAGGAATGTAGTTCCAAGTTCTTGGCTCTCTTGAGCGACAACTGTTGTCTGTTGAGTGACATCAGACACTTAAAGCAGAATTCTGCTACTGAGAAGTGTATGACCTTGAAACCTGTCAGTGAAGCTTCAGAAAAGAGGACCCTGAGACTTCAAATACACCTTCCTGAACAAGACACAACCAAATTTGCACCTTCAATGTGTATTTCACAGCTCCCTGATTCGCAGGACCGGTGGTGACTGGGAGCAGAAAAATGTAACTACAAGAGAGCTATGGGACCCAGTATAATAAAAACGTGGATTTGAATCAGCTATGGCCAGCCAAGAGCAACAGGGCCAAAACAAAGAAGGGGGGTTGGTATGGCTGGGAATATAGGAGAACACAAACCCATTCTGCTTCTAGACTCTCCTAGGAAGCTGAAGTCAGGCCGCAGGGCCCTAGTTTAGTTTGGCTCTGTCTCATTGTTGGAGAGGAGACAACAGAACTCTGAGTATTGGGTATGTTGAGCTACCTTAAGCCAGCACTGTGTCCTTGGGCGGGGTAGGGGGAGTGGAGCTGGGAGTGGAGCATGGCTGGAAGGGGCTGGGGAAGCAGGGACGAGAGCCCAGGAAGTGTTAAGGGTTGAGTTACAGCTTCATGGCATTCCCCTCTGCTGAGGTAAGGTGCCTCCTTCCTTCCTGTTAGAAGCAGATGAGTGGCTCCGGGCATGTTTATACAGCTAGTGATGTTGTCATCTAGGAAAGTTTCTGTTTGTCAAATCGATATATTTTCTCGAGAGTTTGAGCCTTTCGAAAATAAATATCTGATATAATGTCACAGCCTATGGGGAATGCATTAAATTCCACTTCTTATAGATTTTCTTATATAATAAAACCACAGTCCCAAACCTATTACTGTCTTTGGTGGCCAGAAGAGCTCACTGGGACTGCAGAGATACTTAATGTTTGACTGTCACCATTTCTTCTCCTGAAACAGGAGGCTGGGGAACTTGTAATTCAACAGTGTGCACAGTAGCAGTAGTAGTAGTAGCACTCAGTCGGTAGTGTATTTCCTAGCGTACACGAAGCCCTAGGTTCAATTCCTAGCATTGCATAGAACCAGGTATAGTGGTAAATGCCTCAAATTCTATCTAGTACTCAGAAGGTAGATGAAGAAAAGATCAAAAAGTTCAAGGTTCAAGGCTAGCCTAGGATACTCCAGATCTTATCAAAAATAATGAAGGTAAGGACAAAAGGAGAAAGGACACACACACACACACACACACACGCATACACACACACACACACATACACACATACACACACATACACACATACACACATACACACACACACACACATACACACATACACACACATACACACATACACACATACACACACATACACACATACACACATACACACACACATACACACATACACAATACACACATACACACACACATACACACATACACACATACACAATACACACATACACACACACATACACACATACACATATACACACAGGGAGAGTGGGGGGGAGGGAGGGAGGAGACAAGAATTTCAGTTTTATTTTTCAGTCCTAAGATTGAGTCCAGAACTTTCTACACACTAGGCCAGGGCTAGACAATTTTACATACACTTTCATAGTGGGAATGGCCGTGAAGAGGAGAGGTGCCATACTTCTCCAGAAGAACATCAGAGTGAAGTTAATTAAAAATTAATGGAAGTTTATTGATGAATAAATTAATAAAGCTTTCACCATGAGCTACTTGACATTTACTTTCATGACTTTTTTGTCTGGTCCAATACTTTATTTTAATTATAAAAATAACACCAAACCCATCAGTGAGTGAAAATGTCTTGGGAATTGTCATCGTTGATCTCTGGATATTTTTCTCACTTTTCCTTTGCTTAATATCTTTTTGAGACAAGATCTCTCTATTTAGCCCTGGCTGGCTTGAAAGTTCCTATGTAGACCAGGCTCGCTTCAAACTCAAAGAAATCCACCTGCCTCTGCCTCAGGTGCTGAGATTAAAGGCTCGTGCCACCACTGTTTGAATTTTTCCTGCTCTATCACAACAAAGATCACCTTTTTCCTATTTATTTATTTATTTATTTATGTAATAATGTATGTGTGTACGGGTGTGCGCATGTGTAGATGTCAGGACAATAGTCTTCTTCCACTGTGTTTTTGAGGCAGTGTCCTCTTGTTTCTGCTTCTGCGCAGTGTACAGCAGGCCAGCGTGCACTCCAGCCTTTGAGTTTCTGTGCCTGCTTCTCATTTCAGGACAGGAATACTGAGCCTATAGCTTTTTACAGTAGATCCCAGGAATCAAACTCCGGTCCCTTTGCTTTTACCTGATGAAACATCTCCTTAGTTTAAGGTTACTTGTATTACTCTTTGGATATTTTTACATATGTATACATTCAAGTAAATTCACACACAAGAGAAAACAGGAAGAGGCACTTTTTTGGATGTGTATTTCATTTGATGATGTTTTAGCAAAGAGAAATATACAAACTAATCCAAGCTAAGATGGAGCTTCATTCAGCCTGATCTTTAGTGTCAGACATAAACATCAGGGCAACAAAATGCCCGGCTCATCTGAAGCCATCAGAATTCCAATACAAAACAAATTAGCTTCACACCAAGGGAAAGAGCAGTACTTTAATCCATGTCTTCTGGGAATGTACACAAATGTCATTCTTCCCAATGTACGTAATTAAACAGTTTTACTGGTGTGGCCATACACTGTTTACTTTCCCATTGGGTAATGGGGAGATGTTAGCATCAGATGACAGGGAGAGAATGAATGTAGACTATGGACAGTTGCAACTATGTTGGGAATTTCTCTCTCTCTCTCTCTCCTTTCTGTGGTGTTGTTTTTCCCTCTCTTTGCGGAGTCCAAAAAAAAAAAAAAAAAAAAAAGGCTTGGCTCAGCCCACAGAGCAAGAGTCAGCATGCTATAGCTTCGTTGCCAGTTGTGATCAGTGTGACTCCAGCTCTATCGTTTCTCTACTGAGACCATTGCTGTCAGTTCTAAGGCAGCCTCTATCCTAGTAAAGCCAGCCAACAGCAGGCAAGCAGCACAAAGGCTTCTGGTTATTTACAGAGCTCAACTGGGAAATTCAGCAGGAAACAAGATGGAAGGAAGAAACAGAGTCCTGGAAACCAGAGACACCACAGCTACAGCCCTTCTAAAGTCATGTTTCTCACTTCTTCAATGAAATCAACCATGATATAACAATAGTCTGTAGTGTCGTGAGGATTCAACGAGATAAAAGACAAGAAGCATGCTATGTATGGGCAGGAAGGAATTCCTTGATAAATGGGAATTCCCCATCATATATAAAACTCCAGGAGGCTTATTTGGGGGAATGGAAGGGTCATAATTGCATGGGGCAGGTAAAAAGACTTCTTGAATAGGTAGAAATTTTGAGTTCATGTCATTGTTCTGCTACTGGAAGAACTTCTGTCCAAAGGTCTGCTACTGTAAGAATTCTCTGGTCCATAGTTTGATTTCATGTGAGGGTTTTTTGTTTTTGTTGGTTGGTTTTCTTTTGGCTTTATTTTATTTGTTTTGTTTTTGAGACAGTTTCATTCTGCAGTCCAGGCCTCTGAAGCAGTCTCAATGTCCTCTCCTCCCCTTTCCACACTCCCTTCTTTCCTCTCCCTTTTCCTCCCTATTTCTTTCACTCCTCTCTCATTTTTACTTTCTCTCTTATTTCTCTCTCTTGCTTCTCTCTCTTCTTTTTTCTATTTCTTCCCCTTTGCGTGTGTATGTGTTTGTATGTGTGTATGTCCTCCTATCTCTACCTCTTTCCTCTTCTTTTCTTTATTTTTGTTATTTTTAGATAGTGTGGTTTCAAATTTGCTGTGTAGCCAAAGGTGGCCTTGAACTCCTGATCTGGTCTCAGCCTTCCAAGTACTAGAATTAGAGACATGCATTCCTACACCTAGGTTATGTGGTACTAGACATAAAACCTAGGGCTTCATGCATACTTGACAAGCACTAATCTTATCATAGCTCTATTAATTTGACTGTTTCCAACTATTCCATAAAGACAGAGTTATCTAGCACACAGCCTTTTGTGTCTGGCTCTTGGGACAGTCATACTGAGCCATAATATCTCTAAAGCTCACCCATGTCATAACATGAGTAAACAATGCATTCCTTTTTATGACTGAATACTATTTTATTGTGCAAATAAAATTTTGTTTACCTGTTCATCCATGGATGGGCATTGGATTGTTTCCACCCGTTGGCTGTTGTGAACAGTGATCCATCTGTATACATGCTTTTGTTTGGACATGTTTAAATTCTCTAGGGTATATGCCAGAAAGAACTCGCAAGGTCATTTGGTAATCCACTTTAACTTACTGAGGAACCACCAAGCTGTTCGTTAAGGTGACAACACCATTTTTTTTTTTTTTACCTTCCCACAAGCAACTGTGTAAAGGTTCCAGTTTCCCCTCATCTCAGCTAACACTTGTTGTTTCCCATCTTTTTAATTATAGTCATCCTAGTGGGTGTGAAGTAATACCTCATTGTGGGTTTGATTTGCATTTCTTTAATGACTAATGTTGTTGAGCATCTTTCTGTGTGCTTGTTGGTTATTTGTACTCCTTTGGAATAGACCTTCTCTTCCTTGGTCTCCTATGGCTCCTTTGCCTCACTTCCCACCCCTCTTTCCTTAGTCTCTTTGAGGGTTCTGTCCCCTTTGCTTACTGCTCTGATGTACTCTTCCTTGGGGTTCTGTCCTCAGTGGATTTTTTTGTTCTTCATTACACACTGTCACTGGTGATCTCATCTGCCTGATGGCTCTGTCTCAGTCTCCAAGCTGGCAACTCCCAGATCTTCACCATCTTCAGCCCACATCTGTCCTGGGCTCCAGGCCCATATACCCACTTGCCTTGCAGATGGCTCCACTTGGGTGTCTCCCAGCACCTCACATACTAAACATGCCCAGACACTACTTACCCTACTTCCACGTGTCCAGACCTAATCAGTCACAAAGGCCCCAAACCCTGAAGTCTCCTTTGACTCCTCATGCTGAATGTCTAATTAGTCACAACAGCTCATGGATTCTGTTTTAGATGTTGTCCAAAAGACCACAAGCTTACTACAAGGGTTTAAAGCAGTGGATTGTTCTCTGGCCCAGTACCTTAGGTATTAGAATTGTCAAATTCGGTACACATATAAAATATTTTCAATTTCTCTAACTACTTAATTCACCAGAAATCTTGTGCCAAGATAGGGAAGATAGGGACTCTGGTTCTGTGTTCAGTTTTACTATTCTTCATACCTGTATGTCTTCTCTGTTCTATACCCTTACCGCCCTTCATCTAAACTATAGCAAAAATCTCCCTGTTGGTCTCTGTGGTGGTTTGAATATGCTTGGCCCAGGGAGTAACAAACACTATTAGGAGGTGTGATCTTATTGGAGTAGGTTTGGCCTTGTTGAAGTAGGTGTGGTTTTGATGGAGGGAGTGTGTCACTGAGAGGGCTTTGAGACTCTCCTAGGTGTCTGAAGACAGTAGGTGCTCCTGGCTTCTTTCAGGTGAAGATGTAGAACTCTCAGCTCCTCCAGCACTATGCCTTCCTGGATAATGCCATACTCCTGCCATAATGATACTGGACTGAACCTCTGAACCTATAAGCCATCCCCAATTAAATGTTATCCTTTATATGAGTTGCCTTGGTCATGGTGTCTGTTCATCCCAAACTAAGCACAGTAAAACCCAAACTAAGATAGTGTCCCTGTCTCCACTTTCCCCCTAATTCTGAAATCTTGCTCTTGACAATAGGGACATCATCCAGAAGCACAGTTTATTATGTTGTACCTATCTTCAAAAACCTTTCAACACTGAGATGACTCCATGAGTAAGAGTACTTGTTGCCCAAGCAGAAGGACCTGAGTTGGAATACCAAGCAGCCATGTAAAAAATTGGACTGGACATGGTCACACATGCCTGTAACTCCTGTGCTGGATGGGAGCAGGTGGGGAAAGAGACAGCAGGGTTGCCGAAGCTGGCCAGATGCCAGCCTAGCCAAAAAGTAAAAAAAGGTGGAAAGTGATAGAGAAAGATACTTGTATGAGTAGACATGTGAATACCCCACAGGTGCACATGTACAGGGACACACACACCACACACACACAAGTGAGTCCTTGCTGACTGTATCAATAGGCTAAATGTTAGTCTTGGATGAATACTGAAGACACCTCATGATCTGGGCCATATTTATTCTTCCCAACTCCTTAGTTTTCTTTAATTCTTTGTTTCCCTTCTTTCTCTCTATCAATTGTCATTAGAGGGCAGGGGCATTAGGAATGGAAGCCAGCTCTTCACATGTTACCTCTTATCTCTGAGCCACATCCCTGGCCCATAGCTCTTGCCAGCTGCACCAAGTCCCTGTCATGCTGAAGGCATGCTATAATTTATCACCTTCTGACCCTTCATTCATACTCTACTTCTCTCTGGAATGAAGCAGTCTTCCCTTCTTCTCTTCCTGTTATACTTCCAACAACCAATAAGGTTCTGTAAAACTATGGAATGTTACGGAGTGTTCCCAGATAAAGTGGCCATTTTGAGGCATTTAGTTCAAGTAGTGTATACTTAGCTTCTGTGATGTACATGCAATATTCTGTAGAATGTTACAGACATGATCAAGTCTACAAGTTCTGTCCTGAAAGAGCTCACAATAGACACAGGAAAGACAACCTAAGGTATGCAAATGACAATATAGTAGAGGAGGAGGAAGAGCTATGATCGTGATTTGTGCAAAATGCAATGGAAATGCCTAAAAGACAATCAACAAACGTGCCTGGAGGAGCTGGCATGTAACTAAGTTGGTAGACATAGTTGGTTGCCTACCTTGAACAAAACCCTGGGTTCTGTCCTTAGCATACCTGTAAAGCCAGTACACGTGAGAAGAGTCAGACGGATTAGGAATTCATATTATTTTCAGCTATATAGTGAATTCGATGCTACCCCTGGATACATGAAATTCTCCTGAAGTGGGGAGAAAATGTTGAGATAGAAGAGGAGGAGGAGGAGGAAGAGGAAAGAGGAGTGGGCTGGCCTGTCGAGGCAGCCTGAGGGAGGAAGATAACAACAGTTTTTTCAATGCAGGCAACCTCATCTTTCAGCCTCTCTTCCTAGAGTTCAGTACCAGATTGACCACACCAAGGGCAAAGGTTGATACTTGTTCACATTCACCTTTCTCCATCTTCCTCAGCCCCTTATGTGCTGCCTAGAATAGAGTAGCTGCTCACTATCCATTTGTTAACTGAGCTGTGTGGCTTTGTATCCAGGGACTACAGCTGTAAGAGAGAAGGCCTAGGACAACCAATAATGTTAGTGGTTGTTTCCAAAGGTGCTATTCAGGTTCTCTGATGCTTCACAGTGAGTCATGGAACACGGTTTAAGGAAACTTCTGGAAGGGAGGGAAGAAGCAGTGCCCATCAAGAAGGTTTGTTAGCAACTGAGGTTGGCATTGTTACTTTGTCACCAACCCCCTCTTGGAATTGGTGCTAGCAGCAAACAAATCAGGAGTAGACTAGGACATACCTGTGTGTGTGACAAAGTAGGGCTTGGGGCAATGATTGTTTTGTTCCTACTACTGAGCTCTTTTTATGTGGTCTGACACACCCATGGGCAGCTTAGTTTTTCCAAGTAATATTTGCTTACTTTTGAATTTTTATGTGCCTACCCATCCCTTAGGCCAGCCAGCAGTCCATCTCATTTTCTAAATAAGTTGTTGACTCTTTTTAAAAAACATTTTAAAATATGTATTTATATATTTTATGTATATGAGTACACTGTTGCTCTCTTCAGACACATCAGAAAAGGGCATCATATCTCATTATAGATGGTTGTGAGCCATCATGTGGTTGCTGGGAATTGAACTCAGGACCTCTGGAAGAGCAGTCAGTGCTCTTAACCTCTGAGCCATCTCTCCAGCCCCATCCATCTCATTTTTTAAATGTCAATGCACAATAAACTACAAACACAAGTATACTTTACTTCCCAAATACTTTACATGTCATATTGTTAACTATAACAGTGTGTTTGTTGATTAATCACTCTTTAATGTAAAATTTGCATGGTAGACACACATAAATCCTTTCTATTTTGAGAGACAGTGTCATATGTACTTCAAACTCCTTGTGTAGCCAAGTATGACCTTGAATTTCTGCTCCTCTTTCCATTTCTGCAGTCCTGGATTTAAAGATGTGCAGTATTGGCCATAGAACCCAGTGTTTTGTGTATGCTAGGCAAACTCCCAGTCTGACATGAACAATTTTTATTGAAAAACAATTCATACAATATGTTTAGATCACGGTTTCCCCTATTCTAGTTCCTCTCCAACTCTATGCATTCTTTTTCTCTTTAAAAAGTAAACAAACAGGCAAACAAACCATAATAAAAAAGAAAAGAAAAAAGTAATAAACACACACACAGAGACATGGGCAAAAAACAAAAGCCCATAAAAATACAAAATCAGAAACCATAATAAACAAGCATAAGGGCAGTAAAAGAAAAAAGTTGTCCTAACAAAGCAATATGAGACAAAACGTCTACAAAAATAGCATTGAGTTCATTTTGTGTTGGCCATCTACTGCTGGGCATTGGGCCTGCTCTTAAGTGTGGTTTGCATAGGCTTCAGTTCTGTTTTATCCAGAAAACACTGTTTTCTTGGTTTCCTCCCTGTCCTCTAGCCCTTACACTCTTTCTGCCTTCTCTTCCCCATGGCTGCCTGAACCCTGAGGAGAAGGATTGGATGAAGACATCCAATTTAGGGCTGAGTGCTCCAAAATCTATCTATCTCTGTCTCTGCCTCTGTCTCTCTCTTTCTCTCTCTCTCTGAATATTGTCTGGTCATGGGTCTTTGTATTGCTCCTCTCTCTCTCTCTCTCTCTCTCTCTCTCTCTCTCTCTCTCTCTCTCTCTCTCTCTCTCTCTGAATATTGTCTGGTCGTGGGTCTCTGTATTGCTCCCATGTACTGCAGGAGGGAGCTTTTCTGGTGGTTGCTGAGGAAGGCACAGATCTGAGTTGAGCAGAATGTCATTAGGATCATTTTATCACTACAACCCTTTAACAGAGCAGTAGTGTTTGCTTTTCCCCTTGGCCCATGACTTAGCCAGTCTCAGATTCTTAGCTATGTGAACAGTGTCAAGAATGAGTTCCATCTCATGGAGTCAGACCTTAAATTTTAATATAATGTTTTTATTAATCTTTCGGAATTTTACACAGTGTATTTTGATCATATCCTTGATAATTTCATCCCCTTATCCTCCCAGATCCATCCACACCACATCACCAGCAACTTCTGTGTGTTCTCTATCTATGTCTCTCCTGTCTGTCTCTGTCTCTCTGGCTCTCTGGCTCTATCTCTCTGTCTCTCTCTGTCTCCCTATCTCTGTTTCTCTCTCTCTCTGTCTCTCTGTCTCTCACTGTCTGTCTTTTTAAAACTCAATGTCAAATTTGTTTTGCCCATACATTCATGGCTACATGGTCACCTATTGGAGCTTCGTCAACCTACCGGTAGCCACACCCTTAAAATACCTGAGTCTTCCTCTAGCAGAAGCTAACAACTCTCAATAGCTCTTCATCTAGGAATGGACATTTATTGAGTCCCCCCATCCACACCGGCACATTTTTGAAGTTATTATTCTTATTTTTATGTGTATAAATATTTTGCCTGTGCGTGCACCATGTTCATGCCTGTTGCCCACAGAGGCTATTACAGGATATCTGATCCCTGGAACTTGAGGAATAGGTAACTATGAGCCAACTTGTGGATATAAGGTACTGAACCCAGATCCTGTGCAACAGCAACAAATGCTCTTAACCTTAACCATTGAGCCATCTCTTCAGTTCCATGTGCATGAATCTTAAGTGTATCATTTGAGGATCTGATCATTTGAGCAGATTCTATAGAACACAAACCCTTGTATGGTAGATAACCCACACTCCTCCTCCTCCCTTTAGAGCCTTCATTGGCCACTATAGTATTCGGTCACTTGACTAGAGAGCTAATGGATTTCCTGTGGATGTTAAGGTAATACTTGTAAATGTAGCAGACGTTAGAGGAGAAGAGCATTGAGAACTACCATTAAACATAAAAGAATCTGAAATGCTAAAGAGATGATTGTTTCCTTTGAGGCAGAAGGAGAGACTCCTGAACAATTAGAGCAAATCTCCACTGAAAAGCAGAAAGATAGGTAGGATGGGGTATTCAGATTGAGACTCAGATTTTGTCACTACATCTAGAATTGACATTCCTGCTGGAAATAAGTTGAACTTTGAAGTCTCTGTGGGTAAAGCAGGGATGGGTCAATAAGGGGTGAGTCCTAGAGGGTGCAGGTCTCCAGCCTCTGAACACTCAAACTGTGTGGTAAGTCCTCCCAACCCAGTCTGGAGTGAGGCTCATTCACTGCTCCAAGTCCAGCCATATTTTGAGAAGATCCTAGTGAGACCCATGTGAGTTTTTCACCAAATCCAAATATTCCTCCCAACAGGGTCTCATGGATTTAGTGAGGGTCTGACTGCTACAATGTTATACAAGGGTTTCTCTCTTAGATAAAAACTCTAGGCAGAAATGTGTGGAAGGTCAGTGCTTTATATAGAAAGTGAGCCACTCCCTTCTCCCCTCACAGACTCATCAAGCAAGCCCTAAGGAAGACTAAGATGCCCTTAGCTGGGCTCTCTATTTTTAGCAAAACCTTGCTTGCAGGCTGTACTAACCAAGTGGGTCAGATGCCACAGTCAAGGGCAGGGAACCTCTCCTATGTGACCACTGACCCACAAAACAAGTGTCCTGTGTAGGTCATGCACAATGATAAGAAGTGGATTCTATTAGCAGTAACTGCTGCTTAAGAAAGGAAAATGATAGAACACTGCTTGGGCCCAGATTGAAAAACCACACTAGAGCATTTAAAAGCACACTTTAACACTTGAAGCTATCAATATGCTTCATTCCTTCTGATCGTTATGTAAGAGAGGAAGAACATGGAAGAACAGAGAATTAAGGGTCTAGAGAGTAGCACAGCTTCAATAGAAAAGTAAAAATGGAAGGTGACTTTGAAATGGAAGGGGAAGAGATAAAAGAATTAGTCAGCAAAGGGAGACTAAGAGAAAGCAAAATGAATGAATGAATGAATGAATGAATGAATGAATGAATAAAATCAAAATGGAAGACAGAAAGATAATGGGAAACTGGAGACAGAAAAGTATAAAATTGAGAGCAAGGGTAACAGGAGCTAGGGATTACCTCACTTAATTGAGTATTTACCTTGCGTTAATGAAGCTCTGAGTTCCAACCCCAGCAACCCATAAGCTAAGTATTGTTGCACATGCCTTTAATCTCAGTACTGACAGTAGAGGCAAAAAGATCAAGTTTATGGTCATTTTTGGCTATATAGCAGGTTGGAAGCTTGTCTGAATACATGAGACCCTGTCTCAAATAATGAATGAAAGGAAGGAGGGAAGGAAGGAAGGAAGGAAGGAAAGAAGGAAAGAAGGAAGGAAGGAAGCAGGGATGTAAGGAAGGAAGGAGAATCAAACAAACTTAACCCCTGATTTTGTTGGAGAAACTTAGGCCCAAAAGAAGGGAAGTTATTTGACCAAACTTTTGCTATCAGTCAAAGCCAAAGCTCAAACTCAGGTCTTCAGACTCCGGGGCAGAAGTAAGTCCATCTGTTAGGTGACAAGACTTTTCTTGGGGAGACACAACACACTTGTCTACTCACCCCAGACAGGGAACCCACGACAGATCAAACTACAGACCCCACCAAAGTCTAACTTGGTGAACCGATGAGTTTTACGGTGGTTACTTACAGGAATATGGGTGAGGGGTTACTTACAGGAGCAGAACTGACTCAGAGGCAGCTGCATCACCAAAGCCCACCCAGCTTGGGTGAGAGAGAGCTCACAAAGCTGGGAACCTGGAGCGCACTGCACGGCCTGCAGGCAGCTCAACAGGTTAGAGAGAGTCCTTTCCAGGTTCCTCAGTGGGTCTAAACCTCTCCCAGTATACTCAGTGGATTTCTGCTTCTTCCACGCAGCTGGTCAGGTCTCACAGAATCTTTTTTGCATCTTGGATTCTGTGCAATTTTTTTTAACAGCTTAGTTTGTCTGAGAGCCTTCTTTTGCAGCGCAATTCCAATTGTCTGAGAGGGACTTTTGGCTTCTATTGTTTACTCTGGCAGGAGGGGCCTAGTGAATGTGGTCAGTTTCAGGGACTTCCTGAAGCTCTTTTGAGTTGTTCAACTTCCTATTTAAGGAGCTCCCTGCAGGATGGAATGCTTCAATCTTGGAGAAAGATGTCACACAACAGCATCCTACCACAGGTAGCCACATTCCAGACTCTCTGCCATGACCAGTCTTCATTCACCTGAGCCTCAAGTTATAAAATGTGTTTGGGAACCTGGCAGTGGTAGCTCACACCTTTAATCCCAGCACTTGGGAGGCAGAGGCAGGTGGATTTCTGAGTTCGAGGCCAGCCTGGTCTACAGAGTGAGATCCAGGACAGCCAGGGCTACACAGAGAAACCCTGTCTCGAAAAACAAAAACCAAACAACCCCCCCCCCTAAAAAAATGTGTTTGGAGTTGGGCAGGTAAGAAGAAAGTCCCGGGTCCTATTAGAGCAAGTCTAAGCAGTTGAGGGTCAGAGGATAATGAGAACCAGGGCCATGCAGTCACCTAAAACGTCGCTAAGCTAAAAGAGGAACTACAACTATGAATTGTACACTATAGCTCCTGAGAGCAGATGAGCATGCTCACCCCAGACCCAAACATCAAGGAAGATACCAGAACACTCCAGAGGCCCTGGGAAAACAAAGGCAACGTGGGGTATGTTTCCTTCACTATAAGTTGCCCTATGACTTACTGTGCCAACTCCAGACTGAGCAAGAAATATAAGCCAACTTCAGATTTTCCTTTCTGTCAGGGCTGCCCAACTTGATGGCTATGAAAGTATTTGTCCTCAAAATGCTTAACAACTTTCTAAATGTCCCAGCCTAACCTGTCCCCTCCTGCTGACTGAAAGCCCTCCTGACTTAGCTTGGCCAAGGCTGGATATAATTAGGCACCACCCTGAGGTTCCAGAAGTCTGCCGTATGCCTCCACATATATCCAAACACACATGGAGAAAATACTTTTGATCTACCAAGCTGATACAAAAAAAAAAAAAAAAAAAAGCTACTTAAAGGGAAATTTCTTTAAAAACTCTCTTCTAAGAAAAATTTGTGTTCTTCAGTGATAAATCTGGATTCAATTCTCACTCAGCCTCATCAAACCATATATGCAAGTTTCCTCTGTCTCTATTGTCGTAGCCTAAGAACCCTTTGGGGCTTCCTATAGTTCAGTTCCTACACTTGGACTTCAAGGCAAGTGATCCAGGTAGACAGACAGGGGCTGGCAAAATGACTGAGTGACTGAAGTTCCCTGCTATCAAGCCTGACAATCTGAACTCAATCTCTGGGACCCCATGATGGAAGGAGAAAACCAACTCCACAAGTTTTCATCTGATCTCTATATGTACACCAAGGAACAATCCCCCCCAACACACATATCATATACCTCTACACACACACACACACACACACACACACACACACACACACCCTAGAAATGTTCTTTTTTTAAGATTTACTTATTTTTATGTGCCTTGCCTGCATGTAGGTATGTATGCCATGTGTTGTATCGTGAAGGAATCCCGAAAAGGCTCTCAGATTCTCTGGAACTGGAGTTACAGATACCTGTCAATCATCATGTGGGTGCTGGGAACTCAACCCAGGTCCTCAGCAAAAGCAAGAACTGCTGAATCATGTATCTGTTCCCTGGAAATGGAATTTAAAAATTACATCTTATTTTTAAAAATTAAGATAGAGAGCAACAGAAGAAAGCACTTGATAGTGACCTCTGACCTGGAAACTATGCGTGCGAGTACATACACCTGCATGAACACTGCATCATATTAAGAAACAGAGCAAGCTCCTTCCAGAATTACAGTCTCTTAGACTTGGCAGAGTGGCCTTTCTAGGTGCACTGTCTACTTGTATTCCCAGCTACCCAGAAGCTGTTATGGTTTGATTCTGAAATAGCTGCAACAGACTTGTGGTTTAATTGCTTGGTCTCTAGCTAGTGAGGCTATTTTGGGAGGTTCTGGAAACCTGGGGAAATGGGGGCTAGCTGTAGAAAGTAGAACCCTTCAGGTAGGTCTTTGAAGGGTACAATATCGTATCTTTGGTTACTTCCTGTTGCTCTCTGCTCCCTGCAGGACTGGCCACTGAACAGGTATTCTCTGGCTCCCACTGCTATGATGTTTTGTACAAGTACAGGGGTTTTCAAGCAATCATGGACTGAACCCTCAGAAAGTGTGAGCCAAACTGAAGTCTTCTTTCATTGTTTCTGTCAAGTATTTGGTCACAGTGATCTTAAAGTAACTAATCCAAGCTCTAAACAGGAATTCAAAGTCAGCTTGGATAAAACAATGAGAGACTGTCTCTAAATTAAACAAGTAGGAAATACATACATACATACATACATGCATATATACATATATACATACAATACTCCAAAACCCAGTTTTTCGCTCCTCAGATCTCTGTGTGGAACACTCTCTAGTTGCTTTTGTGGTCTCCCTTCTCTGCATTAATCAAAGCCCCTCTGGCAGATGCCCAGGAATAACTGAGAGCCTCAGGAGGGGTCAGCTCAGAGCAGCACCAGGACATCAAGAGTTCCTTTTCCTTTCTTGGAATGTTTTAACCGTCACAAGATGCTATAACCCCCATCGAACTTGTAGTTAGCTCCCTGAGCTTTCTCTGCCTTCTTCCTCGGAGCATCTGTAAATTAGGCTTTGCTTATGTCTCAAGCTCTATGTCCTAATGAACGAACTCAAACTTCTTCAGACTCTTTCAGACCCAAGCTGCCTACATAGACAGGCTGAATCCTAAGTTAAATGAACTTCTTTGGGAGCTTTTAAAAAGAACTCTCCTTAGCAAGGAGGTGGTGGCATACACCTTTCATGCTAGCATTCAGGGAGGCAGAGGAAGGTGGATCTCTGTGAATTCAAGGCCAGCCTGGTTTACAGAGAGAGTTCCAGGACGGCCAGGCTACGTGGAGAAACCCTTTCTCAAAAACAAACAAACAAACAAGAAAACACTTTTTTTTTCTTCTCTTTCTAGCCTATGTATTCTGAGCTGGACAAAAATTTAAATGAGGATTGTTTCTATAAACTGCTGAAGCTTTACAATTTAAGATAGCGTGCTTATGTTGAACGGCTTATATGCCAGGCATTAAATTTTACATGCATTAGCTCATTCCTCTGATAGAGGTGGTATGGCTAAGCTATGGATTATGAACAATGAAACCGAGGCTCAAGAAATTCCACGGTTATTAGGAGACCAAACAAAGATTTGAACCTAGGTTTGAATAACCCAAGGACCATGTTCTTCCCTCCTCACCAGCGGCTCTTAACCTTGGCTGCACATTAGAGTCACCCGGGGAGCTGTTAAAATCTCCTAGGGCAGTGAGAGCAGATTCCCTAGGGATAAAGGCTGGGGCTGAGGAGGTTTTAAAAGCTCCCCAGATGACTCTAATATGCGGCCATAAAACCACTGTTGTATTCCATGCCATTTTCTAGGTGCATTAGTCTGGCGCAAATGCGCATGCAACTATTAGGTTTTCTATATTTTTAGCACTGGTTGCTTTCAAAAGCAACACTCGGGTTATTTAAAGCACTAACATCCAACAAATGGTGATGGGGCAGCTTCCACATGCTGCTACCTGTTCTGATGAGGGAGGGAGGGAAGCCATCTCCACTTCATTCCAATTACCACCCCAGGAAAGCTTCCACCGGTCACATCCCTGAACCTTTCCTCTGCTTAGCTTCAGTTAGAAGGATAGGTCTGAAGTCTACACTGGGTGAAGAGATAACAAGAGGGCTGGAAATATTCAGACCCATGCTCCTTTGAATCATTATAGCAAAAGGCATGAGATTTTGTTCATTCTGAGCACGCTGCATAAGACAGTCTCTGCAAATTTGCCTGGAGAACTGAGATTCCACATAGGTTCTTCCCTCCTGTATTCGTCCAGCTGGTCCTTACATGAGAAAGCTCCTTATTAAAGATTTGAAAAATTAGGAAAAGACATGATACAACTGAGAAAATAATTTGTGTCTTAGCAGGAGGTGCAAATCCCTAAAGAGCCTAATGGGAAAAAAAAGAAAATCAGTAACTCCGAGTCAATGGGAAGTTGTAAAAACCTAGTACTGCAAGAACAAAGAGCCCCAACCATATGGAATAGCTTATCGGAGGCTGGGCCTCGGAGCCAGTGCCGGCGTGAGAACTGCACAGGCTCTGGACAGAGACACCTAGATCCATTCAAGGAGAAGTCAGGAAGTGTTGGGGATGGTGAAGGAGCTGAAAGATGTGATTAAAGTAAATCCCACAAAGATGGAAAAGTTAGGCTAAATGGTTTCTTCCTGTTCTTAATATGCTTTCTGTTTTTCCTAGAGGCAGGGGGGAGGGGAGCACTTTGCTTATTACCCACGACTCCCAGTCATTCCTCCAAGGCCGCTGCACATTCATTCATCTGCAAATCCTAGATGTACACTTCCCCTCTTAGAAGCCCTGGATAAGTATAGCCCTTAGAAACCATATATTTTGTCAAAAAGACTCCTCTCTTAGCTTTCTCCAAGCCTCAACATTACTAACCATTAAGCCAATAGGGCCTTACCAGGGAGATTTCAGCACATCAATTTCATGCATGTTCCCTTAGAGCACAGAAGAAGCATGAGACCACATGGCTTCCTTCCTTCCTTCTTTTCTTTGTTGGGCTTTGAGTGAGTCAGATAATCTAGTCTCCATAGGCCTACAGCTTCTACACTTTGCATGAGCAGACAAGACCTAAGAGTCTTGGAAGAGCAGCATACTGTATGAACATAATCAAAAGAAACATTTCCATGTGGCATTCATCTCATGCTTCTTCTAGCACTGGAGCCATGCAACATTTCCATGGGAAGACAGACTCAAAATAGCAAGCAATAAACAGAGCGAGGGTGCCTGATGCAGCTCTGCTCTGGGCCAGAGTTCAGCTCTACTCCCCTCCAGAGGGAAACTGATTTTTTCCACAACCTCACTTCTAAGCCATACTACAGGATCAGGTCATCAATGGCAGACATCACACCCCATAAGAAACCGTAAGGAAACAAGAACATAGAGAAAACTTAGTTTCACTGATCAAGGAACTCTGTTGACTGGCATGCTCCATGGGACCAGATGGATCATTAAAGCCCAAGTGCCCTTGGATGAATCAGGAAGGTGAGAGGCAGAATGGAAGAGGGCCCCGGGAACTGCTCGAGCCAGGAATCTCTAGCCAGAAAGAACTGGGCCTAAGGCAAATGCGATGTTTATTCAGCTTATAGTTTTCATTTATCCTAAGTGATTTAAGTGAGTTTTAGGGGAAAAAAAAGTATTCTACTGGATTGAGTCCATCACTAAATATTTGGGACACACGTTGAAAGGTTAGAAGCAAACTCCTGCAAAGAAATGATTGCTGGAATGAGCGAATTGGCTACCAGAGGAGGACTGGGATGGAGGCCAACAATGACCTGAGAGAGAATCAAGAGCAGCAAAAATGATCCATGAGGTTTCTTGGCATTTCCAAGTACTCCTGGAAAGAGAGACGCTCATCAACTTCACTGAAGAATCTCCGAACAAATAGTTAACTGTCTCCGTGGTTCCCAGCCTTAGAACTGGGCTGGAAAATGTGACAGCAAGTTACAACATGATTTCCAGGCTAATGTCTGTGGCTTTCTAATGTGCTGTGGGGTGTTTCAGGCACAGTGTGCCCTAATCGTCACATTTCCAAGAGTACCAGGGATTTGTTATCTGAGGAAGGCAGCTGTCCGCAGCCCAATATGGACCTTCATTCTTACACAGTCTCCTAGGAATAGGTTCGAGTATCACTAAGTTAAAAAATAAAACAGGAACCGGGCATGGTAGTACAGGCCTTTGATCCTAGTACTCCACTTGGGAGGTGACAGAGGCCAGGTAGATCTCTGAGTTTGAGGCTGATTTGGTCTACAAAGAAAGTTCCAAAGTTCCAAGACAGTCAGAGCTACACAGAAAAACCCTGTCTCAAACACACATACACACGCGCACACACACACACACACACACACACACTCACTCACTCACTCACTCACTCACTTGAGAGCACATGCACACACACATATACACTCACAACACAGGCACACACACAAAATTAATGGATGAATAGATAGGTAGATAGATAGATGGATAGAAATGGAGGGGAGGAGGGAGAGATGGAGAGAGAGAGAGAGAGAGAGAGAGAGAGAGAGAGAGAGAGAGAGAGAGAGAGAGAAAGGAAACTAGGGGACTAGAGCTTAGTCAATGTTTAAGAGCCTATACTGCTCTTGCAGAGAATGTGAGTTTGATTCTTAGCACCTACACCTACCTGTAACTCCAGCTCCAGAAGAATCCAATACTTTTGGCTTCTTCTGGCACATACCCACAAACAGACATACACACATGCACAGAACTTTAAAAAAACAGATAAGAGACTGACAAGGTGGCTAACTTTGTAAAGGCACTTTCACTGAATCTTAGCAACCTCAGACTAACCCCCAGAGCCCATATAAGGGAAACAGAGAGAACTAATTCTACAGAACGGTCCAAACTTCACACTTGCTATGGTAAATACCCCACTAGCCTACACATAACAGTAGGTAAATAAACAAAACCTCACTACTGTTTAATTTAAATTAATAAATAAGCAACCACAACACCTATTAAAATTCTAATATTCTTAAAGAACTAGAAAAAACTACCACAACTCATATGGAATTATAAAACATCCTAGATAACTAAAGCAATCCCAAGGAGAAAGAACAAAGCTAGAAGTATTATAATACATGATCTCAAATTATACTACAAAACCATACAAAAAGAAACAAAAAGAGAGAGAAAGAAAGGAAGAAAGAAAGGAAGGAAGGAAGAAAGAGAGAAAGAAAGAAAGAAAGAAAGAAAGAAAGAAAGAAAGAAAGAAAGAAGAAAAAGGCAAGTAAGGTTTGGTGGCATATACTGTTAATCCCAAACACTCGGAATAATGAAACAGGTAAATCTCTGAGTTGGAGAGCAGCCAGGGCTACGTAATGAGACCCTGTCCCCTGTATCAAAAAAAATAGCATGGGGCTAGTAAGATGGATCAGCACGTAAAAATGCTTACTGTTAAGCATGGCCACCTTAGTTTGATCCCCAGACACAATATGGTGGCTAGAAAGAATGGAATGAGCTCCCACCAGTTTTGCTCTTTCTCTCTCTCTCCCCCCCCCTCTCACACACACACAAAATGTAATTTTTTAATTAGTATGGCACCTACAGAAACATGCATGCATATACCAATAGAATAGAACCAAACTATACAACTTACAAAACTATAGCCACCTGACTTTTGACAAAGGTGTCAAAAATAACCATAATCAAAGTTGCAGCCTCTTTAACAAATGTTTCTGGGAATACTGGATATTCAGACATAGAAGAATGAAACTAGATCACTGTCTTTCATCATGCTCAAAGTCAGTTCAAAATGGGTCAAACACTTTAACTGTTCTACTTGAACAATTTAAACTACTGCAGACAAAAGCCATTTGCATATCACTTCAAGATACAGGTATAACTGGGGCTGGAGAGATAGCGCAGAGGTTAAGAGCACTGGCTGCTCTTCCAGAGGTCCTGGGTTGGAGTCCCAGTACCCATATGGCAGGCTCACAACCACCAGTAACTCCAGTTCCAGGGGATCAAATTCTCTTCTCTGTCCTCTGTGGGTACTATCTATATACATAATATCAAAAAATAAATAAATATTTTTAAAGAAACAGGCATAAGCAAAGGCCTTCTGAAAAATACAATAGCTTAGGATATAACAGCAATAGTTGACAAATGAGTCATCATGAAATTAAGAAATTTTTATAAAGCAGGTAATTAACATGGTGAAGATACAGACTACAGAATGGAAGGAAGTCTGTGACAACTGTACACTGGACAAAGGGTCAACATCTACAATATATAAAGAATTGCAAAACATTAATAGGAAACACCCAAACTTTTAATGAATAGGCTAATGAGCTGTACAGTCCTCAAAAGAAGAAATACAACTAACCAATAAATATATGTAAATGTTTAATATTTGTATTCACTAGAGACATGCAAAATCTACACTGAGATTCCATCTCATCCCAGTCAAAATGGCTATCACCAAGGAAACAAACAGCAGCGAATGCTAGTGAGGATGAGAAAAGGGAACCTTTATTCTCTGTGGGTGGGGATCTGTCTCTCTCTTCTGGCCTCTGTAGACACTGAATGCATATCAGGCATAGACATGCATACAGCAAAACACTCATACACATAAAACAAAAAGAAAAACTAAAACAGAATGCTACACAGTGGCTCAGTGGTTAAGAGCACTGAGCCAGGTTCAATTCCCAGTATTCATATGGTAATTCACAACCTTCTGTAACTCTAAGCCCAGGGCATCTGAATCTGATGCTCTCTTCTGACTTCTGAGGGCACCAGACACTCAGGTGGTATATATCCATACATGCAACAAAACATCCATACATATAAAGCAACAAAATAAATAAATCTAAAAAAATAAAATGGAAAAATTTTAAATAAAAAATAAAACTACTATATGATCCAGCTGTACGACTCCTTGGTGTATATACCTAAAGGGCTCTATCTATCTATACTCAGTCTAGATTTCCATCAACTGGTAAAAACTGATGAAAACATGGTACATATGCACAATGGGATTTTATTCATCTGTAAAGAAAAAGGGAATCACAGTTGCAGGAAAATAAATGGAACTAGATACCATCAGGTAAAGCACAATAAGATAGACTTAGACAAGTACCCTGCTTTCTCTCAGATGTATAGACATGAAAGTAGAAGTTGAACTATGTGAAGAAGAGGAAGTCTAAAGAGTGGCATGCTAGGTAGTTTTTGAGCCCTTGAAACAAACTAGGGTCACCTGGCTAGAGGAAACTTCAATTGAGGACTTGCCTCCATCAGATGGGACTATGGCTTGGAAAGTTTACCTGGGTCAGTCCCCTGGTCTGTTTACTGGAGAATTCCCACACTGTCTTTATTTATATCTCCTATTGAATTCTCTCCCCGGGGTCCCACCTGAACACTGGCTTTCTTAATAATGATGAGAAGCAAGGACGCAAGACCCAGCACTTGTCGAGTTCTGGATGACTTCAGTCTAACAGAACTATGACTACACTCGTCTCTGGTTTTCCCTTGTAAAAGTTCTTCCTTTTCTAAAAAAAAAAGTAGATTTATTCATTTAATTTTATGTGTATGGGTGTTCTCCCTGCTTATATGTATGCTTGATACGTAAATTCCTGGTGTTCTCAGAAGTCAGAAGGTGTCCGACCACCTGTAACTGAGCCACCATGTAAGTACTGGGAACTGAAACCATGTCCTTTGCAAGAGCAACAAGTCCTTGTTAACTACTTAGCAGTCTCTCCAGCCTCTCCCCATCCCCAAATCTTGAGACAAGGTCACCATGGCTGGCTTGAAACTCACTAAGATACATCTTCCTCTGCCTCTGTGTGCTGGAATACTGAGGTTAAAATCTACACAATAAAGTCTGACCTATAGGCATTTTTTTTTTTTTTTTTTTTTTTTTTTTTTTTTTTTTTTTTGGTTTTTCAAGACAGGGTTTCTCTGTATAGCCCTGGCTGTCCTGGAACTCAGAAATCTGCCTGCCTCTGCCTCTGAAATGCTGGGATTAAAGGCATGCGCCACCACCGCCCGGCAGCATTTTCTTGATTGATGATTGATGTGGCAGGACTGAGTGTACTATGGACCATGTCCCGTGTGGACACGGGTAGCAACTAGCAAGCAGAAGTCCACCAGGGTCTCTGCTTCGGTTTCTGTCTCCAGGTTCCTGCCTTGAGTTCCTGCCCTGAGTTCTCTTAGTGTGATGTGGTTGTGAAAGCCAAATAAACCCGTTTCTTCCTAATGTGCTTTTTGGTCAGTGTTTCATCACAGCAATAGAAAAGCAAGTTAAGATGGTGTAGACAGAGAAATAAGAGGGCAACAGGGAAAGAAAAACAAAAACCTCACTTTCTCTGTGATATGCAAAGTCGGAATTTAAATATATGTACATATATGTATATCAAAGCAGGAGGACTGTTTGGTGAGCAAAGACAGTCACTGAGGGGAAGGACAAATGGGTAATGGGGAAAGGTGATATGAGCCAAGTTCAAAGTAGGAAAATGTGATGAAACCTATTATTATTATTATATTACCTAAAACATTTAAAAACCTATCAAAATATTCAAAGTAGAAATTGACTGATTTTTCTGCAGGACCTTTACAAGATAAAGAGGAGAAGGTAAGAAAGAAAAGAGACATAATGCAGTTGTGGTCTCGTTACATTGAAGTTGCCCCAAAGCTTAGACAAGCTTTGATTCCAGCTTTGTTGAATCCTTGTTTCCCATTACTAACTTAGTGTGGCTCCAGGATGAGAAGTTAGCAGGGGAGATAGAAGTGAGAATGGTGTGGAATTTTTCAGTAAACATAACAGGGGACTGACCCAGGATCTAGACCTTTCAGGCAAAGCCAAAATGAAGATGTGGAATAGGTTGGGCTGGTATAAAAAAGGGGGAAGGGAGGTCAGGAACTAGAAAAAAATAGCCAAATGTGGATAGTAGATCCAGGCTCCCACTGTAAATCCCAGTAGAGGCCGGATTACATGAGAGAAGTCAAGCTGAAGAAACCCTGGACACTTCAGACTCTGCTTTCAGGGTCCCACCCTATCCACTGATAGAAGAGTGTTGTTACACAAGGTTGGGGTAGTGGCTCCATTCTTTAACTCCAGCAACTTTAGAGGCTGGGGCAGGGGGGATTGCAATTCTCTGTCTGAAAATAAAAATTTCGAAAGGCTGGGGGTGTAGGTTAGTGGTGGAGTCCTTGCCTAGCACATGGGAACTCTGAGTTACATCTCCAATAGACATCCCACCCCCACAATAATCGCCAGAAGAGACCGCAGATTAGTTTGGCTTGGGAAAAGGTAGGGCTCCAGAAGCATCTAACACAAGATAAAGAATAAAGCCCCAGACCAAAAAAAATAAATAAATAAAAATAAAAAAAGGCCACTCACTAACATTCCCTAGAGCAAGGAAAGGCCATTTTTCTGGGAGGCTCATGCTGCACCTTTAATCCTGAAGGAGCAAGATGAAACAGACTTCAGTTTCTGTCCAAATCCATGCTTTAAATTTACTTTAAATGTTTTATGATGAGGGATACAGAGTCTTACTTTAGTGCACTTTCTAAGGATTTCTCCTCCCAAAGCAATTTGTAAATGTTGCAGGGTGTTAGAAGAACTGGCTTTAGTGAAGAAAATAAATTGCGCTGTTAAACTCCAAGTAGCAGACAGTTAGCAACCACTGGAAATATCTTCTAGGAAGAGAAAGTTGCTCAAATCTTCCAACGTCCCCAAAAGTTTGCCTCTTGGAATTGTAAACCTTTGGCCATCTCCAAACCATCTAGGGATCAAAATGGTCCCCCATTTTTGCTTAGGCTGTGGTTAGAGAATGAGTTGGGGATCCCAGGGCACAGATGCAGGACCTTTCAGGTAAAGCCAAAATGAGGCCCCTTGGCCCCTGCCCCTTCCCATTGTTCTTGGAAATAGAGTTATAAGTGGCCAGATATGAAGTAATATGGGTGATCGGAGCACAAATGCTCTCTCTCCAGCATATTTACTTTTCTTATCTTTAAAATAATTATATCACATTATTTATTTAGTATGTGTGCCATAGTGCTTGATCCTTGTGTGGAGGTCACAAGGCAACTGGAAAGACTCAGTTCTCTCTTTCTACCATGCGGGTCATGGCGGCTGAACTCAAGTAGTTAGGCTTGGTGGCAGGCACTTTAATCCACTGAGCCATCTCAGTGGCCTTAACAAACTTCTTCTAATTAAAAAAAAAGTCTCATTATGCTATAATTTGCATTTACAATCCACCCATTCAAAGTGTATATTTTGCTGGTTTGTGCATTTACTCTGTTGTACAGCTATTCTTATATTTGTCACCACACACCCCAAATAAACCTGTAGTCATTGGCAATCTTTGAGCATTTCCTCTCATCCTCAACCTCATGTTTGCTAATGGTGTTCATTTCATATAGATACAATCATAAAATGTTTTTTTATTTGTTTTTCTTTTTTTGTTTGTTTGAAACAAGGTCTCATGTATTCCAGATTGGTGTCAGTTCATCATACAAATGAGGATGACCTTGAACCTCTGATCTTTGTAACTCCAAGGCTGGAATTACAGATGTGCATCACCAAGCCTGGTTTATGTTGCACCTAGGGCTTGGAGCATACTAGGCAAGCACTCAACCAACTGATAGCTCTCTGGCTCAAGTTGGGTATTTTGTTGTTGAATTGTGTTTTTCATATTCGAGATAAAAGCTTCTTATCAAGCATATGCTTTATAGATATTTTGTACCATTTTATTTTCAAATCCTTTAGAAGCCAGGCATAGTGGCACCTCCCTGTAGCTGCAACCACTCCAGAGGATCCCTTGAGCTCTGGAATTTGAAAGCAGCCTTAACAGCTTATCAGTACATCGTCTCAAAATAGAAGAAGAAATCCTTTAAAAGTGGGGGAAAGCATTCTTAACTCACAGGTGCTCAAAACCCGGTCACTAGATAGATTTGACTCACAGGGTATAGTTTGCTGAATTTAGGTTGAAAGGAAAATTGGTAGCTTTGATTAATGTCTTTGTTTTTGACTTCCTACTCTTTCTGGTAGGAAAATCTTTATTTGTTTGGTAGGGGTCATCTTTGCTCCATTTTAGGCTGTTTTGGTGGGACTATCCATGGAGTCTTCTTGCTGTTCTCTAAGTCAGAAGTGAACAACTGAGCTAAGGTGAAACAGAGAAGAAAATGCCTAACAAACTCCAAGTGATAGAAGACAAAGAGGCAATCAGCACTGACTCACAGTTACAGAAGCAGCCAATAAGCCTGTCAATGGGTCCCCACACTAAAGATTCCAGCAGCCACTTAGTTTCTGTTCTCTCTGAGACTTAGTAAGAAAGAGATCTGTAGGCTAGCTTTCCTCTCTTCAGTTACTCCCATGTCATCATTCATATGTGTGTGTGTGTGTGTGTGTGTGTGTGTGTATGTATACATATATATTTGTATATATATTAATATATACATATATGTATACACACACATATATATGTTGTTGTTGCATCAACCATACATATCAAATGCAAAACAGAACTGAAATGCATATGTGAAACTATCAGACAACATAGTTGGTAGAGAGCTTTCCTAGCATGCACAAAGCCCCGGGTTCCGTTCAGAGCAATGCATAAAGAGGCACTGTAGTGTACACCTGTAATTCCAGGATTTCAGAAGTGGAAGTGGGAGGATCAAGAGTTCAAGGTTATCTTTGGTCAAACTGTAAGTCGGAGACTGGCTCCTGTTAGACCACCTGTTTAAAAAAAAATAAGCAAAAATGAAATGTAAACACTTAGAAAGGGGCAGTGGTGGTGCACACTTTTAATCCCAGCACTTAGAAGGCAGAGGCAAAGGCAGAGGCAGAGGCAGATAGGTCTCTGTGAGTTTGAGCACAGCCTGGTCTACAAAGCAAGTTTCAGGACAGCCAGGGCTACACAGAGAAATCTTGTATCAAAAAACAAAAACAAAGCAAAAACCAAAAATCAAAAAGCAAACACTCTTAGGTTACTTTTGGTCTTAAAGAAAACTTGCATAACCTTAGATTTGGGTATAGTTTCTTTAAAATTTAAGCCAAAAGCAGAGGCAGCAAAAGAAAACAAAAGAATAGATATATTACAGTGTACAAACTTTTCTGCATCAGTAGATACTGTCAAAAAAAAAAAAAAAAAGAAAAGAAGGGGCTGGAGAGATTGCTCAGTTGTTAGATGCACCGGTCACCCCTCCAGAGGATCAGAGTTGAATTGCAAGCATCTACATCAGTGTTCATAACCATCCAAAGCTCCCATTCCAAAGGATCTAACTCCATCGCTGGATTCTGCAGGTATCAGGCACACTTGCAGGCAAAACTCCCATCCACAGAAAGTAAAATACATTTTCTAAAGAATGAAAGAAAACTCATCAGATGAGTGAAAATATTTCTAGATCCTATGTTAGAGAACTGAAGTATAGTTCAATGACGCAATACTTGTCAGCCCCTGGAACCGCAAAAAAATGAAACAAAAAAACAAAAACAAAACAACAACAACAAAAACAAGACCACACAATTACGTATCTAATAAGAATTAAATATCCAGTATAGACAAAGAACTTCTGAAGCTCAACAAGAAGATAAACTTCCCAACTAATCATCAAGGATGGGAGGGCCCAGCTCATTGTGGGTGGTGGTATCCCTGGACTGGTAGTCCTGGGTTCTATAAGAAAGCAAGCTGAGCAAGTCAGGAGAAGCAAGCCAGTAAGCAGCACCCCTCCATGGCCTCTGCATCAGCTCCTGCCTCCAAGTTTCTGCCCTGTGTGAGTTCCAGTCCTGACTTCCTCTGGTGATCAACAGCAATGTGGAAGTGTAAGCTGAATAAACCCTTTCCTCCCCAACTTACTTCTTGGTCATGATGTTTGTGCAGGAATACAAACCCCAACTAAGACAATGAGTCATTAGGGAAATACAAACCCAAACCAGGAGATGTCATGCATCTACACTAGCAAAGATGAGAATTAATGGCAAAACAAGGGAGAAAATGTGGCCCTCACACAGTGCTAATGGCAAAATGAACTCAGCCAGTTGAGCTGGTTTGGCTGTAATCTTTATTGCAACTTAGGTTGTGTGCCTTCTTTAGTCTGGCAGGCAGAGAGGTGGGAAATCTGATCAGTTTCAGGGAATTCCTGAGGCTATTTTGTATTGTTGATCTTCCTGTTTCAGGAGGTTCTCTGCAGAATGGAATGTTTCAGTCTCAGTGGAATCTGTTACACAACACAGAATTATCTGCAAAAGTGTCAATAAATGAGAGCTGACTTCCACAAATTGTCTTCTGACCTACAAATCTCTTTCTCTCTCCC
>NC_045030.1:55825016-55833462 GCF_008632895.1 Mastomys coucha | reverse complement strand
TCTCGCCTCTGTCTCTCGTTTTTAAATTAAAAAATAAAACATGTATGTTATCCCAGAACTCAAGTAGTTGGGGGATAGAGGTAATGGGATCAGAAGTTCGCAGTCATCCTGTAGTGTAGAGTGAATTAGACCAGCCTTGTCTTCATGAGACTTAGGCTTCAAAACGAAACAAAACAAAACAAAAAAAATGGATGAACCTATGAGTCATATGCCCTAAGAATGGATTAGAGAAGCCAGCACCATTCCCTATAGCTAGGAATTTTATAACCTGTTTATCACTCAACTTCTCGACCATCTAGTGCTCTGGACAAAAAGAGTTAGAGTTAAATACAATTGCATGCTTCCTTAATCTTTTGCAGGTTTGGTTTTTTTTTGTTTGTTTGTTTGTTTTTTGTTTTTGTTTTTGTTTTTGAGGAAGCATATATCCTTACATTTTGCTCAGGATTCCCAATAAACCAGTTGCTCTCTGTTTCTGTCCCAGCTCTCTTTGCTCACATTCATTCATATCCCAAAACATAGATACTCACATCCACATGTACTGGTCTCTTCCCCGTTCTGTATATGGCCTCTGCCATGCCAGAAAATCTAGCAAACTCCAAGACATACCTGCTACTTGATCTAAGCTTTCTAGGTCAATTGGCTTGGATTCTTGTGCTTGCTGAGGTACATGAGCACCTCTGCATCTTTGGCCTTCTTCCTCACTGTGGCCTCAGCAGGGTAGGGGGTTAGATTACTACCCACTTACCTCATACTTTTCCCATTTGGGAAATAGTTTCCTATGCCCATGCCTTTTATTTTGGTTTGGTTTTTGCTTTTTGGTTTTTGTTTTTTTGAGACAGGGTTTCTCTGTAGCCCTGGCTGTCCTGGAACTCACTCTGTAGACCAGGCTGGCCTCGAACTCAGAAATCCGCCTGCCTCTGCCTCCCAAGTGCTGGGATTAAAGGCGTGCGCCACCACCGCCTGGTGCCCATGCCTTTTCAGTCTTACAGCTTGTCCTCCCACCATGATTGGTTGGGACCCTGAGGTAGGCTCACTGGGCTTCACTCTAGACAGTGCCTTATATACACTCATTGTCCTGTGTCTTGTCTCTTCCCCACTCACTACATCTCAACATCCCAACTGAATGTAACATAAAGTTTTATCTCCTGAAACATGTCCCCTGATTAACAGTTGTCTATAGTCTGGCTTTGGTAATAGACCACTTCTTATTTTTAGCAGTAATAAAATCAAACTCAAGCCTGTTAAGAGAACTATTGACCATTGTTCCAAAGAGGTGAAGATTATTAAAATGACAAATACCCTCAAGACTATTCCTTACTTCCAGTTACTTTTTTAAGCTAAACATGATCACAAAATATTCACTGGATAATGGTTTACCTAATTGACAGATTCAGTACACGCATAGGATTCCTGGAAAGAGAAGGCACCCCGAAAAGTAGCTGAAAACATCTGCAACTTAGTTTTTATGAAAACACAAGTAAGGGACTGGAAAGATGGCTCAGTGCTTAAGGGCTCTTCTAGCAGAAGCCCTGGGTTTGGTTTCCAATGCCCATATCAGACACTCACATTTACCAGTTTAATGCTGTTTTCCTTGTTCTGGGCCTAATCTTATTTTTAGAATGTTAGAAAACATCATAGACTTCTCCCTACCTGGGATCTCTGTTTTGGCTTGGTTTTGTTTGGCTTTTGAATCAGGCCTCACTATGTAGCCAAAGCTGACCTTGAACTGCTGACCCTCAGCCACCTGAGTTCTGAAGTTACAGAAATGAGCCACCACGCAGTTTCTACTGGTTTTCTAAAACCCCAAGTGGCCAACTTGTTGCAAGGGCTTATGGATGCCTGGAGCACCCCTTTGGATCTACCCAGACAATGTAGACACCAAGGAAAGAAGTTGGGTTTTGCAATGGGAGAGGTCCAGACTGAGATATGTGCTTCTCCTTGGTTCAGAAGCTAAACAGTGTAAATTCAAGTTCAGAACAAGGCTAAGACTAAAGACATCCAGGTTCAGGTTTCGGAGAGTCACAGAAAAGCAACTCAGGTTTAAAGAACAGGCATTTGGCTTGGTTTTTTTTTTTTTTTTCTATAAAGATCTTATGAAGAAAAAGTTAATTTCTGTGAATGAATTTCCAATCAATTTGGAAATCAATTTCATGTGATTTCCAAAGCTCTATAATGTTTCTATGCAATTATGTCAGAAGAAGTTGATGAGAAAAGAAAGAAGTCAATGCTTTCTACAAGTGTGTCCATGTATATGAATGTATGCTCTCGAAGACCAAAGACCAGGAATAGTATTAGTTGACAAGGACAAGAGAAAGTTCCTCCTGGTCACAATTAGGGCATCTGTCCCAGGATACCCAAATGTGACTTCGTCTGTGATGGGTTGCTGGGTACATGACAAGGGTGTTTGTGAGGCTACCTAGGGAACAGCAGACCTTTCTTCAACTCATAGGCACCAAACTGGGCTGCTGAGAAATTATGAGCCTATGCTGTTTGGATGTTTCTGGGTGTGGAAAAACCAAGGGACTCTGCATCAGGAAGAACTAAAAACAGGCGGTGCCATCTGGGACCTCAAAGCACCGTGATAGAAAACAGAGGATCAGAAAGGAAGAATCAGGCACACATCCAAGAAAGCCTCCAGTATTTACACACACTATTTGACTTGACTTCTACATGTTGCTACAGCATCACAGGGAAAAAATCCTTTCTGCAAACATGAGAAATGTGACCTCCAAAGATAATGTTAATTGTACATCTTGGTTCAAAGAACACTCTAATCGCCATGTTCCTAGCACTTTATTCCTGTAAATTGTTTCTGAAGCTGATGCCAATAGACAGTGACCCTGAGAGCTCTAGGGTGACACCCCTCCACCCAGCAGAGGCATCCCGCCTGCTTCTCTTCTCTGCTGCTAATTGCCTAGGGATTCCTACAGGGAAAAGGAAAGGGACCCGAAGTTGGCCCAAGTTGCAGGAGGAGCTAGGATCTGAGGAAGTCTAGCCAGGGAGAAAGCAACTGGAGGAGGAAGTCTAGCTCTGTCCATTAGGAACTAAGTCCACAGATGGGCCAAGGGACAGATTTGAAAGAGAGCAAGCCTATAAACTCTCAGGGCCTGCTGCCACACAGCTACCTCAGTCTGGGCTCTTGGTTACACTCATTATACTAGTATACTTGTCCACACCAATGTCAGATATGAACCTCAAAATAAATAAGTGAAAAGATAACTATAATTTGTTTGATCTAACAGTTTTTCAAGAAAATTCTAAAACTAAAATGAGGAGTAAACATTTTGTTCTGGAGACATCTTAATAACTGTTTACAATAATTAATAACAAAATATCAACTCAAGCTTGATTATATTTAAAAACTTGAATGATTACAATTTTTAAAATATTTTATGTCTTTGAGTTTTCTTTTTATAATTACCCACGTCAAAATTCTCATGAGGTTGGTTTGCTCCCCTGTTGCTTCTCCCAGCCTTGGCCCACTCAGTTCTCTTCAGATTCATACCACACCACTTCTGTTTTTCTTCCCTAGTCATCAACTCAGGTCCCTCTTGGATATCCAACTGAGTCGGCAGGGGCCTTGACATACTTCTTGCTCTGTCTAAGAATGGAACATTCTTCTTGCTTGTTCCTACTAACCAGACACCATACCAAGTATACTGTAGGCATTTTACTATAGCCCACTGAAGAACAAGGAGAAGAGTCTATCCTCTAAATGCTAGTGGATATGTCCCTAAAAGACAGAGTGCTTTCTTTGCCCTTTGCACAGAAAATGTGCCAATCAAGGGTCCTTGCCTTCCACAATTCCACTCATTACCTTCATGAGAGACTCCTTCAGTGGAGGATCCAAGACTTTTTATATTTATCTTATTATAACTAGTGTGCATGCTTGTGTGCATGTGTATGTGCACAAGTGTGTGTGTGATATGTGTGAGCACAAACCTATAGAGGTCAGAAGACAATATTGTGGAATCAGTGTGTTCTTGAAATCAAACTCAGTTTGTTAGGTTTATGCAGCAAATGCTTTTACCTGCTGAGCCATCTGGCTGGTGCAGGCCCAAGCTTCGACTTCCCAGAATGCTTTGCACTGAGAACACCTGAGTGATGACTCACAGAAGTGAGACTAGGATTCAGCCACCTATTGTAGCTTATTTTCCCAGAGGCCAAACTCTCCTCTTGCCTTCAATAGTCAGTCTGAAGGGACTCAGGGCACTGTATCCTGCCTGGTCTGTATCTGTTGTCACAGATGAAGCATTTGAAAATCTCTGCCTGGGAACGGAGTGAAAGGCATTTTCAGAAATATTCAAAACATGCATCTCTGCTTCTCAATGAGAACCAAACTGAGGATGTGACGTTTATAGGACATGTCAGTGGAAAAGATTACTTTTCTTAAAATACATTTGTTAAATGATAGGTAAAACAGCAAGCGGATGGGAACCTACAACTGGGAGACATCACAGGAAGAGGGAAATATGAATTTTATTATAAACACATGTATTTTATTATTTCTCCCAGTGAGGACCGGGGCTGGGAATCTGCAGCTGTGAAAAGGCAAAGGGAGAAAGCAGTATTTTTAGCCATGTCACTTTAAAATATACCTTCTCCTGTGCTGCTGCCCATTTCTCTAAACAAGAGCCTCCTGGAGCCTCAGCCCAACAAAGATGAATATACATATAAAACCAGTGACTGGGAGGCAGCTATTCCTCCTGTCCTGGAAAACACCATCTAAAACAGAACTTGGCTTGTCACCAGCCCCACCCAGGCCCAGCTTGTCCCCCAGGCTCCAGAAATCAGGCTGCTGTTCCTCCCAGCACGGACCTTGGAAATCACCCACAGCACACTCATCACCCACAGTTCTACTTCTACCTGTGTTAAGCCCTGTTGGTTCTTTTTCCAGAAGCCTCTCTGAGGACAAATAGGAGAAGCAACCATGCTATGAGTGCCTTTCACCCAGCAGCACCATCACCACCAAACCACTCTCCCAGAAGGAAAGCAGGAAGACCAGTCAGAATTTATAATAGTTCCAAGGGTGAATTTTGTTTTGTTTTGCTTTGATTTGGGTTTTGGTTTTTCAACACAGGGTTTCTTTATGTAGCCTTGGCTATCCTGGAACTCGCTCTGTAGACCATGCTGGACTTGAACTCTGCAGAGACCCACTTGCCTCTGTCTATTAGGATTAAAGGTGTGCAACACTATCACCTAGCTTCTAAGAGTGTTTTTACTTAACTCTACAAAGTTCTCTACTAGGGCTGGGACTGCAGATCAGTTGGTAGAGTACTTGCCTAGCATGCATGAGCCCTGGGCTTAATTCTTACTATCATATCAAATTGGCTAAGGTGACACATGCCCATAATTCCACCACACAGAAGGGAAGTGAAGGTAATAGGATCAGGAGTAATTTAATGTCATCCTCAGCTACTTATTGAATTTAGAGTCTTGCCTCAAATAAATAAGCAAGCAAATAAACAAATACACATATAAAATGTAGTACCTTACTAATAGAGTAGACTAAGAGAGCCACCTCTCTCTCTCTCTCTCTCTCTCTCTCTCTCTCTCTCTCTCCCTCTCCTTCTCCCTCTCTCTCTGTCTCTCTCTCTGTCTCTCTGTCTCTCTCTCTCTGTCTCTCTGTCTCTCTCTCTGTCTCTCTCTCTCTGTCTCTCTCTCTGTCTCTGTCTCTGTCTCTCTCTCTCTCTCTCTCTCTCTCTCTCTGACATGATATCTCACTGAACCTGGAGCTCAGTGGCCAACACGTTTTACCAAATCAAGCCATTGATTTCTAGGGATCCTCCTCCTATCTGCCAGGGCCCTTTTATATGTGTGCTGGGGATCCAAACTCCAAGCACTGTCCCCACCACTACCCACTGAATCACCTCCTCAGTCTCCAGGAGGGCTTTTCACATTTTTCATTTTTCATTCATTGAAAGTACCTAGTATTGAACCTACAGCCTCACAAACTCAGGCTTTATCTCTGAGTTACATTTGCAACCGTCTTTAGCTTTTTCTTTTGAGATAGGGCCTTAAATTATCTTGGTGGGTCTTGAATTTACTCTTGCAACCCAGGCAGGACCTGAGCTTGCAATCCTACTGCGTCAGCTTGAGTAGCCAGGGTTAGAGGCCTAAGCCACCAGGATCCCAGAAGAGAAAGCCTCATGGGACAGGATGCAAGGTGTGCGATAGCACCTCCTTTGCTCACAGCATTGCACAGCCGGCAGAGCTGCTCTTCTGTCAGGGGACTGAAAGCCTTCCGTCATGCCCTTCAGTCTACTCATTTCTTCTGCTTATCCCCTTAAGTCAAGAACCTTCTTCTTTGTGGCACCCTGAACCAAAAAAGCCTGGAGCAAGTGGGAGTGACAGGCACTTTATTACTGACATGTCATCGCCCACAGGGGACTGCTCTGCCTGCAAAAATGCCATTCCTCTAGCCACTTTGCAAATGACCGAATTCTGGGTTTGCTCAATCTTCTGAGCTCTCAGGCTCAACATTGTCCTCTGTTTCTCTCATTACCTTTGGCATGGTTTCCACCCTAGGGAAGGAAGAATACTCTGGGGCTTGCTTCTCCCTAGGGGCTCTAAAATATGCCAAATCTTCAAGTGCAAATCATCTATGGTCCCTAAGAACTTACCATTACCCCTGCCCATACAGCCAGGGCAGTACTGGGGACTCTTGTGCAAAACACTGAAGGCCATGGTCACATTCTGGTCCTTGTTTTCAAACTGTTTCTTAGCGAAATATTGTCACTTGGGGAAACAATTCTGTCAGGAAGTCATTTCAGGCACACACACACACACACACACACATGCACACACAATCAAATCCACAGTATTCCACACAAATAACAAACAGCCTGTGAAGCCTTTCCGTGGGACTCCCATTTGGAAGGGAGGTCAGGAAGTGGAGCATAAACATCTGGTGTTGGAAAGGGCTCGAGGCTGCTTGCAGATGTGAAAAACTATAAGCTTCAGGACCTGGCCCCAGAGCACCTTCTCTTTGCTGTTTTACCAGACTGGGGGTTTTTGTTGTTGTTGTTGTTGCTTTGTTTGTGTTGGTTTTGGTTTTTTTTTGTTTGGTTGGTTTTTTGGCTTCTGGAGTATTGAGTCATCCAGTCCTCAATTAACACTGGAGGCATTCCACAAACATGTGGACTATTTATCAAGTTGATGGGTCATTCTCACTGACTTGCCTCTCCCCTTTATTTTTTTTTAATTAGCCAGAGTGCTAATTTGCTTCGAATTTCTTCAAATAATTGGTGCTGGGAGGTCCAGGACCCTTCAGCAGGGTTCCTTTGAAAGTCGCTTTCCCAATTCTCACTGGTTCCCTGGGCATTTGCTGGAGTGGATTACCATGGCTGGTCGCATACCTTTCTTCCCTGCAACTTGTCTGAGAGCAAGTGCGTGAGCAGAAGGAATGTCTAAAGAAGATAATGGCCGACAACAATGGGCTCTTCCCAAAACAGCTTTCACCACAAGGGCCCCAGACATTTGATCAAAAATTAACTACTTAACGTCTCCAACACACCTGCATCCTGACTTACAGCCATCAGCTAGCTCTCCCCAGGTGAAATGTAGGCCTAGATAGAGTAACATTCCCATGCGGAAGCTGTAATTGCTGAAGTTGAACATTGATGGACAGTTTTTGGTTAACATCCAAGATTTTACACTGTAATGAGATCTTCACTGGAGGCTCCACTGGCTCCCAACCTCCCCTGCTTTCCCATCTAATTGGAAAGGTGATGCACGTTGGCATATTTCTCAAGCGCAGACTATGATTTATAAAGCACATTCACTTAGCCACTGGCTGGGCATGATGACATACATGCCTGTAATCCCAGCACTCAGGAGGCAAGAAGTGCAGGAGTACACGGTCATCTTTGGCTACACAGCAAGTGGGAATCCAGCTGGAGTTACATGACAGACTGCCCCACCCCCAAAATAAAATATAATAAAAACTAAGGACTGGGGACATAGTTCATAGTTTTTAGAGTGCTTGCCTAGCATGCACAATGCTGCGTGTCCAGCACCACAAAAACTGAACATGGTTGGGCACACAGGCAATCCCAGTACTCAGGAGGTAGAGCAGCAGTATCATTCAAGGCCAACATAGCTACATATGGAATTTGAAGTCAACCCAGGCTATGTGAGACATTGTCTCAAAAATAAATAAATTGGACTGTCAACATGGTTAAGTGAGTAGAGACCCTTGCTGAGTAAGCCTGGGACCCTAATTTTGATCTCCTGACACTCCTGAGAAGCTTGTGCACATGTCCATGCTTACATATACAAAATAATAATAATAAACAAAATTTAAATTTAAGCTACACATGGTGGCATATTTTTAATCCTAACTCAGGAGGCAGAGGGAGGTGGATCTCTGAAAGTTCGGGGCCAGCCAGGTCTACATAAAGAGTTCCAGGATAGTAGGGCTACATAGAGAGACCTTGTCTCAAAA
>NC_045030.1:55822085-55825006 GCF_008632895.1 Mastomys coucha | reverse complement strand
AAAAAAAACCCAAAAAACCCCGAAAGTTTATATACAACTAAATATATAAAATGTGAGAGCAGCATGCTGTGCTGAGAGGGATGGCAACAGGAGGCTCACAGCTAGCAAACATTGAAAGCTGAAAGTGGGAGCAAAAAGGAACAGAATTCATTTCCAAAGTTCAAACAGTCCCCAAATATTAACCAAGATGCTCATGGATATCCTACAGCCACCAGCCTAGGCAAAATGGGATGTAGCCAGATCCTTGGAGCTTAAAGCAAGGCGAGAGCAGCCAATCAACTAGGAGAATCCAAAAGATGGACAAATAAAAACACCTTTGCCAGTTGGAGAGGTGGCTCAGCGGTTAAGAGCACTGACTGTTCTTCCAGAAGTCCTGAGTTCAATTCCCAGCAACCACATGGTGGCTCACAACCATCTGTAATGAGATCTGATACCCTCTTCTGGTGTGTCTGAACACAGCTACAGTGTACTCATCTACATAAAATAAATAAATCTTTAAAAAAAAAACCACCTTCGCTGGAGAACATCATATGGAGTGACCTCATTTCCTCTTCCTCTCATTTCATGTTCTAATACATGGAGAGGTCCTCTTATCCTCTGCCGAAAGGTGCTTTCCCTTTCATCAAAATGGGCAGTAGATGCATTAGGTGTGGAGTCCCAGCTGAGCTATTGGTTAGGCTGCTTTCAGCTTGGTTCTCCCTCCCATTAGGAGTTCTGGCATACTCAGAGCTAACCCCAGTCACACAGTCCCACTGCCTGGTGATTGTTTAGTTCTCCCTAGTCACACCATAACTAACACAAGGCATACCGGTTCACGAATCACCAGTCTACAAAATTATGATTGCCTTCACCCTAGAAGGTTGCTCTCCTGTTGTCCTTACCAAAAAAATTCATGTGAACTTTGTGCTTCCTTTCCCATCTCAAACTTTATCGAACTCCCTTCCCCTCCCCTACCATACACACAGGTATATACACATCAGCATCATCACGGGATGCTCTGCCTCATTTTCATGCTCTTGATGTCAAGTTTTCCCCTCTTCTGGGACCTCACTACAAGAATTCAATTTTGGGATGTCCTGTTCTTTCTCTTGCCATTGTGTATTCTCTTAGTGTATTTATTTACTTAGTAGTACTGGGATGAAACTCAGGGCCTCACACATGCTATGTGTGATAAGCTACCATTCTGAGAGTTAGGGGCCCAGGTTAGTTGATTCTGTAGATTTTTTGGGGTGGGGGTGGGGGTTCGAGACAGGGTTTCTCTGTGTAGCCCTGGCTGTCCTGGAACTCACTCTGTAGACCAGGCTGGCCTCGAACTCAGAAATCTGCCTGCCTCTGCCTCCCAAGTGCTGGAATTAAAAGCGTGTGCCACCACCGCCCAGCATACATTTTCTTAAGAGATGCTCTCATGCATTTCTTTTTCTTTCTTTCTTTCTCTCTTTCTTTCTTTCTTTCTTTCTCTTTTTTATTTCTTTTTGTTTTTTGTTTTGTTTTGTTTTGTTTTGTTTTGTTTTCTGAGACAGGGTCTCTCTGTTCAGCGCTAGCTGTCTTGAAATTCACTCTGTAGACCAGGCTGGCTTCAAACTCAGAAATCTGCCTGCCTCTACCTCCCAAGTGCTGGGATTAAAGGCGTGCACCACCGTTGCCTGGCTGCTCTCATGCATTTCATACAGGCTTCCCAGTCCTAAATGAAGCAAGGATGACCTTGAACTTCTGATCCTTCTGCTTCCACTTCCTACTTAGATGCTGGGGCTATAGATATGTGCTTGCAATCCAGTTTTTAGTGCTGGAGATAGATCCCAGGGTGTTGTACACACTAGGCAAATCATGCTCTATCAATAATAAATGCTCTATCAATTGAGATACAGCCTCAGCCCATTTCGTTTTGTTTCTTGATCTGAATAGTTGCATCGGTGTGTTCAGATGTGAAAATCCATCAATGTCTTACTATACCTCATTAAAGTCCTATAAAACCTGTACTTTGAACAATATCAATCATCCTTTCAACTTTGAGATTCCTTCTGTTGGGGGCTAGAGCGATGACTCTGCACTTAAGAGGACCAGAGTGCCATCCTTGGCACCCACATGACAACTCACAAATTGTAACTCCAGTTCCAGTGAATATGATGTCCTCTTCTGATCACCAAGAGCAATGCATGTCTATAGCATATACATACATTCTAGAAGAAACCTCTCATGCACACACAAAAAAATATATAATAACATATATATGTATATATATATATATACATACATACATACATATACATGGAGAGAGAGAAAGAAAGAAAAAGGGGGGGCTTCTGTGTTGGATGTGGTGGCTTGAACCTCTAACTCCAGCATTTCAGAGGCTAAGGCAGGAGGATGTTAAGTTCAAGGTTACTTTGAGCTATTTAGTGGATTGGCTTACTCTGTATGGAGTGGTAGTCACAGAGTTGTTTATCTGTGCCAGCAACAAAATGTCTTTTCTCAATCATTTCTCTGCTTTGTTTTTTGCGACAGAGTCTCTCCCAAACCCTGGGATTCATCACTTCAGCTAGACTGGATGCCCAACAAACGATCCAGATCTAGCTTTCTGTTCCCCAGTACTGGAGTTGTAGCCATGCACTAACACACTTGGCTTTTTGTGTGGGTTCTATATATTCAAGCTCTGGTTACAAACACAAACCAAAGACTCCTTCTAGTTTGGGAAATCTGTACTAAATGTATTTCTCAGGGCTAGGGACATAGCTCAGTTGGTAGTGCTTGCCTAGCATAGTGGAAGCCCTGGAACTGTTCCTAGCAACTTATCAACCAAGCATGGGAATTCGTGCCTGTAATTCAGCACAGAGACAAAGGTAGGGGGACTAGAAGTTTAAGGTCCACCTTTTGGTCTTCCTTCTTCTTGAGTTCCTTGTGGAATGTGGGTTGTTCTTCCTGTATTC
>NC_045030.1:55799067-55821671 GCF_008632895.1 Mastomys coucha | reverse complement strand
ATTCAATCATCAATAGGAGGAGAGGACCTCGGCCCTGTGAAGGTTCTGTGCCCCAGTGTAGGGGAATAGCAGGGTCAATAAGTGGGAGAGGGTGGGGTGGTAGGCATGGGGAAGGGGGAGGCAACAGGGGTTTGTTTTTGTTGTTTTTGTTTGTTTCTTTGTTTTTAGGAGGGGAAACTGGGAATGGAGAAATTTACATGTAAATAAAGAAAATATCTAAAAGAAAAAAAAAGAAGTTTAAGGTCCTTAACTACATAGAGAGTTCCATGCTAGGTTAGGGTACAGAGATTCTGTCTTGAAAAAGGAAAAATAAAAGGAAGGAAAAGGAAGATGAAATACAATTATAGGTAGGATTTTGTTCTTTACTACATAAACTTGTATATGAGTATACAGGAGGTAAATCCCTTGGATTCCTTTTTTATTAAAAACCTTGTCATGCACTCACAAAACTTCAGCAGATAAAAGTCTAAATTCAATTCCTGGAGTTCAAGTAAAGGTATAAGGAGAGAGCAGACTTCCCAAATTTGTCCTGTGACCTCTACACTCGAATTGGGGCATGTATATACCACACACTATAATTAATTAATCAATCAATCAATTAATCAACCAATAGTATTACGTAGAAATGAGTTTCCATTTTCAGTATGGAATAAGAAATTGTTCACAGTTTACCTTCCCTTAAGATAACAACCAAAAAATTCTAGGGAAACTATACAAAAGCAAAGATAAATGAACAGAGCTGGAGCTTCTGGAGAAGGAAAGGGAGGGAACAAGTCAATGGCGAAACTCGAAAGTGAGGAGTCAGCTCCCCCCACCCTCTTTTTTAAAGTGAGTAAAGCCTACTGCAAGAAGAAACCTAAAATTCTAATAGGAAGCCTGTCCCGAAGAGCAAGATGTCAGAATTGCATGTATTGCCGGGCGGTGGTGGCGCACGCCATTAATCCCAGCACTTGGGAGGCAGAGGCAGGCGGATTTCTGAGTTCGAGGCCAGCCTGGTCTACAGAGTGAGTTCCAGGACAGCCAAGGCTACACAGAGAAACCCTGTCTCGAAGAAAAGCAAAAACAAAACAAAACAAAACAAAACAACAACAACAAAAAAAAAAACCAACACTGAGGGCATCTAGAAAAGAGAAAGGCTTCCTTGGAAACCACAAACCCTGCCCGTAAAACTGTGTCATGAATCATGAATGACACATCATGTGTGCCCACAGCACATTCTAGTTACCTTAAAGTTTAAAGATATGAACTGATACTTAAGTTTATGGCCTCCATAAATGAAGCAAAATTTCTAGTCTAAGATTAAGCTTAATTTAAAAATGACAACAACCAAAACTTTTTGGAGGAATATAGCATAATCCAGAGTCTTCACAAGCCACCAATTTATATGGCAAACATTTAATACAATGTCATTTAACATTTTAAGGAGGCAGGGGTATGAGACCTACCTCTTTTAAGAGAAAAGATAGCAATCCACTTGAACCTTCAGATAGCCCAGATAGACGGGCAGTGGTGGTGCATGCCTTTAATCCCAGCAGAGGCAGGCGGATTTCTGAGTTTGAGGCCAGCCTGGTCTACAGAGTGAGTTCCAGGACAGCCAGGGCTACACAGAGAAACCTTATCTCAAAAAACAAAACAAAACAAAAAACAAACAAAGAAAAAAAGAGATAGCCTAGATAAAGGAATTGCCAAATAAGATAGTTAAAGGCATTAATAAAGCTATGATCAATGAGATAAAGGAAAATGGAAAATATGTTTTTGATGAATAGTATAAAGAGAAGAAGTCATAACTGTAAAAGGTCAACCAAACAGACCTAAATACACATACACACACACACACACACACACACACACACACACACACACATCATATTTATGGAGAGAGAAAGAACATGAAAGGAACACTGAATGGACTTGGCAGAATGCAAAAAATAAAGCAATTGGTAAATATGAAGGCAGACAAATGAAAACTTTTCTAATCTTTTAACATCTTTAGCCACTAGGTAAATACAATTCAAACAAAATTGAGATTCTATCTCACTCAGTCAGAATGACTGATGACTGTCCTTAAGATAACAAGTAACAACAAATCCTGGACAGGATGTAGAGAAAGAGAAACCCTTACATACTATTACTGGGAATGTGAATTATTTCAGACACCACAGAAATCAATATAGAGGCTTTTGTGGGGGTTGGTTTTTCGAGACAGGGTTTCTCTGTGTATCTCTGGCTGTCCTGGAACTCACTCTGTAGACCAGGCTGGCCTCGAACTCAGAAATCTGCCAGAAAAACTATACCAGACACATTTTAGTCAGGCGAATGAAAAGCAAATGTAAAAATTTAGTCTTGCTTGAAGTGCCAGGGTTTGGGGGTGGGGGATACCCAGGAGGCCTCCATCTGCTCAGAGGAGAAGGAAGGGAGGAAAAGGGAAGGATTGTGGGAGGGGATGACTGGGAGGTGGCAGTGAGCAGAATGTAAAGTGAATAAGTAAAAGGTAAATTTTAAAAAAGAAAAAAAGCTAGTTTTGGTCTAAGCATGTAACTCAGTAGTAAAGCAATATGCAGCATGTGGGAAGCCATAGATCCTAGAAAGAAAGAAAGAAAGAAAGAAAGAAAGAAAGAAAGAAAGAAAGAAAGAAAGAAAGAAAGAAAGGAAAGAGAGAGAGAGAGAGAGAGAGAGAAAGAGAGAGAGAGAAAGAAAGAAAGAAAGAAAGAGAAAGAGAGAATTGTGTCAGATAAAATATTATATGTAGGGAAATAATATTAAAAATCAGAAACCACAGTTTTTAAAGTATTGAAGCAAAAACATTCAGTGTGCTAGAAATGCAGCTCAGTGTTCAGAGTGCTACCCTCGCACATACAAAGCCCTGGGTTCCCTCCCCAGCGCTTCCTATGAAGCCAGGTGTGGTGGTACACACCTGAAACCTCAGCACTTGGTTTTGCTTTCTTTTGTTTTTAGAGACAGGGTTTCTCTGTGTAGCCCTGGCTGTCCTTGAACTTGCTCTGTAGACCAGGCTGGCCTTGAACTGAGAGCTGTGGCTACCTCTGCCTCTGCCTCCCAAGTCCTGGGATTAAAGGGGTGCACGAACATTTGAGAGGTGGAAGCAGGAGAATAAGAAAGAGAAAGGTCACCCTCAGCTAGATAGCTAGCACTAAATCAGCCTGTGTCTTAGTTATGGTTTTACCGCTGTGAACACCATGACCCAGGTACCTCTTAAAGGGACATTTAATTGGGGCTAACTTACAGGTTCAGAGACTCAGTCCATTATCATCAATGTGAAAGCATGGCAACATCCAGACAGGCATGGTGCAGGGGGAGCTGAGAGTTCTACATCTTCATCCGAAGGCTGCTAGGAAAATATTGACTTCCAGGCAGCTAGGATGAGGGTCTCAAAGCCCACACCCACAGTGCCATACCTACTTCAACAAGGCCACACCTCCTAATAGTGCCACTCCCTGGGCCAAGCATATTCAAACCACCACAGCTTGGGATGCATGGAACACTGCCTTCCCCCTATCCCCAAAGAAGAAAAAGGTATTGGAGAAGAAAGAAGAGAGTATGTTTATTTGTTTGTTTGTCAACTGATACACTCTATATTATCTGGGAAGAAGGAACCTCAGTTGAGAAAATGCCTTCATCAGATTGCCTGTAGTCACGTCTTTGAGGGTATTTTCTTGATTAATGATTAATGTGGGAGGGCCTAGCCCACTGAGAGTGGTACCTCCCCTGGGCGAGTAGTCCTAGATGGTATGAGAAAGAAGGCTAAGCAAGTCACATAAGTCGTGTTCCTTCCTGGCTTCTGCTTCAGTTTCTTGCCTTGAGTTCCTGCCTTGACTTCCCTTCATGAGGGATTACAAATGTGAGCCAAATAAACTCTTCCCTCTCAAAGCTGCTTCTGGTCATGATGTTTATCACACAAGCCTTACTAAGACAAGAAGGAAGAGGAAAAAGCAAAAACCAAAGAGAAAAGAAGGAAAAAGAAGAGGAGGAGGAGTAGATGAGGAAAGAAAAATTGCCAATCCAGAATTTTGCAATCAGTGTATGTAAAAGGACCTAGGTTCAACTTCTATACATACATACATCATACATACATGATACATGCATGCATATATATATGTGTGTGTGTGTGTGTGCATGTGTGTGTTTATGAAAGATACATATATATATGTATATACATATGTATATACATATATATATATATGAGAAGAGAAGGAAAGAGAAGATAGAGGAAGAGAAAGAATGGAAATGGGTTCCTACTCATTACTGGTTCCTCTGAGAACTTCCAAACATAAAATCAGTAATCAGAAAGGATTTCTTTAACCAGCTACCTAGATATAAAACGTTGGAAGTGGCTTCAAGGACTTAGAGAACAAAACAATGTATTACTATTCAGAAATCACCCAGTGCCAGTAAAGCCACGAACAAATTCCTATTACAGAAGACAAGGCTAAAAGTCTCCCGTTCGTCTCTGTAAATGAATGGAGGCTTTAGCCAGTAGAGTCTTTGAGCTTGCCCAGATTGATCCTTTCATAAGCACCTGAGGGAGGCCATACTTCAGGATGTCTTATCTGTGCTGGGATGTCTGCTTTTCTCCTGAGGCCAGTTCCTAATAAATAACAAATGTAATGAGTACATAAGCATCCTTTGACACCCAGAAGACTCAACTATACCAGGTTTTCAAGTGTTGATTAAAATAGATCTCAAATTAAATATGCTTATTAAATTTCATTTCATCTGAATAAAAGAAATAGAAGGGTGGGAAAGTAATTGTTGAAAGTTGATAGAAGAATATTTTTCCTTTTAAGAAACCTTTAATTAGGGCAGTGGTTGCGCACACATTTAATCCCAGCACTCAGGAGGAAGAGGCATGTGGATCTCTGAGTTCGAGGCCAGCCTGGTCTACAGAGTGAGTTCCAGGACAGCCAAGGCTACACAGAGAAACCTTGTCTTAAAAAACAACAACAGGCACAGCAGCAGCAACAGGGGGTAAAAAAAGAAAGATAAAAAGAAAAGAAACAAACAGAAAAAATTTTTTTTAAAATTCCAATATGGAGTCTATATTTAATCCCAGAACTCTAAGGGCAGAAGCTGACAGATCTCTGTGATTTCAAGATTTGCAGGCCAGCATAGTCTATGGGATAAAGTCCTTTCTTAAAAATATGAATGTTATCTTGGTGGGGTCGGGGGAAGCTCTCTTGCCATCAGGTGGCAAGGAGTAGGGCGGAGGGGCATCTCTCCTGCAACCATGTCACTTCACAAAAGATGAGAGGCGAGACCAGCTCCCCCATATTCATGCTATTAGGGTCAGCTCTACTTTACTGCCCAGGAGAGGTGCAGGGGAAATAAGGGCTTACTGTGCGACACACTGTGACACACTGCAGCTTCTAGACATGTTTTCTTTGTTTCTCTAAATATTTTTGCTTTTTATTTTCTTTTGTGGGGGAGCTTACAAGGGTGAAGGGTAGATAATGAAGGGACAAAGGGATGGAGAGATGAGTGGGATTGAGGTACATGACATGAAAGTCAAAAACAATCAATAAAAAGTGTTAACAATATGAATGCTTTCTCCTTGCCCTTTGTTTGTGAGAAAGGATCTTTCTTACTGTTTCTTCCACAGTGTGTACGCCAGACTAGCTAGTTTCACAGATTCTAGGCAATTCTTCTGTCTCTGCCTCCCACTTCTCTGTAGGAATGCTAGGAGAGGTAGATTCTAGGAGTGAACTCAGGTCATCAGGTTTGTGTGGCAGGTACCTTACCTGTACTGGCGGATCCAACCCATTAGCCACAAGAATATCTTCTCTGTTACTGAGACTTGAGCCTCCAACATGTTACCACTGAACCAACTTTCAGCTCCTTACAAAAAAGAACTTAAGGCATAACGCTGAGTTTTTATAGTGTTGGTATATATTTTCTTTTTGACATAGTGTCTTGCTCTATAGTCCAAGCCAGCTTTGAATTAATACTCATTCTGGTCAGATTATCATTCTGGTCAGATATCACACAGTAAAAGGCTTTTGGTTTAACCTCCTTCTCCTCCTCCTCCTCTTCCTCTTCCTCCTTGTTTTATTGAAACAATGCCACAAGTAGCCATCACTGTCCTGGAACTCTCTCTGTAGACCAGGCTGGCCTCAGACTCACATAGATCCACCTGCTTCTGCCTCCCAAGCCCTGGGATTGAAGATGTGTGCCACCTTGACTGACCATGCTTTAGACTTCTTGAAAAACAGCACTTCATGAAGAACTAAACTACTCTTGTAAATTTTATTCACAGAAAAAATAATTAGAAGCTCTGTGTACTGAGGCATTCCATTCACTGTTAGTTCCTCTGAGAACATTGAGGTTGAAAACAACCATTGCAGAAAGAGGGAAACAATTATGAAAATCAGTTTGCATGAATGCAACAGAACATTAGAAAGCTACTGAAATATATTATGTGAAAAATAAGAGACATGCTTGCTCTGGTGCTAAGTAACAGAAGCAAATTCCAAAATTACATGTTTCTCATGGTATGACTGTGAGCATACACATACTAATTGATTTGAGAAAACATATTGAGGATTTTCTAAGTAGCAGATGTACCTGATAAAGGAGTTACAGAGGTGAAGCTGTGGCCCTACCCACTCAAGAAGGTTAAGACTATGTGGAAGACAGTCTTGCAAGCCAATTGCAAGGTCATGTAGCTCACAAGATGTTTTGGAAGGGCAGAGAGAATATTAGTCTGCTGAAGAAGTCAATGAAGACCTAACAGAAGGAAGACATACATGGGCAGTAAAGAAACAGCATATGAAAATGAGAAATCAGGTATGGTGGTTTGAATATGCTTGGCCCAGGGAGTGGCACTATTAAGAGGTGCGGCCTTGTTGGAGGACATATGTAACTGTGGGAGTGGGCTGTGAAACCCTCCTCCTAGCTGCCCATGAGGCGGTCTCTCCTAACTGTAGCCCGATCAAGACACAGAGCTCTCAGTTCCTTCTTAAGAACCATAGATGCTTTCTGCCATGACGATAATGCACTGAACCTCTGAAACGATAAACCAGCCCCAATTAAATGTTGTCCTTTATAAGAGTTGCCTTGGTCATGACATCCATCATAGCAATGGAAACCGTAAGACACCAGGGTAGTGAGATCAATTATTTTTATGCTTTTTGCATTTTTTATTACTAAATTGGGTCCCATAAGGCCATTTTCATGCAAGTAGCTAACGTACTTTTGAATCTATCTCCCCTTCCTCATACCCTTCCCTTTGGACCCTTCCCCCTTCCTTTTAGTCATTTCTTACATTACATGTTTCTCTCATAAGGGGCTGGGATGTAGTTCAATTGGTAGAGTGCTTGCCTGACTTGCAGGAAGCCCTAGTGCCAGTACAGCATAAACCATAATCAGAATGCTGTAATGGACACCTAATCTCAGCATTCAGGAGAAGACCAGAGGATCAGAAGTTCAAGGTCATCCTCAGCTACATAGTTAGTTTCAGACCAACCTGGTCTACATGATGCCTTGCCCCCAAATAAGAGACAACAGCAAAAGCCTTAAGTGTTTATATAGTTACAAAAACTGGAGGACAAGATGGGAGTGATGCTCAGTGGTAGTAGAATGCTTCCCTAGCATCTGTTAGGCCCCGAGTTTAGCATGAAAAAAAAAAAAAGATTGAAAAATAAAACCTGTATCTGCCTTTATGTGAAACAAAACTCAACTTATTGTACCTATAAAGGACAGTTTAAAATAGTCTCTGGGCGTCCTTCCCACCTATTTGTCATGTAACAGAGGGCTGGCCCAGCAGCATCTAGGCACCACACCTGAAATACCCAACCTCCCAAGAAGAGCTTTCCCAGCTCCCATGATGAGGGCTGCATGGATAACCACAAGCAAAACGCCCCTCGCCCACCCAGAGGCTGGAATGATCCAGAGCAGATTCCTGAGGATGGGGCTTAGACAATCCCATGCCCTTTCCTGGGGTGACTGGCTTTCCTAACTTGTGCAGTACAGGGCTCTTCTTTAGGCCCTCAGGGAGGTGAAAGTCAGCTCTGCACAAGCTTGGGACTGGAGAGAAGCCTGCTGGGATTGGGATGGAGGATAACTTCATTAACTCCTTAGTGCCCGGTTCTCAGTTCTCCAATTGGCAGCTTCAGCTTCCCTTGGGAACTCGCTGGGAAAGCAGCCCACCCACCACAGGCACAGTTTTCAGAATCTGCATTTTAAGAAGCTCCCCAGGTGATTAGTATAGGAATTAGAGTCTGAGAAGCATTTGTTAAAGGCAGAAGAACAATCCTCCATTTGCAGTCCAAGAGCTTGGAACAGCAATGGTAATTTCAGGCTCACCTCTGAGCCTGACTAGTGGGGCTAAAAGCAGGTTTCTTGCAGCCCAGCCTTCTAAAAAAAACGCTCAAAGGGTGGAGTTTCCAGCTGGGATGCCAGAAGAACCTATGTCTATGATAAGCATCCATAAAATCTAGACGGTCTGTGTTTACATTTCTGCTATCTTCCCTGGGAGTCCTTAGGGTTAAAAGGCCAGGACTCAAACTGTACATATAAGGAGAGAAAATGGCATGTAATTAATGAGCACAGACTCTTGAGTAACCTTGCCTTCTAGGCCCATTATTTCTACTAAATAACTGGGCTGAGTCAGGTCACGTGAGCTCTGTGATTCTCAGTTTCCTCATCTGTGTTATCATAGTAGTAAAAAACACCTCCCAGGAGCTGGGCAGTGGTGGCGCACACCTTCAGTCCCAGCACTTGGGAGGCAGAGGCACATGGCTTTCTGAGTTCGAGGCCGGCCTGGTCTACAGAGTGAGTTTCAGGACAGCCAGGGCTACACAGAGAAACCCTGTCTCAAAAAACCACAAAAAAGAAAATCACCTCCTAGGATTGTTAAAGATAAACAAGCTAACATCCAAAATATGCCTAGAAAACACTAATTGCTCAATACGCCAGGGCCTCTTTCCCTTTCAACCTCCCTTCTCATGCAGTGCCTACCTCCAGCCTAGCACATTTTTCATAGGAACTCATTGACTGGATTAGGTGATTGATCAACTAATGGTCCTAGATGCAATGCATTTTAATAAGTGACTATTTTTTTAAATATCAAAGGAATCTTTTTTGTTAATGAAAACATTTTGGAAAGCCCCGAAAAGAAGAGTGAAATATCCCAAAGGTACAAAAGCCAGGCATGGTGGCATATGTGTATAGTGGCAGTGGTTAAAGGTTGAGTTGGCATGGTTGAATATTTACGGCCAGTATGGATGACATAGTGAGACCATGTCCTATTTTTGCTGCTGCTGCTGCTGCTGTTGTTCTGATGCAACTACCTACGGACATAACATATCCAAAGTAATGTTTTGGAATATTTAGTTCCTTAGTTATTTGTGTGTGTGCATGTGTACACACATATACATAGTAATTAGCTATTATAAGTGCTTAAGTGTGTATGCATACACATATGTAATAATTAGCTGTATAACAATACTGTTGATTTATTCAAAACAATCCCTTACTTTCTGGGTGCTGAGTGTGGGGGGTTCTAGACATCAGGTCTCAAAACAGCCAAACTGAGACACTTTCCTGCTCCCATATCAACCTCCGTAATGCCCATGATACAAGTTGTAGAACAGTGCTTTCAAAGACTATGTAGGAGAGGAAAAGGGAGTAATCCCTCTTCCTGCCCATCATAAAGCAGATACTCCTAATAACAAAAGACAGATTAAAGAGGGAGAAGCATAGCAGACTGATTTGATCATAGTTTTATGTGAACTGTCCACTTTTACACTTGGGTTTTATGAACCACCAACAGTCTTATAGAAATGGGATTGGACAAAAAGCTTAGAACCAAATGCTAATAGACTGAAGGGAGAGAGACCCAGCACAGCCTGTCTATATATACATATATGTATACATATGTATCTATATATTTGTTTCTCTGCAGCATTCCTTCTGGGAATAGCTTCTTCCGGTAATGGGGTGGGAGGTGTTGGGTCTTCTGATCTACGATCAGACAAGATAAATTAGGGCAGCTTTTTATGACTAGCTCTATTGAAAACAAAAAGACAGGGGAAGTCCAGAGTCATATGTTCAAGTTTTATGGCTGGCTTTAGGGGAAAGAATCCTGTTGCTCTGTTCTGCCTTAGGGAAGAGGAATTCTGGTTTATATGGCCTGCCTTGGGAGCGGAAGAAGAGGAGCAGGGGGAGACGGGTCAGGAGAAGACCAGAGAGAAACTTGCTTTCTCAGGTTGCTTCAGAGCCCTTCATATTGGAATTTTTTTTTTTTTTGGAATCCTAACAACTGAATGCAGAATCAAGAATTGTAATATTGGCCCCTTGACCCCCATTTGAATTGGTAACCAGTCGAATGCTGTCTATATTTCAAACTCCGGACTTTTTACAAAAAGAAACAATGAGGCACGGGAAAGATGCTATCAAAACCAAGGCTTCCCTCAACTCTAAGTCCCACAGAGCAGAAGATGGTCTTGAACTTCTCATGCTCCTGTTTCCACTTCCCAAGTGCTTTGATTGCAGCTGGACTAGGAATGGCTTGAATTTCCTGCTTTAAAAAAAAAAAAACTTTTAAAAAAGATTTATTGTTAGGCACCCATGGGGCCCACCCCTCATGCTTGGCTAGCTACTTTCTGAAAAAAAAAAAGATTTATTGTATTAATATTTCCCTGCATGTATGTATGTGCACTACATGTATGTCTGGTGCCTGAGGAGACCAGAAAAGCCTAAGAGATGCCCCGTATCTGAATCTCTCAGTTATGAGCCACCATGTGGGTACTAGGAACTGAACCTGGGTCCGCTGTCTCAAGCAATCTGTGCTCTTAACAGCTGAGCCATCGCTCAGCACTCTGAAATCCTCCCTTTAACTGAGAGACAGGAGGCATTTGAAATTGAGCACAAGCAATATATTTTCGTAGATCTAAGGCAGAGTAGAGCTTGTTTAACTAAAGAAAAATCCTCATGCCGGGCAGTGGTGGCGCACACCTTCAGTCCCAGCACTTGGGAGGCAGAGACAAGCAGACTTCTGAGTTCGAGGCCAGCCTGGTCTACAGATTGAGTTCCAGGACAGCCAGGGCTATACAGAGAAGTCCTGTCTTGAAAAACAAGAAACAAAACAAAACAACAACAACAACAACAAAGCAACAGGTTAATCCCAGCATTCTGGAGGCAAAGGCAGGTAGATCTCTGAGTTGGATGCCATCCTGGTCTACAGAATGAGTTCCAGGGCAGCCAGAGCTACATAATGAGACCCTGTCTCAAAAAAATAAGTAAGTAAGTAAGTAGATAAATAAACAAATGAGTAAGACAACAATAACAAGAAAAATATAGTAATCCAGCTCATGGATGGGGGGTAAGGTGGGATGACTGCTACTTTCTCTGTAATCCAATGAGCACCATGGTTGTAACTTTAGCTACTTAGGAAGCTGAAACGTCAGGATCCCTAGAGCCCAAAAATCCAGGACTAGCCTAAACAACATAGCCAGACCCTTATTTCAAAATGAAATTGGTCTGAGGGTATAGATCAGTGGCAAAGTGTGTGCTTGGCATATGTGAGATCCTCAGTTCCATCCTGTGATATCATAAGAAAAAAATGATACAGGCATTAAATTCTGAAAACTTACATGACTATTTATAAGAGGATATTAACCTGTGTAGATACTGTGTAGTCATGAAACTGGGGCTAGTGGAAGACCCTGTTTCTCTGGCAAATTCTCAGAACCAAAAAAAAAAAAAAAAAAGGCAAACAAGACCCTCTTACTCACTGTGAAAAAGAGATCCAACCCTTTACAAAGCATAGTCTGTATTTCTAGGACCATAAACATCTGTACTGCCATTTAGTCTTATAGGTCAATGTCTAGGAAATTACTTCAAAGAAATAGCAAGGTAATGTTAGTGAGACGACTTTATACTCATGCATAATCATTGTGGTTTTAGTTTTTAACAGAGAAACATTGGCCACTAAAAATGAGGATATTTTTAGTTAAACCAGTGATGCTGAGCTCCCTAGGTATGATGGGCAGCTACTAAAATAATTAGCATGAAGTCTACACATAAAAAAGCTTATAATTGTGGAAAGCAAGGTATGGGTTTGTGTGAGGGCACGTGCACACTCCCCTATATATTGGGAAATGTCTAAAAACAGCAAATTACCCCTACTGTCAGAGAGCTGTAATTATGAGTGAATAGGGTTTTCTCTTTTCTTTTGCCTGCTTTTCAAAGTTTCTGTAATGTGGCTATATTCTTGATTTATATTCTTATATGTGGAATATATGTTACAGATATATGGATATATATGATACAGATAGTGTGTGTGTGTGTGTGTGTGTGTGTGTGTGTGTGTGTGTTCCATGTATGTTCCTTCATACCCATCCTGGGGAAGCAAGGTATTCTGAACAAGGAATTCCTTTCCTTTGGGACATTTAACAGTGGCCCTCAACTGTTGTGTTAGTCAAACCATCCAGATTCCCACAAGAGGAGTCTTTGCTGTTGTTCTGCTTTTTAGGTCCTGTTATTGAATAGACTAGTCCCTCAAGCCAGAGACTGGAAGATGGATACAGTCTGTGTTCTTCTTGGACCTTGGCCACTGGAAGCCCTAGTGACATCTCAAGCCTGCTATGGAGCACCTGGAGGAAAGGAAATGGGAGGCTAAAGGGAGCTCTGGCTCCAGAGTAGTGTCCTTGCCATGTCTGCAAGCAAAACAAATGGCATTCCTTTCCCCTTTGCTGCAGCACTGCTTTGAGGGAAGGGAAGGTTAAACAGTATTAGGGAAGAAAGATCCAGTGGATAGGCTTTTTCTGAGATGGTGAATTGGCCAAGTACTTCTCAGATTTTAGTGGCAATTTAGAAAACTCAAAGAGGTAATTCAGGGGAGTGTGTGTGTGTGTGTGTGTGTGTGTGTGTGTGTGTGTGTGTGTTGCAGCGATTGGGGACTGAGGGCTTCTTCCAAAATGTGGACTGGATTTCCAACACAAAGAACTGGATTAGGTCCCTTGTGCTATAGGACTAGTAAAGAAGATGGAAAGAAAAGAAAGTTTCCTGAGTGTTACCTAATATGTTCCAAACACTTTAAAAACAGTCTCCCTTTTCATCTTCAGGTGGCTCAGACAGAAAAGTATTATTACCATTGACAGAGTATTTACTACCACTACAGAGGAAAAAAATTGAGGCTCAGAAAACAACTGGCCACCGTTACAGGCTGGTTGGTCAGTGGGAGAAGCAGAAGGCAGAGCTGCATCTCAGCCATCTGTTCCTACACCCTTTCCTCTAGGTCAAGGCCTAGACCTTTCTTTTGAATTTGAGGAAGCTGAGAGCCAGAGACAGGAAGTGATTACACCTTGTTGTAGAGCTCATCAGAGAGAGGGCATGCCTTGAAGGGAAATCCTCTGATTGCCCAGCTGGCTGCTTTTCTTACTTCTGCCTAGCCACTAACCTCCTACATTTGGCAGGAGGCCTTTCCCTAACCTATTCCAGAGTTCGCCTTTCGGAGGCCATTCTGGTTGACTAGAAAGCCCAGAGCGATGCCTCTTGGGATTGTTTGCACTTGGGGATTCCTTGTTATTAGCTTGACTATGAATTTTAGTTTACTTGAGTGTTCACTTCTGTATTTCCTCCAAGGCTGAGAAGCATTTGTTGAAAAACATTATCTGTGAAATAAAGACCTTGTAACTGAATACATAAAAGCTGTTTGCCCTGGAGCTTTATGTTTGAAACTTAAGTCTTCCCGACCATTGAACATATTATCTGATGATATCTAATATCCCCACTTTCAAGTGTGAGAATGAACTCTTTTCTTAAAAGAAAAAAATCAGAAAAGAATATTGACCTTCCTAATGTTTCCCAGCACAAAGAAATCTGTCTACTGCAGGCAGCTCCAAGACAGACCAGACTCAATATGTTGAAAGTCTGGAACCTTCTGTTGTCCCCACAACCCCTAACATGCTATCCAAAAGTCATAACTCTTATATTTTCATGTGAAGACATTTGAAATGTTCTAGAAACCCTAAGGGAGAAGAGAAGTAAATTCTCCTGAATATAGACCAGGGAAAAGTATAAAGACAGAAAAGAAATATACTTCAAAACCCTTAAAACAGTTAGTGGGCCATCATTGTAACATTTGTGGCACAGCCTTGTCATCTTGTCAGCCATGGAAACACTGTTTTTGTTTGTTGTTTTCATTTGTCTTTTCTCCTCCTCCTCTTCCTCTTTCTCCTTTTCCTTCTCTTCTTTTTTTTTTCTTTCTGTTGTAAGATAAGGTATGTGCCTAAGGCTATAGGAGAAACTGGCTCAAGTTGCCTTCTTGCCTCTCAGGATCAGCTAAATCTAAATATCATGTTAGGTCTGAAGTGTGTAACTCAATTGGAGAGTAACTTGCCTAATGTTTGCAGGGTCCAGTTCTATACCCAGGGTGATAATAAATATATACCGTATTTTCATCTTGTTAGAACCAATTTTTGCCTAAATTCATATCATTTCCCAGGAAGGTATGCATATTAGTTGTCATTAGAAACCATTATATGTTTAAGCATTTATTTTATATCTTCAGTAGCATTATATTAGGTAATGTCTAACTTATAGTCACTCACATAGGCAATATTCTTCTAGAATCTTTCTTTTTTCTTTCTTTTTCTTTCTTTTGAGTTTTAAAGACCTCTAATTCTTTTTGTGCCATTTGTTTTTATTTTTTACATTTGTACAATATATTTTGATCATAATCTTGAACTTTGTCCTCTTACTCCTAGCTCCTCCCCAAACACACCCCTCCAAACTTTATGTATGTCCTCTTTTTTTCTTTAATAACTACTGAGTTCCATTAACACTGCCTGTTTGTGCACGACTATGAGGACATCTGTTGGTACATGGGCACTGATAAAGTCATATGTAACCCAAGGCAGACTTGAACTTGCTATGCAGCCAAGGATGACATTGCATCTCTGATCCTCCTTGCCTGTACTTTCCAAATGCTAGAATGCAATTTATTGAAGCTGCACTTGGAACCCCACACTCTATGCTACTCCCACTGAAGATCATGGACCACTCTGTGACTCTTCTTGGAACATCCTATTCTTCTCTCATCCCTTCTCTGCTTTTGAACTTCTGTTCATCTATTTTCTTTCTTTCTTTTCTTTCTCTCTTTGTTTTCTTTGACGGTGGTGCTTTTAAGATAAGTTCTTAGGCTAACCCAGGCTGACCTGGAACTTAGTAGTCCAGGATGGTTTTATAGTCACAATGATCCTATCTTAGCTTTCTTAGAGTGCTGGTATTACAAGGTGAGCCACCACAGCCATCTTCTTTTGCTTTGTCTTGAGCTGTGTTCTCACTCTTAAGAAGCCCATGCTAATTTGGAGATCATCATGTGTCACAGACTAGCCTTAAATTTACAGTGATCCTCCTGCCTCTGTCTCCCAGGTTCTGTAATTACAGTCATGTTTAAGGTCCTGGGTTCCATTCTCAGCAGTGAAAAACTACAGAAATCAGTTGTTTATATAAACAGACATGCCATGTCTATGACGTGAATTCCTTGACCACCGGTACTAGGTCCTGGTCACTTCTGAGCTATAGGACCAGGGATCATCCCAAATCTCAAGGCTGTAAATACTGGTTGGTTTTGATGTGTTTTCCCTAGTCTTTCCCGTTTCCCCAGTAGGCTCTTGAGCCTCTTAGCAGTTAGAACATCTTTACAAGGGAATAGTAGAGAAGCTCTTCAGTGGCCTTGAGGCCCTCTTGGAGCCAGTTATCTGCGACTTCTCAGAGTGTTTCAGAAGGGCTGAGCAATGGCCCTCTTTGTGTTTTGTGTCATACCCCACCCTTTCTTTTACTTCAGAAACTTTTCGAAAGGTAAATTCTGGAACACAGATACTTGAAGGTCCACTAGAGATGAGCCTGTGTAACATAATCAGAGCACCCATAAAACACAAGGCCAGGCTGGAGACTGAAAGGAGTTGATTGAGCGCTTGCCTAGCAAATGCAAAAGCTCTGTGTTCAGTCTCCAGCAGTACAGAAACTCGATGTGATGACTTACACCTATTAATTCCAGCACTGGGAGGTTGAGGCAGCAGGGTCAGTGGATTCAAGGCAATAATGTGTTCAAGGCCAGCCTGAGTTATATGAGAATGTGAGTCTTGGCCCCCGGGTTAAGTTCCTTTTGCTCCTCCACAGAATCCATGGGCCAGCAGGGTCCAGTTCTTCCCTGGCTGCTGCCATGTCACAATTCCTGAGATGGCAGGACAAGAAGAGGATGTGAAGCCTTACTGTCTCCCAGGTATTCTCCCTGTTCCAATGGCTCATCGAAGTAGGATCCAGAGTCCCATCACTTAACTAAGAGAACACTTAACTGATGGAGTTCAGACCTATCCTCTCCACCTGCCACCATTGTTGCAGTTGTATCCCCATGCCTTTCTTTCTTTGCTTTCAGAATGCTCCAGTGGAAAACCTGAACCCAGCCTGTCTGGTACCATTAGGAAAGGCTTCCACAACAAAGGACCCCTGGCTCAGCAGGAGGGACAAATTCTTGAGGCTCTCCCCCCACACCACTGTTCACTGGGTGATCACCTCTGGCTAAAGCATTTGTGCAGGACTCAGCTCTATGCCTTCCTGGCTTCTCTAAAAGCCCAGGCCATCACAGGGTCTTCAGTCATTTGGAAGTTGGAACCCACATTCTACCTTTTCAAATCCCCAGCCCCCATTGCTCCCAGTAAATTTAAACAACTGCCTGAGTGGGTCTAAACTCCTCTTTGTGCTATAATTAGGCTGGAACAAGGCTCACCCCAGGACAGAAATACTGTAAGGGGGCGGGTTATAGACTACTGCTGGTCCCCACAGTAGGGAAGTAACGACCTTTTGAATAGGAGGATTAACACATTAGCACATAGATTCTTGCTTCCGGGGAGGGTTGGATCCTAGGAAAATAGTTCCAGCCTGGATGGGAGGGGTAAGTCAAAGGGGCAGCCATGCTCTCTAAAGACTTTGTGTGTTCCTGGGAATGTGTGTGTGCTGGGGGAGGGGGAAAACGCAGGAAGAGTCAGATAAAACACCAATCAGATGTGCATAGCAGCTCAATCCCTTCCCATGGCAACAGACCAGAGCACAGAAGTCTGAAGCATCTATTGGCATCTTCTTCTTCCCTGTGGGGAAGTGTTAGGCAGTGGTCATGTTATGGTGAAGCCCAGAGGGCACAGGTGCTGAAGTGATGGGCACAGGAGCCATGGAGAACACACTGTATAATGTTGGGCAGATGCCTAAGCATCTCTCTTTGGTCTGCCTCTGTTTCATCATTACCATAACACATAGTTTATCTCAGGAAGCTGATAGGAGCTTGTGAGATAACAAAAAGACCCCTACACAAATAAGCCACACCTAGCAAGCCCATTAACCAAAGGTGACATTATTGCCCTCAAACATTCCCTATGTCATTCACATTCACAGATGGTCAATTCTGCACCGAATCTAGTCTTTTTGTTTTGTTTTGTTTTTTCCTGTGTTGGGAGTAGAACCCAGGCCTTGTGCATGCTAGATTAGTAGTACTCCACCTGTGACATATATCCTCAGCATCTCAGTGTCATCCTTGACTAGTCATTTTGAGCTTGTCCATATTACAAGAGATAGAGTAGGTCTATTGCTATAACTACCCCACAGATTTCCTTCAAAGGACTCAGCCCTGGAAGATGACTTCAGTAAGTTCAGTGATGAGTTGAGTCCTGTTAGTATCTAAGGGCTTCTGGAGAATCTCTCAAGGGCCAGAGGGAAGATGGTATTTGCTGAGCAAAATCCACAGAGCAACCCCTGCTCTGTTCTCACTCATGGAAGTGCATTGACATGAGTCCTTAGCTAGCAAGAGAAGAAGCATGAGATCCAGGTGACAAGTTTAGTTAAAAAAAAGAGAGAGAGAGAGAGAGAGGACAAGCTAGGTTATGACCAGTATTAGATTATTCCTGTGTTTTTTCTCTTTTGTTATATCTTTCCTGAGTCTCTCTCTCTCTCTCTCTCTCTCTCTCTCTCTCTCTCTCTCTCTCTCTCTCTCTCTCTCTCTCTCTCTCTCTTTCTCTGTCTCCCCACCCCGGTGTATTTCTTTGTGTGTGTCTCTTGCCCATATTTCTTTGTGTCTCTTGCCCTCCCTCTCTCTCTGACACAGAATCTTACTCTATAGTTCAAAGTAGCCTTGACTATGTTCTTCCCTCCTCAGCCTCCCAATGCTGGGGTTGCTGCAGAGTACAAATGACAGCACACATCTGTCAAGTTACTCACTCTTGAAGTTTTAAAAATCGCATTCACCTATTTTTGGTGGAAGCACCACAGTCAGAAGAGAGATCAGAAGAGAACTTTAGGGTATGAATTGTCTCTTTCTATCATGTGGGTCCTGAGGCTTGATTATGACCATTAGGCTTGGCAGTAAACATCCTTTACCCATGGAGTCATCTTGCCAACAACAGGTACTTTTTTTGTTTTGTTTTGTTTTTTTCGAGACAAGGTTTCTCTATGTAGCCCTGGCTGTCCTGGAACTCACTCTGTAGACCAGGCTGGCCTTGAACTCAGAAATCCGCCTGCCTCTGCCTCCCAAGTGCTGGGATTAAAAGCGTGTGCCACCACTGCCCAGCTTCTCTACTTTTTTTTTAAATGATTTTATTTATTTTTATACATTTGAATACACTGTCGCTGCCTTCAGACACACCAGATCACACTACAGATGGTTGTGAGCCACCATGTGGTTGCTGGGAATTGAACTCAGGACCTCAGGAAGAACACTGACTTCTCTTAACCACTGAGCCATCTTTCCAGCCCCCCTGTACTCTACTTTTTTTTTTTTTTTTTTTTTTTTTTTTTTTTTTTTTTTTTTTTTTTTGGTTTTTTGAGACAGGGTTTCTCTGTGTAGCCCTGGCTGTCCTGGAACTCACTCTGTAGACCAGGCTGGCCTCGAACTCAGAAATCTGCCTGCCTCTGCCTCCCAAGTGCTGGGATTAAAGGCGTGTGCCACCACCGCCCGGCTGTACTCTACTTTTAAAGGAGAAGAATAAAGAGAGAAGAGCAAGAGGAAGAGGGACCTTAAAACAAGGAAACCTGAGAAACCTTTGAAACTACTTCCAGTCCAGCCTGCAATCTTATCACTTGGGAGACTAAGACACAGGATTGATTTGAGTGTGAGGTTACTATGGCTGCACAGTGAATTCAAGGCCAGCCTGGGATGCACAGCAAAATCCCACCTCCAAACAACACAAATTAAAACCAACAAGCAAATGAATCTAAAGATTACAATATCGTTCTGCAATTGAACATAGGCAACACTCAGGAAGATCAGAATTACTGTGTTACCAAAGAAGTCATCTGTAGAAAGATCTAGAGGCAGAAGAGGTCATCTCAGTCCTCAGGTTTCCTGGACAGCCAAATGACGGTGCCTCCGTGACCAGGCAGCCTGAGAGCCAAAGGAGGTTTTGGAGTGAAGCCTTTCTTGAACTAACATGCTATGTTTACAACAGCCTAAGGGGCATTTGTTTCATGACTTTGGTACACTCTGGCTCCAGATGGTCAGATGCAGGAAGACTGTAGGACTCAGTTTCCTTGCCTGTAATTATCTGTTCTATCTGAATGAACATTTTTATTTTTCCAGTGCTGTGTATAAAACCCAGGGCTTTGTGCACTTGGCACACAATTTACGAGACACTGGACAACAAACACCCTAAACCAGGATCTGAGATTTCTGTTGGATCCTGACATCTTTTTTTGAGACAGAATCTCCTGTAGCCCAGGCTGGCCTTGAACTCGCTGTAGCCAAGGATGAATTTGAACCCCTCATCTTCTTGCCTCCATCTCCCCACCTCCCCAGTGCTAAGATTGCTGGGATGGTTGGCATGTGCTACCAAGGCCAGTTAATGCAGTGTTGGGCATCATGAAGGCTTGTATATGATTGGCCCAGGGAGTGGTACTATTAGAAGGTATACCTCTGTCGGAGTAGGTGTGTCACTGTGGGTGTGGGCTTTAAGACCCTCATCCTAGCTGCCTGGGACTCAGTCTTCTGCTAGCAGCCTTCAGATGAAGACGTAGAACTCTCAGCTCCTCCTGTACCATGCCTGCCTGGACGCTACCATGCTCCCATCTGGATGATAATGGACGGAACCTCTGACCTGTAAGCCAGCCCCAATTAAATGTTATCTTTTATGAGACTTGCTTTGGTCCTGGTGTCTGTTCACAACAGTAAAACCCCAACTAAGACAGGCATCGAATTCAGGGCTTTGTGCATGCTGGGCAAGCACTCTACCAACTGAGTTACCTCTCCTTCCCCCATCTTGACAAGTATTTCCTGACTCACGGCTTTAAGCACACAGGTTTGTGAAATTTTGCTTTGGTGATTGTCAATAGGTCACCCCTCTCTGCCAACATGAAGCATTATTGAAAGCAGGGCATGGGACTGAATGTTTTCTCGGTGAGAAATGCACATTACAAGGCCAAACACATTTCAAGCTGGGGCGGAATGCAAGATGCCTCTAAATCTGTCTCTGTGCCTATGAGGCAGGAATGGCTGAAATCTGTCTTGTGACTAGTCACTCTTTCAGGAGAATGGTGATTTGTGGGGGGCAAAGGTCAAGAATGCTAATTTCATGTCTTTTGCTCATAGAGTACCTTTAGGGGACTGGTAAATGAGTGAAAAATGGTTTAGGGGTTCATACATCTTGTATTTCCTTGCCAAGCTTGCTCAGTGGCTGTTTTCCCTTGGGGCAGAGGACTGGACTTCTTCTGCAGAGTAGCTAAACAGGTGGGTTGTTGGACCTGCCTGACACAAAACAGCCCTACAGGAGAAGGGATGGCTGACACCTGGAATGACTCCTCCAGGGTCAAAGCAAGAGCATCCCAAGGCACTGCAGAAAGTGCTGACACTCTGACTCACTCTCCCGCCCTAGAGACCCAACTCTGCCGCCTTCACTTTACTTTCTAGGGGAAAAGAGAAATCCAGCCTGAGGTGGTGACTCACATCTGTAATCCCAGCATTTAGCCAGGTCTCCTACCTAAGGAGTTCCAGGCCAGCCAGGGCTATAGAATGAGACATAGTTGAAAACAAGCAAGCTAACAGCCTCCTCTCGCTTATTCCAGCAGGATCTCACAGGCAGTCACATTGAATCATGAGCGTTTAGAGCTTTGGATTTTGCAGATTTGAGCAAGGAAGCAGGACGTGTGGCTAAGAGGACTGCACCTGAAATGTAACCACTTTTCTGCTGGCAGAACTGATTCCCTTAGCAGGCAGCCTATTTACATTTTAACAGCAACTCCTCCACCAGGTCAAAAAACCTCTCTCTTCCTGATCCAGAGTTAAAAATCTGCGTTTTGTAACTTCTCTCAGTGATACTTTTAAGCACTAACTGTGGGGGTGGGGTGGGAATGGGGGTGGAGAACAGCTAGATGGCTCTACAGGTAAATACACTTGTCACCAAGCCTGAGGACCTGAGTTATAGCCCCAAGACACACATGAACACACATGGGGGGAACTGATTCCCATAAGTTGACCTCCACCTGTACACCGGGGTGTATACACACACAGCTCCCGCCCACATGCAAAAGAAATAAATATAATAAAGCGATTTTTAAAAGAACCAAGTGGAACAAATGTGCTCCCTCTTGCCCACCAGGCCTGAGGAGTATTGTCTTCCAAGTGGGATTTAGGGGCATGCTTGCTATCATGTGATTTAGGTTCCTTTCCTTCCTATGGTTCTGCGTGGGGAGGAAGTTGATGTTGCCTAGGGATAGGACGACTCCTAAAGCTCACATGGGTTCCACTAAGATGACCTCGGACTCCAAGTGTGCTCTCCTCGGCTTCCTGCAGATCAAAAAAGCTGTGCTTGGGGCTGATGAGATAGCTTGTCCACTAAAGATGCTTGGTGGCAGGCATGACGACCTGAGTTTGATTCCTGGGACCCGCAAAGATGGAAGGAGAAAACCAAACTCCCACTAGTTTTTCTCTGGCTTCCAGACAAGTGCTGTGGCACACAAGAAGCCCTGTTCCCCACGCACACACACAAATAAATGTAATCTATCTTTTTAAAGCCCTACCCTGGATTGCCAGGATGCTGTGTTTTAGCTAATGTGGGAAAGCAACCCCTAAGCTTGCAGAAGCAAGTGTGATCTGAACACCACCTCCCCATAGAGTTCGTGTCTTTGCTGTGGTGGTGGTGGTGGTGGAGCATCCAAAAGATGTTTTCCATATTAAATTGTATCTGAAAAGGTCAGGCTTTTCAAAATATAGCCTCATCCGCCTCACCCCCCACTCCCTTGGCTCCTGTCACTTTGAACAGGCAGTTTGCTGTCAAAGACTCAATTTCACAGAAGGTAATCTGGGCACATGCTGGAGAGGTAATTACATCCAATCTATGGAGGGCGGTGACAAAACACCCCCCCTCCTCCCGTGTACCTCCCCCACCCCCATCTGCTCACAGCTTGCCTCTCCCTACTCAAACTGCCCTTGGCATACTTAGATGTTGTGGTCCCTTTCATTCTGTTTGTCAGCCAGCCAGCCAGGAGCAGCCATCAGTGAATGCCACTTAACACAAACTCCGATGTTGACCAAGTCCCCAAGGCCACATAGTAAGTTCTATTAGAGGCCTTGCCTAGGCTGAGAATGGTTCTCTCTCTCTCTCTGTCTC
>NC_045030.1:55782691-55798275 GCF_008632895.1 Mastomys coucha | reverse complement strand
CTGCCTCCAAGCTGGAAATATAAGCAGACACCTCTAAGCCTGTTTTGTGTGGTGGTAAGGACCGAACCCAGACTTTATATACGTGATAGACAACCGCTCAGCCAACTGAGCCACATGGTCAGCCCCAACTGCTTCCTTTGGCTTCCTGCTGTATACTTGCAACAGAAGTAAGACTCATCACAACAGCTACATAGGGCTCTGCGTCTGCCACTTTACCTTGAGGGTTCACTTTACTATTCAAGATAAGCTATTCCAGTGGAAAAGATGCCTTTCAAAGCAAATGACAACCATTAAGACTCTCTGGTTTTCGTTTAGCAACATCCATCTTCCCAACTAAAAAGGCATTTTTGCATTTAAGCAGGCAGTAACGAAAACTGCTAGACTTCTCTGTCCAACTTGGAGCGCTTCCGCAGGTTGATGAAAATAAATCTGAAGAAACAAGAACATGTGTACATGTCAGATCTTGTAAGCTTTGTGCTTTAACCCCATCTTCCTATAACAGAGTGTTTACCCAGTTGGGACATGAATTTAAACCATTCTGAATTACTAGATCTTTAGACAGCCTCATCATTGATCTTTGTTTGTTATGAGACAGAGTCTTGCCCTATAGCTCAGACCCGGTTTAATTGGCTGTACATAGCTCAGGCTGCCCTTGAACCCTCTATCATCTTTCTGCTTCAGCCTCCTGAGTGCTGGGATTACAGTCATGCAGCTGGCTCCTTCTTGTATATTTTGTTTGGCAGCAAGTACTGAACCATCTCACTGGCCCTGAAAGGAGCTATTTTTGTTCCCATTTTCTACACAAGTAAAATGACGCTTAGGAAGATTAACTTGCCCAAGGTTGCTTATGAACAAAAGGGCAGAGCAGTGGCTCACGGACAGGCTCGTTGAACTAGTCCATCAAATTTCACTGTAGCAATGAATCTCTGAGCAGGGGGATACTCCCCAGGCCAGTCTAAAGGCTTTACTTCCCGGTGGGACAGAGGAAGAGCCTGTGGCTGGGTGGTACTCCTGCACTGTAGCAGGAAGGACCACCAGTTCTCCCATGAGTCTCACCCCATGAAAAGATGTGTGACTGTCCAGGTTTTAGGTTGGTACCCAAAATACAGCCCTTGCCCAAGGGAATATGGCCTCATGTGGCCAAAAAAAAAAAAAAAAAAAAATGTCTTCCTGTCATTCCTAAGCAGCTTGGAGATGCTGGTGACCCCTTTCTCCTTTGACAGATGGGGGTGCCTTGTGCTAGATTTATCTGCTAGCAAAGAACTGAGCCTGGTCACTCTGAAGTCCCTTCCAGTGTCCAGAGTCAGTGGTCCAGAAAGCCTCAGGCAGCTTTCCTGGGACCAGACAAGAGGCTGTGGCTAGACTCACATTCTGCTTAGGAGGCAGATGCAAGATGGTGTTACCAGAACCGGGGGTGGGGTGGCGTCTATATTGCTGCTCCTTATGCATAATGGATCATAATTATAATACTTGGAATGTATGTGGGGCCTGCTTTCCAGAAGCCCCAAGCTTAATAGAGTACTTTAGTTTCTCAGTCTCTCACACACAGAGGCACACACACTTTAAAGAGCTGGCCAAAAAGTGTTATAAATAAAATTCTAGAACATGAGTGGGAGGAAAAAACAGAAAATTTTCAGTGGAAGAGTTGAAAATGCACCAACTCCTTGTGGAGTGCTGACAAGCCACAGTTGTGCTATGAATCAGAAACGGGGCTCTGCCCAGGCTTTCTCTTCTCCTTGTCAATCCACGTATTAAATATGCCATGAATTCTGGTGGATTTTGGATAAGGCTGACAGTAAGAGAGGGAGGGCAGTCTCTGTAACCCGGTAGGGGCTGATAACGTGGCCACTGTGCCCCCTTCCTTCCAACCACACAGGGTTGTGCTACTGACCCAAGGGTTCAGCTCATGGTTCATTTGCCCGCGTCTTCCTTCCTAACGTCCCTCCAAGCTGTACGGTCTTCCACTCTTTTCTCTCTGCCTAGCTTCTACCTTTCTCATTCTTTCTCAGGGGAATCCAATCCTTTGCCATTACAAAAAAGCCATCCTCTCATAATGTTTTCTCTAAGTTTATGATTTTGTGTTTGGTTGCATGCATAGCCATCCTTGGCCACACATGGCCTGTGGGCCTCCAACTAGATACACCTGCAAGGGTTCAAGGCAGTTTGTATTTCTGGTCTGACCTCACTCCTCCATCTGTCCCTTTGAGGCCCCTGTGTTATAAATACCTCCTCTGGTCTGGACCTGCCCACAGTGACCCCACCACATACTGCCTATCTGGATTTAACACACAGTGCCTGCCTTGTGAGTTAATGTTTAGGTCCTTTGCAAGGCTGGACACTCTTGGAGGACAAGGCCCATACTGTGACTTATTTTTTGTTCAGTATTTATGCTCAATGTGTGACTTTATTGTAAATTTCAATTTTATGGAGTTGTCTAGCAACTTTTGACTTTTATCATTGTTCTCTGTGGGTGGTGCTATGTGGAACTATGTTTCCCTTTTGGAAATAGTGTCTCATGTAACCCAGGCTGGACTACAACTTACTAAATAGTAAAGGCTGGCCTTAACTTTTTATTCCTTTTGCTTCCACTACTATTGTGTTAGGATTATAGGCACCCAGGGCTTCACCTAAGTTAGACAAGCTCTCTATTAACTGACCTACATCCCATCTCCTGCTATTGCCTTTTGAGACAGGTTCTTACTGTATATCCCAGCCTGGAACTATATAACTCTGGCTGGCCTCTAACTTGTAATTCTCTTACCTTCTTACCCTGCCTCTCAAATGCTGGGATTACAGGCATGAGCTCCAGTACCAGGCTTCTGGCCAGCTTGCGAACTTGAAATAAATCAAATAGCTGTACACATGATTCATAATGCCTATGGCAGTCTTTGTATTCTTTCCCACCCCCTAAGTTTGGGTTAGAGATTATGTTAGGGTAAAGAATTGCTAATTTTCATGTCTAGATGTGTTCTATAAAATAACACTCGAGCCACCTCCATGGCTCTAGAACTTTCCTATTCTAGAATCCCAGGAAAGACACAGACATGTTGTTAGGCAGTCCGGAGACATTTTTTTTTGGGAGCCTCCGCAAATTACAAGCAAAAGAGTTGGTGAAAAAGACTGGCTTTGGAGGGGTCTGAAGAACTCTTTGAGACTCTGCTAAACAATATTTTTGTGTGCTGTTTGTAAATGTGACTCGCTTTGAAGCCATCTGTCATACAGCCCTTTGCAGAGAACTGAGATGTATTTAAATCTGTGAAAATGAGTATATTTTTATATCCACCAAATCGAGGTTTTAATGGGTCCCTGCTGCATGTTGTCCAGTGTATTCTCCTAACTGCCAAGTGATGTTTCAGTGGAATTCCAAGAGGGGACATGGTGATGCCCAGGGAGCCTATGTCACAGTTCATCTTGGTGCAGCATGTCTGTGGGTACCAGATGAACAGGAGCTGCCAGGGCTGAGAGAGGACTGTTTCATCCTGGGTGCAGGCTAAGGTCAAAGCTGGCACTGGCTGGCACTGGAGTTTAGGGAAGCAGCTAAGGGGTGGAAAGGACAGAGAGCAACTATTCTTCACTTCTTAGGAAAGAGCTAGCTTTGTGAGCTGGTACTGAGCAGTGCTGATGACGCAGCAACCTTACCCTTATTTTATCTACCCTTGGCAGTACTGGGAATTGAACTCAAGGCCTCAACATCTGGGCCATTTTCACTTTTAAGACATCTGTGTTTTCACTACTGTCTTCAGTTCCCACACTCAATACCACCAATTTGATGATGGTTAAGATGTTGAAATTATTGATGGGGACATCAGCTTTAACACTTAGAAATTTGAAAATCATCAGAATGACTTTTGTTGCATTGCATGGGGGAAAGTAAGCCAGAAAAAAAAAAAAACATGTATCCAACTGACAACTTGGCTATGGATGTGGCCCAGGTGGTGGAATGTTTACTTAGCATTACACAGGTTTCTTGGCTCCATCCTCATCAGCACTATCTAAACTGGTAGTGGTGGTACCTATGTGTAATCACAGAATTCAGGTGTTGGAGGCAGGAAGATCAGAAACAAAGTCACCGTCAACTACACAGCAAATTAGAAGCCAGTCAGAAATACATAAGACTCTATCTCAAAAGAGAGAGAGAGAAAAAGTCTGTTGTTACATACATAATGGCTGCTACATGTTGTCAACTGTGTCTTGGGGGAGGCATATATTCTCTGCCTAACAAAACTAGATTTTTTGAAGACCATGACTGTGCAAAGCTGATAGATGATCTGGAGATTTGGGATAAGAAATTGGCATGTGGCCGGGCGGTGGTGGCGCACACCTTTAATCCCAGCACTTGAGAGGCAGAGGCAGGCAGATTTCTGAGTTCGAGGCCAGCCTGGTCTACAGAGTGAGTTCCAGGACACCCAAGGATACACAGAGAAACCCTGTCTCGAAAAAAGAAAGAAAGAAAGAAAGAAAGAAAGAAAGAAAGAGAGAAAGAAAGAAAGAAATTGGCATGTGGCAAAACTAGAATTCCATCAGAAGACCCTGTATTCAGAGTCCATGACTGCTCACCAAGCTGTAGACAGACTACTCAAATGTCTGCTTCAGAGGGGAATAGTGTAGAACCATCCCATGATAATGTGTGTCAAAACCCAAAAGAACTGAAAATTGGCACTCATACAAATGCATGTGTATACATATTCATAGAAGCATTATTTGTAATAGCTAAAGTGCTCAATGTTACCTCCTGATGGCTGAATGACTAAGTCAAACAAAATCTCATTGCAATGCAAATACAGTAGTCCCTCCTTGTCCACAATTCTTTGTATTTTCAAGTTCCTATAGAAATCATAGTCAAAACTGTTAAATAGAAAACTATAGAAATAAACAATGTCCAATTTTTTTTTTCAAGACAGGGTTTCTCTGTGTAGCCCTGGCTGTCCTGGAACTCACTCTGTAGACCAGTCTGGCCTCAAACTCAGAAATCTACCTGCCTCTGCCTCCCAAGTGCTGGGATTAAAGAGGTGTGCCACCACTGTCTGGCTAAGAATGTTCAATTTTAAAATTTCACACTGTTTGTTCTAAGGGAAAGAAGAATATAAGCATTGTAATATCACAATAGTTGATCTGATCACTGAGATGTCTACCCAGTGTCTAATGGGTAAGTCACCAATACACCAGGGATACAGGACAAAGAGCTGATTCATTTCCAGGCTGTGATGGAGCCAGATAGTGAGAGGCTTTATTATGGTACTTAGAATAGTTCCCTAGGGATAGATAGATGGAGAAGTTGAACAATACCTAAGTCTACATCACATGACTATGACTGCACTATTCACCTCATCACATAGGTCTTGTATCACCAAGCATCATTACAAGGATGAATATGGTACAATAAGATATTCTGAGAGCAGATAGGATGGCTCATTTGGTCCAAGTACTTTCTGCACATGCCTATTCAATCCCTGGAACCCATAGTGGAAGAAACTCTTAGAAGTTGCCCTCTGATTGCCACACATGTGCTGTGGTACATATGTACTCCCTATGAGCCCCCCCATCCATACACACTAATAACAGTAATAAATAAAAATAAGTATTTTTAAATATACTTAATTTAAATTAAATATTTTTAAATCAAATTCATTTACATAAATTTTATTTTAGTATATTGTTGTACTTATTTACACTATATCATGGTATTTCTAGGAAATAACATAGGATTAAGATGTATAGTTCAATGTTGTATCAAATATGCATAAAGCCATGAGTTCCATCTTTACACTGTAAAACAAAAACAATCCAAACAAGCAAAGTCCCCAAAACATAAAAAAAATAATCTCACACATGTACACACACACACACACACACACACACACTATTAAAAGATTCTATAGCAAGCAGAGTGGTCAGAAAAAAGGCTTCAGTAGCAGTACTGCGTGGTAATCTTGGCTCTACTAATGGCTGTCTGGGCCCCTGGACATGAGATGTAGATAAGGAAACTAGTTGTTTCCTTATCTATGAAACGTGGATGACCAGTTCAAGGAGTTGCTACAGAAATTGCGTAACCCACGGGAGCACTCAAAAGATTATACAAAAGTATTTTGGAGAAGTACATAGATGATAAGAGATTATCTGGGGTCAGATAACAACTACTTCCACCAACCTCAAAGGAACAAGGAGCTGAACCAGCACTGGGCAGTCAAACTGCAACCACTACGGAGCCAGGTGTGCTGTAAGCCTGACATCTTAGCACTACAGAGGCAGACACTAGAGGATCAGGAATTCAAGATCGGCTTCAACAGGGTCTCATGTAACAACAACGAAGAATAGAATAGCTTATAGTATCCAGGTCAGAGTAGATGACTATCCTAACATATTAATATTAATTTTAATTTGTTCTATTTTTTTGCAGCACTTGTTGTGGATTTATATATGCTAGGTAAATAGGCTACTATTGAGCAATATGTTAATAGCACATATTATCATTATAATGGGTTTCATAATCCTATTTTCATACATGTATACAATATATTTTGATCATAGTCAACTACCATTACCCTCTTTTGTACCCCTCCTGCTCCTTCTAGCTCCTCTTCTACTTTGATGTCTTTAAAAAAAAAATGATCCACTGAGTTTCATTCCAGATGCCTATAGAAGTATGAGTGAGGAGTTATTTACCAGGGCATAAGCAATTTACCAGTGGCTACATCACTGACGTTTAAAGTGGTCCCTTATCCCCAACAACCATTATCTGTCTCTAGAGTCTTAGAGATGATGTTATTTAGTGGTTTTTCTCTGAGATTGAAACATTTTATCCTGTAGGGAAGGCCTCTTCGTGCAGTAGCCAAACAAACAACTTAAAATAGCATCAGGAAGTCCCTGAAACTGACCAGATTCACTAGGCTCCTTCTTTCTAAAGAGTAAACAAGGCAAGTTGCAAAGATTCTCACACAAGGCAAACTTTTTGGAAGCAGCAGAAAATAGCCAAACAGCCTGTACCAGGTTTACTCCAACTGAGTCACCTGGAAGCTGAGCAGTGTGCTCTAGGTTCCCAGTTTGTTTTAATCTTTCTTTTTTTTTTCTTTTCCTTTATTTCTTTTTGTTTTTGGAGACAAGGCTTCTCTGTGTAGCCTTGGCTGTCCTGGAACTCACTCTGTAGACCAGGCTGGCCTCAAACTCAGAAATCTGCCTGCCTCTGCCTCCCAAGTGCTGGGATTAAAGGTGTGCGCCACCACAGCCTGGCCCATTTTCCATTTTCAACTCTTTCCCAGATATGGTTATATTGCCAGCTCCTGGGTATTCTGGGCAGATCTTGGTAACTTACCTCTGACTTCTCCTCAAACCCATTTAGGGGTCCCAAAACCATGAATCTTGAAAAGCAGATAATTGATAAACATTTAAAGGTAAGTATAAGGAGAAAGTTTGTTTTAATTGAGATATAAGGAATAAGAACCAAAGGAAAACCAGGGAGCATTAGACTGATAAGAAAAAAAAGGCAAGTAAGTAAAACAAGAGCTCTTTACTAGGGCAGTTATGGTCATTTAAACATATATGTGAATATGCACACATACAGACACACATACATGCACAGACACATGCACACGCACATGCGCACACACACAAAAGCATGTGATTAGGCTGCAAGTAAGCAAGCATATATATTTTAACCTATATGCACATATGTATACATATGCATGCATATGCAGCTTAGGTGATTAAATTTTATATGCAGTCATAAAATAGAAAACAATCTTCAAACAATATTATAATATAATCAGTAGTTTTAGGGATAAATTACAGATTGTGTACATGTACATCATAATCTTGTTTTGTTGTATTTCGCCCCTGTGGTATTAAGGAATGGTGACATGCATAAATCCAAAGTGACATTTTTACATATGTATGTACCCAGGAAACTACCACTTGGATCAAAATGTAGAACCTTTCTAGAACCTCAGAGTGTTTCTTCACATTTCGTTCTTCAAAGTAAGTAAAATATTGACTAAACTGAGCATGTTTTCAAAATCATATCACTTATAAATTTTTAGGAAAGGCAAGTAGTTTGCCAGGCATGGTGGTACTTGCCTGTGCAAGTCTGTGGTCAGTCTGGGTAATTTAGCAAGATCAGTTCTCAAAGTAAACTTTCAAAAAACTTATGTGTGGAAGGGGATGTAGCTCAGTAGTAGAGTACTTAGCATGTCCAAATCCCTAGGTTCTATTACCAGCTAAGCACAAAGAGACAGGTAGATCCATATAAATTTACACTTAAATTTTAAAAAGGCAGGAAACATAAATTAGACTAGATTATTTCAGGGTAAAGATGCAGCTCATGTGGTAGAGTTCTTATGTAGCACATGCAATCCCCTACATTTTGCTCTCTAATATGCTTTTTTTTTTAAAAGTATTTATAGCCAGGCATATTGATACATGCATGCCTTTAATCCCAGCACTCAGGAGTCAGAGGCAGGCAGACCTCTGTGAGTTCCAGGCTTGCCAGGTCTACGAAGAGTTCCAGGACAGCCAGGGCTGACAGAGAACCCTGTCTCAAAAACAGGAAAACAAAACAAAAACCCAAAAACCAACTGAACAGAAAGGTATTTATTTATTTAACTTCTATTTTTGAGACAGAATCTCATGGAGACCAGTCTGGCTTCAAACTTACTATGTAGCCATAGATGATACTGAACTTATGGTACTCCCGTGTCTACCACCACAATGCCAGGTTTTCAGGGACATGCCAGCACATCTGGTTTTTGTGGTACTGGGATTCAAGCCTAGGGCTTTATGCATGCTATGGAAGTACTACCACCCGAACCACATCCTTGGTTCTCAAGATTTGTTTTTAAAGATTTATTTATTTATTTATTATATGTAAGTACAGTGTAGCTGTCTTCAGGCACACCAGAAGAGGGCATCAGATCTCATTATAGATGGTTGTGAGCCACCATGTGGTTGCTGGGATTTGAACTCAGGCCCTTTAGAAGAACAGTCAGTGCTCTTAACCGCTGAGCCATCTCTCCAGCCCAAGATTTTTTTCTTTCTTAATGCAACTTTAAAACTAAATCCTAAAATTGCCAGTCAGTGATGGTGGACATCTTTAATTGCACACTTGGGAGGCAGAGGCAGGCAAATCTTTGACTTCAGACAGAGCTACACTGAAAAATCCTATCTTGAAAAGCAAAAAGAAAACGAAATACAAACAAACAAAAAGGAAAGAAAGAAAAAGAAAAAAAAATCCCTGAAATCAAAGGAAGCAAACCAGGGCTTTCTTGGAGGTTGTGGATTATGGGGCGGTACACAAAAACCTCATCTTCAAAGTCCTTGTGTCTGGTAGAAGATTCCAGGTCCTTTGAGAACTACTAAGAAAATGCCTGTTACAATGATCATAGAAAGCCGGTCTGATTGAGAAAAGCTTGCATCTGTTAGCATGGAGGGACATGGGAAAAGCTATTCACCCTGTGCTGCATGTCTTGGATTCCATTCTCTGCCAGGGAGGAATGTGCGTGCAGGTTTCAGTCTCCAGCTCATTTGAATGCAATTATTGTTACAGAGTGTGGCAGGAACGGTGGCAGTTCTGCAGACATTGCCCATCAGTGGCTCAAAAAATGACAAATGTCAAAGTATGTCTGACCTGCTCTCCAACTCTTTTTATCTGTGCTATGTCTTTGGAATAGAAATGCCTGCTTCCTGCTGGGTCTTCTTAAAAAATGCATATTGTCTCTTCACATAAAGGCTGAGGAGGATGGTGGTGCTGGCGAAGGGAGGCGGGGAGAAAGAAAAAGTGAAGAAATTAATGGCAACTTCTCAGGTTTGAAGCTCAGATTCACAAACCTGTTAGATTGCACAGGCCCTTTCTTTATTAAGAAGTTTCTTGCGGCCATTTAAGGCATTCTGTTGCTTTCTTGGTGAGCTTTGTCTTTGTCAGTTTCTTGATCCTTACTGCAGTGAAGAAGCAGGTTCCATAAAGTCCAGTTGGGGGAGGGTGTCCCTCAGTGCCTTGAAACCCCTGGAGAGTGAAACTGTCACAGGGTAAATTACCTGCTTTGCTATAGGAGGACATAGAACCAATCCTATACAGTACCATAGGCCCACTAATTCTGTACTAGTTTCAGTTCTGAAGGATTAATAAGCACAGCCACCAACATGCACAAAGAGGAGACTGAGATGGCTGTCTCCGTTTGGACATAGACCTCATTCTTACCCCTAGGTGAAGGCCATTGATCTTCCAAGCATGCAAAGTCTTTCCAGAACTTAAGCGTTATTTACTAGTTTCTTTAAAAATGTTTGATTAAGCCGGGCAGTGGTGGCGCACAGAGAAACCCTGTCTCGAAAAACCAAAAAAAACAAAAAAAAGTTTGATTATCTCAGCATCAACTATCAAGACTGACTTTGAACTTGTTATGTAGCCAAGATGACCTTGAACTTCTTGCTCTTTCAACTTTCATATGGGCTTATTGACATACACAATGACACCCTGTGTGTGTGTGTGTGTGTGTGTGTGTGTGTGTTGCCAGGGACTGAACTTGGGGCAAGCACTTTATCAACCTAGCTCCTAGATCATGTCTGTTGGAGATGAAGGCGAAGTCTCACATACTTTAAGTAAATTCTCTATCACTACCTTACATTCCAAGCCCTAGAATCAACCTTTGTATAAAATAAGTAGTCACAAAGTATAGCTTACTTGATTGTTTGAAAAAGGTGAAGAACCGTGGGACAGCAAGAGCTAATGGGTGAAATTTGGTTTGAGAATATGCTGAGTTTGTCCAAACAACTTAAAAAATAGTTTAGTGAGAGTCTCATGCAGCACAGATTGGCCTGGAAATCATTTTGTAGCCAAGGATGACCTTGAACTTAGCCCTGGCTGTCCTGGAACTCACTCTAGACCAGCCTGGCCTCGAACTCAGAAATCTGACTGCCTCTGCCTCCCAAATGCTGGGATTAAAGGCATGGGCTACCACTGCCTGGCAACTTTGAACTTCTGATCCTCCTGTCTCTACTTTGTAAGTCCTGGGATTACAGGACTTGAAATTCAATTAAATGGGGTGCTAAAAATTGGACACGGGGTTCCACTCTACCAACTGAGCTACATTCTCAGTCTTGTCCAAACAAACTTTTACCAATTCTGAAGTAGTAGCTCACTTTGGAAAGCAGAAGATTTCAAATAGAGGTCTTTTATTTCCCTGGGGAAATGCCCAGTTTGGAATAGCTCCCAGTGCTAAGGGGAAGAATTCTTAGGCAGTATGGATTCTATAGAGGGACAAGGTTGGCATTTTCTTATGTTGAAGATCTAGAGACAGGAACTACTGCTATTTCTGCTTGGAGTTCTCCAGGCAGGCTTTCTGAAGAATGAATCAGAGGGAACTGTCCATGGGATGGAGAAGAAGGACAGTATACACATAGGATGAATCCAGTAAGGGTGCAACAACTTAGCAAAACTAGGAAAGGAATCTGCATTCTTCTCACCTTTGTATTCGACAGGGTGGGGAACACACCTGTTAGTCAAAAGGACTTGATTTAACTTTTCTTTGCTTGGAGGACAGCACAATGTGTTCTTCATTCCTTGTGCATATGTGTCCCACCCCTACTAGAGGAGAGATCCCATTGTGATGGCTTGAATATGTTTGGCCCAGGGAGTGGCACTATTAAGAGGTGTGGCCTTGTTGAAGTAGGTGTGGCACTGTGGGTGTGGGCTTTGAGACCCTCATCCTAGCTGCCTGAAAGTCAATATTTTCCTAGCAGCCTCCAGATGAAGATGTAGAACTCTCAGCTCCTTGCTGCACCATGCCTGCCTGGATGCTGCCTGTTCCCGCCTTGATGATAATGGACTGAGTCTCTGAACCTGTAAGCCAGCCCCAATTAAATGCTGTCCTTATATGGGTTGCCTTGGTCATGGTGTCTGTTCACAGCAATAGAACCCTAACTAAGACACCCCTCATCTGGGAAAACCAGGCATGCTATAAGTGCGTTCTATCTAAGCCAGCCTTGGCTTACACATCTCCTCTCCCTTTAGAATAAAGCACTATCTGGCACATTGTATAAATGCCAGGCTCAGTTATTAATCTGAAGCAAAGATAGTTCTACAGGATCTGGAGAAGTTACACATTTACTGCTGATCCTAAACAAGACCCAGAGCACTGTATTTTCTGACAAAAATAATATGGGATTATGACAGAGGCTTAAATTTCAGTCTTGGTGGTTCAGCTACTCAAACATCTCTGTGGCTGTGAATAAGCTATATAACCTGTCTGGGACTTGGTTTCCTTGTCTCTTTTAAAAAGAAATCCAAAGACTTTGTTGTGAGACTGTGTCTCCTAGGAATGTCAGAAGCTAGGCTCATAATCCCTACCTATGCTCATGCAGGCATCCCTAATTAAATGCAGTGGGACACACACACACACACACACACACACACACACACACAGCATGCCACAAGAGAAATCAAAGCAGGAGAAGAACTTTCTGAGAAGAAAAAGTTCAGTGGGAGAGGAATTCAATAAAAGGAGATATGCTCAAAGTATGTATATGTAGATATGTGTGTGTGTGTGTGTGTGTGTGTGTGAGAGAGAGAGAGAGAGAGAGAGAGAGAGAGAGAGAGAGAGAGAGAGAGAGATTGTAAGCAGGTGAATTCAAACAATGATACAAAATTCAAAATGTCCTTTGTGTTTGAAGGGATGCTAGGAGTTGGATCATCATCCTGGGTTCATTAAGCTTTTATCCTATTACTATTACTGAGTTACATCCTAAGCCCCTACAGACACCTCCATGATTTTTTTCAGGTATGAGGGTATACTCTGAAGTGTATTGCAAAGTTTAAGGTACTATAGCATCACATTGTGGTATGCCTGTGTAATAGAATATCACTCATCCTTAAAAAGGAAGGAAATGCTGAAATCTGTTACCATATAGATGGATATGGAGAACTTGATGCTGAATGAAGATAGCCAGACCAAAAGCCCCCACATTAAATAATTCTCTTCATACAAATGGTCCAGACTAGGCAAAACTCTAGAAACAGTGAGCAGATTTGGTGGGTTTTAGGGTCTAGAGTGGGAAAATGCAGTTCTCATGAGTATGTGGATGATTGCTTTTAGGACAATGAAAATGTTCTGGAACTAGCTATGGTGATGACTGAACAAAATTAGATTATTTTAATTGTCGCTGGATTGTGTATTTTATTTGTGTGTCAGTATGTGTTAGTATATGTGCAGAGATGCATGTAGAGGTCAGAGGTTAACCTTGGGTGTTAGTCCTCAAGAGTTTTGCTTTGTGAGACAGGATCTTCTACTGGGACCTAGAGCTCAGAGCTGACCAATTTGCCTAATCTGCCTGGCCAAGGAGCCAAGCATCCTCCATGGCATTGGGATTACAAATGGGTGCTTCTACACTGGTTGTGTTTTGTTTTTCAAGACAGGGTTTCTCTGTGTAGCAGCACTGGCTGTCCTGGAGCTGGCTTTGTACACCAAGATGACCTTGACGAACTCAGAGATCCTTCAGCCCCTGCTTTCCTAAAGGCATGTGTCACCACGCCCCATCCTACGCTAGGCTTTTTTTTTTTTTAAACTGGTTCTGGATACTGAACTCAAGATTCTCTTACTTGGCAATCGCTTTAACATCGGAGCAAATTCCTCCATTTTATATATCTACATATGGATAAATGGCAAATTTTATGTAGTCTTTACCATAATAATAAAAAAACAAAAGTGAAAACCAATCCAAAGTCACGTGAAGTTGAACGGTTTCAAGAGTCTTCTATTGTGCATGCCTCCAATGGGCTGGAGGCGGAGGACTTATCCTGGGGTCGGTGCATCTTCGGCTTCCTTTGGCGAGCCGGGGTGGGGGAGGGGAGCGAGGGCCATCTGAAAAGCTTCCATCTGGGTGATATTTGTTTCATAGATTGCCAGTTGTTCACCCTGTTTGTATTTAAATGAAAGGAGGCTTTGAAGTGGGAGCCGCCTCTGAGCAGGGCTTGGGGTTCCTGCCTACCCTGGTAAAGTTCAGACTTGTCCAGATCTGCCTGTAGCCAGAGGTTACTGTTTCTGGTAGAAAAGGCTCAAGTTTTGGTTAATAATACACTAAAAGGAAGAGCATCAGTGACTTGAGGGGGCAAAAATGAATTCCTCTTGGAAACTCCCTTTCTCTTTTACTGTCTCAGAGTTTTATTTTATTTTCCTTTATTTTGAAAGAGGGTCATATGTAGCTCAGGCTGACCACAAATCCCTTATGTCTCTGAGGCTGGTCTTGAACTCAATTTCCTTGCCTGTACCATCATAGGTACCATGTACCCAGTTTGGAATTTCATTTTACTCTTAATGTTGGTCGCAGCTCAGATCATATTTCCCTGGCTGAAGAATATCTTTATGTATGCATCAATGAATGTTAGAGTGCTGTGCTAAGCGCTAGCAGTGCCAGGGGGACCTCGTGGTTAGCAGTTTAAGGATTACCTGGATTATTCAAAAGTTCCTTGAAGAAGACTGGGAATTCAATGGACCTGAGTGTGCATAAATTAAATGTGTTGCCAGACATCAAGTCCCAGCTGGGTGTGGTGGCATAGGCCTTAAATCTCAGCACTTGGGAGCAAGAGTCCAGTGGATGTCTGAGTTCAAGGCCAGCCAGGTCTACAGAGTGAGTTCCAGAACAGCCAGGGCTACACAGAGGGAGAAACCCTACCACAAACAAACAGAAAAGAAATTGGAAGTCCCAGTTACAGACAGGTCACAGTGTGTCTGTTCATGCCACGGCTCTACAAGAGTTAATATATTGAAGAGTAGTCTGCAGTGGGCATTCAAAACAGCCCACAGCTTTCTATGGCTCCTCCCAGCCAACCATGTCAACACGGTTTCCAAAGAACAGTGGAGGAAGTCTCCACAAACCCTCTGAGGGCGATAATTGTAATGATGGTTCGTATCTTCACCCTATGTAATTTTATGGGAATTGAGAGTCTAGCTAAATAATAAGCTCTAGCCCTTTTCATCTGCCCAGTTCCCAGCACACTCCCGAGGTGTCTGAGGCACTTCTCACCCTAAGCTCTTAAAGCAGATTGTAACAATAACAACGGTAATGACAAGTTCCCAATCCGCACGGTTCCCTTCATTAAAGGAGCCCTGGGAGCTTCAAAAACACTCATTAATGGAATCTGACAAAGCTTGGAAGGTGGGAAGACTCACTCATTCCCAGTTTTCTTGTGGCTTAATGTAGATCGGGAAGGATTGGAGATCCTGGGCTGTCATTCCTTGCCACCACTATGGTCTTCCATTCATGGGTCCCAGGACTTTGGACACATTGCCCTTAGGTGAGTGCTATATCTTAGCGTTTCTTTCTTTCTGCGGGATGTCAATTCTTATACCTTACACAGGGCAGTGTGGGGCCAAAAGTTTTTCTGAGCAACCTGGATTCAGCTCCATCTCCTCGAGGCTCAGTGAGCTTTTTTTCTTGGTCAGTTTCAAGAGTTTGTTTAGATTTATTGCAGAACGTAGGATGTGAACGTGAGTTGAACACTGTATGGGGATGAAGCAGTCTGAGAAAATGATTGCTAGAGTTAGGGACTAACTTGTGCTCTTGGGGGAACATTGTGTGATGGGAAGCAGGTCAAGGGAGGCCAG
>NC_045030.1:55777857-55782053 GCF_008632895.1 Mastomys coucha | reverse complement strand
CCCGCCCCCTCCCTCCCTAGGGCCGCCCCGCTTGGCCAAGTTTGCGGAGCCTCGCTGTGCGAGCCGGGCCAGTCAATCAGCGGCAGAGCTGAGAAGGGCACAGCCGTGCGGCCGAGGGCAGTGAGCTGAGCCGAGCTGGGTGAGCGGAGCTGCGCCGGGTAGCTGGAGCCCCGCGCCAGCGATCACCCGCCGACGCCGCCCACACTCCGCTCTCCTGCGACGCCTGCCACCTTCCCTTCCTTCCCTGAGCCCCTCCGCCCCTGGCTAGCTGGCCCGGGTTCTCTAGCCTTCGGAGCCCCGAGGTCGCGGATCCTCTCCCTAGTCCCTTGGGTCCCGCGCCCATTCCACGCCTTTTTCCTTGTACCCCACCCCGGCTGGGCCCCTGGCACCGGGGACCGTTGCCTGACGCGAGGCCCAGCTTCACTTTTCGCCCGCGTCTCCTCCTCTTGCCCTCCTCCTCCTCCTCCTCCTCCTCCTCCTCCTCCACTACCAACTCCAACTCCCCGGTTCTCGCTCCGCTCGTGAGTGTTGACTCCGCGCCTCTCCGCCGGCTCCGCAGCGCTGCTTCCCATCCGGTCTCATTCTGTCCCCTAAAGGTGGGAGCGCGTCCGTCAGGGTCCGCACCATGGCACGGTTAGGCTTGCTCGCGCTCCTCTGCACCCTGGCCGCGCTCAGCGCCTCGCTGCTGGCTGCGGAGCCCAAGTCGAAAAGTTGTTCGGAAGTGCGACGTCTCTACGTGTCCAAAGGCTTCAACAAGAACGATGCCCCCCTCTATGAGATCAACGGTAGGTGGGAATCCTACAACTTCCCCCCAACCCCATTACCGAGCGGTGGGCACCCCGGGAAAAGGGGCGGCCCCCCATGCCGCACCAGGTAGCCGAGAGGGAGAAACGGGCAAGGCAGGAGCCAGCCCCGGCTTGGAGCGGGCGCGGCGAGTGGAGGGGCGCCGCCGGTTTATTCAGTGCCACTCAGGTCCTCTGCTGCGGCCCCCGACCCAAGCCCTCTCACTCCCGGGAAGCCACTAGGGACTCTGGCCCTCAACGTGACTGGCACGGGCCCTCTTGCCTTTTCCGGGTTGAATTCTTTACTGGGTTCCCCGCTTTGTTGTGTGGGTGAGGACGAGGCCGAGTGGGGGCGGGGTGGGGGAACCTCCTGGAGTTTGCAGATTCCTAGGGGCGCAAAGCGTGCGACTTGAATGAGCCGCTCATTGACGTTCTCCTAAAACCCCTCTCCCCGCCTCTCTTCCACCGTTGACAGGGATTAGTTTTTAGGAGCTGCAAGGGCTTTAGAAGTCACGTTTAGAAAGCGAATGCTTTCCTCCTCCGTACCCCTTCAAATTCCGACTTTTGGGAAGTCTCCAGCTTTCAGGAAGGTGTTGGATAAAAAGGGTATTTCCCTTCCTTTTCTCTCTTCTCACCTCATTTTAAGGGTTAATTGCACTTTCAATTACAGACCTTTGAAAGGACTGATTACAGGAAACCTAAATCTCTGTTTGGAGATGGTTATGCAAATGAAGATGGCTTTGCCTCTGAAAAAGTTCACCGGATTTCAGCGCTGGGGGGTTGCGGGGGGGGGTTGCGTGCGGTATTTGGGAAAGTCCTCCTAGAGGGCTGGGGAGGCCGCCTCAGGTACGCCCTCCCCTCCTGCTCGCGAGGTCTCCCGGGCAGCCGGTGGCAGTGCCTGGGCGAGTCCTCCTTCCCCGTTGTACTCGGTTTTTGAAGCCGCCAACTGTTGCGCACAGCCCTGCGGGCTGGCGGCCTAAGCTGCACAGGTAGCTTGTTCACCCCGGGGGCTCAGAAGGAGCTACGACTCTAACTGGCTTTTGGCCAGCTTAACCTAACGGAGGAGTTAGAGATTCGAGCCCCGAAGGCCAAATCTCCATTCCGAACCTTTCATGGCAGTGTGTAGAGTGCGGCTTTGCCTCGCTGTGCTGGTTGCCCGGGTGGGGCAGGCAGGGGGCCAGCAGCCAGCAAAGGGAATACTGTAATTTTAACCAGGCGCTTCCAAAGGCTTTAGAAGACTTGGGGGTCATCTTTTGGAAGGGTTATTAATAACCTTGGAGATTAAGTGCAGTCATCAATTACATATAAATTACCAAAGTAATTGAGGGAAGTTGCTGGGCACTTTGAGAGTGTAACCGGCCTCCGTCTAGAAATAGAACTGAAGAAATTGTTGGTAGTAGCCCAGGCGTCCATTGCACCTTGGCAGTTGTCAAGTAACTCACACGCTGCTGATGAAAGGCCGTTTTCCCTTCAGCTGCCTGTCTTTTTGGGAACTCAAGTATGTCCTCCCAGCCTCATGATTTTATTGGTTGTAGAGCTCTGAAAAGCCCCCTTTCTTTTCCCTCTTCCTCCTGCCCTGCCAGTAAAAGAGAATTGAACCGGCAGCCGCAGAGGCTTGGGAGCTCTGCAGGTCAGGCTTGAGGTCTTTGTGCCATGCGCAGTTTGGGCCTGGGTGCTTCAGAGATGACTGGCGTGAAGGTTACAGTTGTCATTCCCACATTCTGAAGGGAGGCATGCAGCTCTGCACTTAATAGGGGCAGTGACAAGTTTTCCACGTGCTTGTGCAAACAGTATGTGCCTCTGAGATGGACTAGAGGCATTTTGGCTGTGGGCTATGAAATCAGCCTCCCCAGGTCCTTCAGGTTCGTGGTGTGCAGTTTCTAGAGATGGCAAGGCATCTTCCCCAGCCTACATCTGATGGACAAGGAAGTTGGAAAGGTGACGGTCAGGGACGCTTCGTGCCCCCTTTGATTGTCATGGGCACTGGAAGATACCTGAGGTACATCGTTGCTTAAATATCTATCTGGACCCTCCCCCCCCAAAAGCTAGGGAGTTATTAGTGCCCAGCAGCAGGAAATGGAAGCTAATGTGCTCACACCCAAAACATTTTATTCTTTTTGTCTTGTCCTTCATCTCCCTCCCAGGGCCGCTGCTTTTATTTCCCCTTTTCAGTGACCTACTGGACCGCATTCTCCTAAGGAACAAAGGAAGTGCCTTTTTAGCTGGAATCCTTGGAAGACCACCAAGGACTTTAGCTCATGCAGTGCAATTTCGCACCACTTTCAACAATAACAAAAATGCATGACTGAATGGCTCAAAAATGTGGTGTGTTAGAGGCATTCATCTGAGTCTAGGACACTGTCACAACACAGACAGACCCCAGCAAATACCTTTAGATGGCTGGTATAGAAGCAGGCTAATCTTTACCATCACCCTGGCCTCTTCAGTTGCTCACATTCGCCTCATCTCCTGGGAAGTTTCCTTCGACAGTTTTGACCATTTGGGGAGGCAGTTCTGGGGAAGTCAATGTAATGACTTGGCATGAGCCTAGATCTGAATGAATTAGTTGCCAAGCACTTTACTTGGGAGAAGTATGTATTTTCTTCAAAGCCAGAGATGAATTTACAGGCAGTGGGTTGCACTGTCTATAGGACTAGTTCACTGAACCCTAGGCTTATCCAGGTTTAATGTTTTGTTTGGAAAGAATTGAACCTAGGGCTTTGAACATGTTAGACAAGCATTCTTGCCCGTGAGATATACCACACCCCGCTTGTTGAAGTTTCATTCCTGATACCCTTGCACTTGGCCTGGTAGAGGTCTAGAAAGACTTTGAGTAGATTGGCTATTCTGAAGGACTCTCCGTTGTAGATCGTAGTTGGGACAATCTTGACCTTCTCTTGGTGTCAGGAAGGAAGTATATCATACTGCCAGCGTTTTTTGAGTGAGGTCCTGCGTTGCCCACATGCTTGGCTCCAGTATTTTTCAAATAATGGCCAGTCTACATGCTATGATCACAAAGCATCTATAATAGCTTTTGTTGGCCATATATATATATATACATATATATATGTATATATATATGTATGTATGTATGTATAGGAGTGCCTGCTACGTGAAGTATTCTGTGCATGGCATCACAGAAGCAACAAGAAGGGTAGGAGATCAAGCCCCTCCCCTCAAAAAAAAAAACCCACAGGGCTTGGTAGTTGGGAGATATGTCAGTCACACATACTTGGAATGCACCATAAGGTGTGATAAGTACCATGTGAGGAATGCACCATAAGGTGTGATAAGTACCATGTGAGTGAGATGAGAAATGTGGGCTTGGGGGTATCTAAGTGGTAAAGCATGTGTTTAGCTTGTGCCAGACCCTAGGTTCAATCCCTAGCACAAACAAAACCCAAACAAGGAGAA
>NC_045030.1:55773179-55777847 GCF_008632895.1 Mastomys coucha | reverse complement strand
ACTCTGTAGACCAGGCTAGCCTCGAACTCAGAAATCTGCCTGTCTCTGCCTGGTGATAGTAGTTTGTTAGTTATAAAATAATATGCTATCTGTATGTTTTTTTAAAGATTCCTTTTATGTACATTGCTGTTTTGCCTGCATTAATGTGTGTGTGAGGGAACTGAAGTTACAAACAGTTGTGAGCTGCCTCGTGGGTGCTGGAAATTGAATGTGGATTGTCTAGAAGAGCAGTCAGTACTCTTAAACCCTGAGCCATCTCCCCAAGCCCTACTCTCTAAAATCCTAAGCATTTTTATCAGGAGATATGGCAACTAGTACATTAATAGTGTGCTGGAATTGTCTTGAAGAACGTGCCATTTAGTTAGAAATCATGTTGAATTTGTAAATGGTCCCTTTTCACAGCAACGTAGAGTGATCCCAAGGAGAACTTTGTACCAGTCACTGTCATCTTGGAGTCATTGGTTTTGTTCTGTTTATCTTTAGGAGCAAAGAACCTGTGAACATGTACCCACACTTGAAAATGATCTTATATGTATCTCGAAGGATTCTGGGAATTACTTAAGCTATGTTAGGACAGAGGGGAAAGGAAGGATTGAGACACTGACATTTTATTGTAAAGAAGACAAAGTATGTGTTTGTAGATTGTGTTTTCCCTCCATTGAGCTGGATTGGACTTATATTTTATTTTATTTTTTCATTTATTTTATTTATTTTTTGAGACAGGGCCTTACGATGTAACCTTGGCTGTCCTAGAACTCACTGTGTAGATCAGGCTGGCGTTGAACTCACAGAGAGATCTGCCTGCCTCTACCTCTTAAGTGCTGGGGTTAAAGGCGTGCACCACCATCACACCCAGCTGGGGTTGGATTTTATTATTGACCTTGTGATTTCTTAATCTATTGGCATCATCAGTTTGGTTCTCTGTCATTTGAGAGGGTCTTATTGAACCCCAGGGCCTGTCCCTTCAGTGTTAAAGCAGCTGTCTTCTGGATGTGCTAAAAAGAGAACTTAGTGACAGTTCTGGTGTATCCAGTTGAATCTCTTTTAGGATGTATAAATATAAAATGTTTGATTCAGTGTAATTACTATTTTACCTTGATTTGATTCACATCAGGTTGCATGCAATTTCAGGATTAGCTGGAGACTCCACTGAGGAAGGGAGAAGGGAGTTTTCTGTTTTCTGAGCATCAGTGGTAGTCGGAGTCAGTCTGAAGTATCCTTCTCTGGTTGCCCAGTAACATTAACTATTTTATGTAGCACAAAGTTTGTTCCTATATGCTCACAAAAATATGTTTTCCCCTTATATAATAGCTATTGTGTAGTTTCTTTTGGCTCAGGCCCATGCTAAGGACTTTGAGTCATTTAAAGTCTACAACTGTCATCGAGGCAGTCAAAAATTATCACCTTTAATTTACTCATAGAAACTGAGATTGGAAAGGATTAAGAAATTCATTCATGGGGCTGGAGAGCTAGATGGCTCAGCAGGTAAGAGCACTGAGTTCCATTCCAAGCACCAACCATCCGAAATTCCAGTCACAGGGGATCCAATGCCCCCTTTGGTCTCCTAGGGCACCAGCCATGCACACAGTATACTGGAACATATAGGCAGAACACCTATACACATAGAAGTAAGTAAACACAGTAATTAAATAAAAAGTGCATACAGAGTTGTACAGATTGTGAGTGGCAGAGGCAGGGTTGGAACCCAAGGCCTCTTTGAATAAAATATACACTGTGTTGTGCTAAGACGGGAAGCAATTTTCTGGTTCCTTTGGAGGTTCTAGAGATAGAGATAGATAGTTAGGCAGCACTGTTCTCATACTCTAGTGGAGAGGATCTAGTCACCTCTTCAACGGGCAAGATGTCAAACCCAGTTATAGGTAGTATAGAGTCCATAGTAGGAGGAATATACATTATTTCTTGGACCATAGGGAGGGAAATGCCTTGGCTTATGTTGTTTTAGAAAGATAATTAGCAACACTTTGGAGTTAAAGGAGTTGGTGAGGCAAGAGATAAAGGCAGGCAGATCTATTAGGAGGCTATTTAAGTAGTTCTTAACTAGCCTGCCTGCCACCCGACTTCCCATTCTGATTTGGCTATTGTCAGCTGCTTTGAATGGAGTCATCTCTTTGTGTGGAGCTTCTGCGGCTCCAGGTATGTTAAATCACTGTTTTCATTGAGTCACAGTTGACCTCTTCAAGAGTTCTGTGCCCACCAGTAACTAGTATGCTCTAGGTGAGGGTCTCATGCATATGGTTCTGTGGCAGCCCTGATGTAATGGCATTATACTTCCACAGTATATAACAAACCCATTGGTCCGTTCTACTCCCAAGAATCTTAGACCTAAACACTTAAAATAGGAAAAAAGAAATGAGAGTAAATTTTCATGATATGTAATGTTCCCTCAAGAGCATTGTTTTGCTTTGAGGGAGTAAATGCAGTTATAGAACTAATAACTGAGCATTATAGGCACTTATTTTTTTTTACTTTTGTTTATCTGTGTGTCTATGCAGCAGTGGCCAGAAGTTGGGGTACAGGTGCGGGGCAGATGTGCTTGTAAATGTCAGGCTAGCTTGGGAATGTGCTGCTTTTCTTCTACCTCTAAGTGGGTCCCCAGGATTGAACTCAAGTGATCAGACAGGAGGCACCTATACCTGGTGAGGCATAACAAGGATCCTGTTATAGGAAATTGTAGAAAAATTTTAGAGAAGATTCAGAATTCTACATTTCTTCATGCCTTGAGATACAGTTGTAGAAACAGATGGCTGAAGTGGCTATGATGTTGCACACTATGATAAAGAGCACATTACCATGTTGAGGTCTAGAGCATTGAGCTTGTTCAATGTACATGCATTAGGCTTTTTACCCCAAATCTAAATTTTATATTTACCAAGTATAAAAGGATCAGAATATTTTATATAAACAAGCAGATACATTAAAATGTGAACAGGTAACAGCATTTCCAATTCCACTTGGTGAAACATCTGTTGCTTACTAGGGAGAACATGAAAGTGCAGAGAATTCATGAAGCAATTCCATCCTGAAGGTAATTTGAAATATTATATTTAAGTTCTCATGCATTTAATTTAGCAATCTGGTGGGAGAGAAAAAAAAAAATCAAAGCGATCCATCAGCCAGGTATTCAACTTTTGAAAAAGAAACTCTAACAAATGTTCGAAATTAGGGGAAAAATTGAATGGAAGAGTTAAAGAAAGTCAATAACCTCCAGGAAGCCTGGAAACTATGTAAAAACATCTTATTGGAAGCCCAGATAAATGTGTGCCAGACATCAAAAAGACCAGCTGCTTGGGGGAAGGAAAAAAAGAAAAAAAACAAACCCGGCATGACTAACTGGCAGAGTGAAAGAAGTTGCTTCAGGGAAAAAGACATCTCTCACAAAACAGAGGCTAGGGCAGGAGAAGTCCACCAGGTATGGTGAGGCAGGTACAAACTAGAAATTAAATGAGACAAAAGATAATTGACAGGAAATCTTGTGAGGTAGATTGAAAATTCCTCCATGTTACCAAGATGGTGAAAAAGGTAGGTGGAGCTCAACTTTCGAGAGGAGAAGCAGTATGGTTTCTTTAAAGGGATATCATGTCTGATTAATCACCTAGAGTTCCTTGTCAGGAAAAAAAAAAAGATCATGAGAAGGCTGGGTGTGTAGTTCAGTGATAGAACACATGCTTAGCATGCACAGGGCTCTGGATTCCATCCACAGTATTAGTCATTCAGTCCGATCAATAAAAGTATTTGGATACTGGGCAACAGACACAACATAATTTAGGTTTTACAAAAAGAGTTATGCAACGGGATACCAGAGCTGAGAATACTTAAAATGTCTTATTTATTTTGGGATAGGTAGGGATGTTGGTTTATTAAGGATGGAAAATTAATTGAGGGAGAAAAGCAAAATTTAGTGCCTTCTCTGCTTTCTTAGAATGACTAGCTCCAGCCTAACTCTTTTGGTCTTTTAGCCTGATAAATTTGTTGTCATACTTTTGAGGAGGATTTTCTTTCTTTGAAAGGAGGGGGTAGGGTGGTATTAGAATATAGAATTTGAATGTAGAATTAGATTAGTGGTTGTCAGTTCACATTGAACTATAGCCCACTTGGGGGAGATTTTAAAGCACACTGATGTCTGGGATACAGCAAAATCTGTGAGTGGGGGCCATGTCTTGGCTGACCCCTCATCTTCTCCCTCCCCCTGTGTCTAGTCCTAGGGATTGAACCTATACTAGGCCCTCCTGCGCAAGGCAAAGTGCTCTGCTCCTTACTGATATCGTTGGCCGCCTTTTTCGTTTTGAGACAGGGTCTCATTAAGTTGCCCTGGCTGGTCTTTGAACTCATTCTGTAGCTGAATGCAGGCCTTTAACTCACGTTCTCCTACCTCAGCAGCAGTGGGTAGAATTTCAGGCCTCTGTGTATGTTTTTTTTTTTTTAAATTTATTTTATTTATTTTATGTGTATGAGTACAATGTAGCCATGAGCCATCATGTGTGTGGCTGCTGGGAATTGAACTCAGGACCTCTGCCGCCCAGCTCGCTCCAGCTCTCCCCCCCACCTTGCTCCTGCGTAATTCACTGTAGCTGTCTTCAGATACACCAGAAGAGGGCGGCAGATCTCATTACGGGTGGTTGTGAGCTACCATGTAGATGCTGGGATCTG
>NC_045030.1:55769955-55771701 GCF_008632895.1 Mastomys coucha | reverse complement strand
CCTAGACTAGAGGCACCTTGAATTTTTAAGAGATTTTTAAAAAATTATGATTATTTTAAATTATGTGCATGTGTGTTCCTGTGCACATTGTGTAGATGCTTGCATGCAGAGGCCAGAGGTGTCTGTCCCCTCATGCAACTCGAGTCACAGGTGGTTGAGAGACCCCTGCCATGGGTGTTGGGAAATAGATGCCTGTCCTCTCCGAGAGCAGCGTGTATGTACTCTTAACTGTTCAGCCCCACTGTGAGGCATCTCTCCAGCCTGCAAAGCACCCTTTTTAGGACAGGAACCTTTGCCTCTGATATGTTCTAAGGTGAAAGTTCAGAAAGTACATTTGAGAGGGTTCCACTGGAAATACCGGGAAAGTGAGTGAAACCTCTCAAGGCAGTGGCAGGGGACAGAGGGTGGGTTTCAGTTAATGTCTACTTTTGCCTATTGAGAATACTCAGGGTCCCAGTGACGGAACCAATCAATATATGCTCTTTTGTCTCTCTCCTTTCCTCATCATCCTCTTCTCTCTTTCAACTTCCCCTTCACCTTCCCCTTTTCGTCTCAGCCAGGTCTTTTGATTATAGCCAGGATGGCCACAATTTGCCATCCTCTTGTCTCATCTGCCCCAGTGCTGCCAGTACAGGTGTGCAGGCCATTTTACCTGGCTCCTGTTTTTATTTTAAAAAGAAAAAAAATAGATTAAAGCTCAGCGGTAGAGTGCTTGGCCAATGTGTTCAAGGACCCGAGTTCTGTCTCCAGCTTCCCACCCCCCCTAAAAAAAAGTTAAAGACTGTATATTATTAATGTAATGGCTTATTCACTTGAGAGCGTATGGCTTATGATTTTGTTCCCCTCCAGCTTCTCTTCTAAGCTCTCTAGAACATCCAAGTTAGATGAATTGCCTGCTGTGCCCAGTTTGGGAAACCAGCATTTTGACCTAAAGTCACAAGACGGAAGAAAACTGGATCACAGCTTTAAATATTTGAATATTGGTTTCTCTTTTAAACATTTACCAAACTAAGTAAATGTATAATGATAAGAGAAGAAATGGTACAAGTTAAGGATACTCAACTCTGGAGCTATTTGAGCCTTTAAAGAAGAAAGCCTCCTTCGCCCTGTTAGACCTGATCTGAGAGACCAGACCCATGTCCTCCAGTTCTGTCATACCAGGTGGCCCAGTGGTAGGTTCTTCAGAAATATTTTGTGGTTTCCAAAAGTACAGGAATTATTAAAGTTTTATATTAACACTGTGAATAGATTTTTGGGGTGGTTCTGAGGGTGGAACCCCAAGGCCATGTACATAATTACAAGGCAAGGGCTTTACATCATTGAGCTCAGCTCTCATTCTAGGAACTGGGATTTTTATTCAACCTGCGCTGTTCAAATGTTTTCGTCTTCCTTCAAGTTCATATATTGTGAGCTTAATACTACACATGCTTATGGTATTGGGACGGTGAGACTTTTGGAATGGAGGTGAGCATTTTAGAATGGGGTTAGTGTCCCCATTAAAAGGCTTAAGTGAAATTCCTTGAGTATGTGTTATATGAGGTCAGTACTGAGAAGCCTGGCTTGTGTGAAGTAGGAAGTGACCTCTTGCCAGACACCGTATAGGAATATGCCAATACCTTGATTTTGAACAACTTTTTTTTTTATTAGATATTTTCTTTATTTACATGTAACTTTCTCCTTTCACAGTTTCCCCTCCAAAAAACAAACAAACAAACAAAAACAACAAGAACAAACCCCTGTTGCCTC
>NC_045030.1:55769178-55769944 GCF_008632895.1 Mastomys coucha | reverse complement strand
GGGTACTAGTTAGTTCATATTGTTGTTCGTCCTAAGGGGCTGCAAACCCCTCAGCTTCATTGGTCCTTCCTCTAACTCCTTCACTGGGGACCCTGTACTCATTGAACAACTTCTTAACCTCCTGGTGGCATGCAATCCACTTTTGCCATTTATAAGCCACATGTTCTTCTGTATTACAGCTACCTAGACCTTGGTGCCCAAAAGAAACCGGGCAAAGCCTCCAGTGTGGTGCTGTTACTTGCTCTGGGGTGAGAAGACAGTATTGCATGTGCTTTGCTTTAATCCCAGGAGACTTCTCACATTGTCTGCTCCGGAATGAGCAGCAACTCGCTGGGCTTGCAGATGAGCTTTTTGAAGCTTGCCTACCAGGTGCTCCTTTCCTTACTCCTACCCAGGCCCCCATCTTGACTTCGGCCCCACTATTCCTTTTACATTCCAGCTAGCCTGGCTTCATTCTTCACCATCCAGCTTGTGTCTCCCAGAGTGGCTGGAAGTGGTTGCATTTGCACTATAGAGCTTCCCTGGGTTCCCCCAAGCCTTTAATGTCAGCATCCCAGCAAGCCTGAAGCCCCCCTTTCCCTTCCTCCTTTCTTATTGTTTCTATTTTCTCACACATTTGTCTCCACTGAGTGTTCAGTCTGGTGTTTAGTCAGAGACAAAAACAAAGCACTCTGTCCTTGCAAACAGCAGTGGAAAGCATGTGGCTGGCAGCTCCCACTTGCAATGGTCCAGTCTGAGTGGGAGTGTCATTTTTCTGGCAGTCACT
>NC_045030.1:55767008-55768653 GCF_008632895.1 Mastomys coucha | reverse complement strand
AAATGCCCCCAGCTTGCCATGTGGTTAATGTTTGGCCTTGTTTACCCTCAGTTTGGTACTAACTGTCTTTGCTCTCTTTGCTCTGCTGCTTCAGGTCCACTGGGCCTGGATGCCCTTGGGAGAGACTGTTCTCGTGGGAGGAGGTCAGGTAATTGATCATTAAGCAGTCTGGCACTTGGAGGCCACATTCTCATTCAGGTACAGAGGTAAAAGAAATAACTTTCCAATGTCTGTATCCATTTTCTTGTGGTCTGAACTAAGATTCCAGTTACCCATTTTCCTTATGGTCTGAACCGAGATTCCCCTGACTGGGTAGGATGCATTTTTGCTTAGATGGTCTTCTATGGTACCTACTGCTGGGCCATGTTTTCAAGATGTGCCCCGAACCTGCTCTCTTCCTGCGATCGATCTCTAAACACGGCCATACTGATCCTGGTGCCTCTCACGTCTTGCTTGGATTCATTAGTGGCTTATCACCAGTGCGCTTGCTTTCAGCACAGCTGCCAGTATGTTCCTGTTTTCTTACACTTAACTCAGGTCACATTACTTTCTCTGCTCAAAAGGCTCTTGTGGGAGACAGTGAGATGGCTCGTAGGTAACAGCATTTTTCCCAAAACCTGATGAATATATTTCTTCCCTAGAACCCACATGGTGGAAGGACATACCTAGTTCTCACAAGTGTTCCTCCGATTTCCACTTGTACACAGCATCATCAAGTACATACACAAAACCAAACCAAATCAAATCAAATCTAGAGGTTCTAGTTGCTCCCTGTGCTCCCCAGAGTAAACCTCAGAGTTTCTGAAGCCCTATGGTGTCTGCTCATTGGGTGTCTTTTTCTCTCTTCTGTGGTGCCCTTAGATCTACTCTAGTCACATGAGCTTCTCTTCCTCAAGTCCCCAGCCTAGTTGGGCCTTTGTATGTCACGTTGTAGGCCCTCACCCGTGCTAGGTAAGTAATGTACTGTAGGGTTCCACCCCCAGATTTGTATTTCTCAGTGCCAAGTACAGTCTGTAGCCAGACTATAGCTCACCCCCTCACAAATTTCAGGCTTGATCACTCATTATTTCACTACAGAAGCTTTTCTTTATCCATATATAAAATAGGAAAATATCCCCTCTCTTTCCCCCCTCCCCTACCTGCAGATTTTTCATGCTCTCTTGTTTGTGTTATCACCATCCAACCTTGGGGGAGGAAACTTGATGTCTTTGTTCACTGCCTAGCACTCCAGTTATCACCATCCAACCTTGGGGCAGAAAACTTGATCTCTATGTCCACTGCCTAGCACTCACTATCTTTAATACATTGTCAGGTACTCGATATTTGTTGAATGAAGGCACAAATGGACTTTTTTCCCTTGCAGATAAGCTGCTCTTAGGAGAAAGCTTATGGTGACCATGAGACAGTACGTACTATCTTAACCGGTTTTCTAGGAAAGGATGCCTAGCCTGAGCATTACATCTCTATTGAGTTGGCTGTTCACTGGCAGGCACTGAAATCAAAGTAGTGAGAGAGAGAGAACTTCATACCAGGCCTCATAGGCTTGCAGCTCATGTACTACCAAGGATGGGAGGAAAACTGCTTTCTTGAGTGTTTCAGACCTATGAGTATCTTCTTTTTTTCTTTTCTTTTCTTTTCTTTTTTT
>NC_045030.1:55763585-55766739 GCF_008632895.1 Mastomys coucha | reverse complement strand
CGCTTGTTGGGTTTGGATGGGTACTAGAAACTTCTAAGTTAATTCTTGGATCACTTTTCTGTTGCATTCTGGAGAGGAATCAGTGTAGATGCACCAGAGGCTGCCAGTGTTTGTGAAAAGGCAGTGTCTACTCTTATCCCATAATGATAGAGTGCCTGAGGATGTTGCCCTTTAGTCCAGTGATGGTTGTTAGAGTACACCACTGGCTCAGGAAAATATGGTTGCAATGTCCCTGTCAACTGGTTAACTTTCTTCTCTAAGCCTTTTATTAGTGATGATGAGGTGGCATGCAGGTTGCCTCCAGGAGGAGAGGACCCTGGCCCCCTAGCCTGGAGAGCAAGTACAGAGAGGCTGGTCACAGAGATTAGGACAGAAACAAATGCAACCCAAGTGATAAGTGTAGCACTTGCAGGGGGCACAATGGGAAGCCCCACGATACACTCAGCTTAGGCTTTCACCATTTCAAGAGTTACTAGTTTTTAATTTTATTCTGTTTTACTTCATTTCTCTCTTTTCTTTCCTATTTCTTTTCCTGTGCTTAAGATTGAAAGACCTCACCTAAGCAGAAAATGTGGTTGACCATAGAACTACAACCCCTGCTACATTTTTTTCCCCAGAAAATTTAGATGACTACTGTGTATAAAATCCATCCTTAGATGGTGATTTCTTCAAAAATTCAAAGCCCTAAGGAGCTGGTACTATATATGTAGATACAAGAGTGTAGGCAACTTTACTTACAGTCACAATGAGTAGCCTTTTGATCCCAGTATTTGGAGCATTAACTGGTTACACTTCTGAGTTATCTGCTCTTTTCCAAATCTCCTGTTCTCAAGAGCTGATCACTGAAATGGCAAAGGCTGAAGGTCCAAGCTCCAACTGATGCAGAATCCCAACTGCATAGTAATAAATTGGATATACCAGTTTGTACTCAGAGGGTCAGGTCTTTGCTCCACGATGACACTTAGGGTATACCCTGGTTTCAGTACAAATTGAAATGTGATGATTATGGCCAGTGCCCTATTTAAAATACTGTGGCTTACTATTATGATGACGATAATTTGTCCAAATCAAAATAAAGCTGTTTCGTTTCTTAAAATTTAATATTTAAGATGGTACTGGGGTTTTGAAGGACTTGTGATGTAGACTAAGCCATGGGAGTTCATAATAGAGCTTAAGCAATTTTTGTCTAACCTGAGCTTACAAGAAGAGATTCAGCATATTTTTTGGTTTTGTGACATGGTCTCCTGTGTAGCTTAACAGAGATCCACCTGCTTCTGCCTCCTGACTGCTGGGATTACAGGCATGCATCACAATGCCCAGCTTCTGCTTTTCTTTTCTTTTCTTTCTTTTTTTTTTTTTTTTTTTTTTTTTTGCATGTTTATGTGTTTGCTTTGAAAAAGAAAAAGAAGGATGACCTAGCATTTACCACTTCCATCAGCGAACTCCTAACTTATGTCCTAGAGCCGCAATCATTTTCTTGGTTGCCTCTAAGCTTCAGAGTAAATTAAATAATACAATGGGATTCCGGGGAAGAACATGTTTATTATAACATGTCACATATGAGTGATGTAATATGATATTAGAAGGTGTTTAACATCCACAAGGAAGGAAAAGTGTTAATAAACATGTCAGGAACCATTATGTTAATTTCAACAGTATCTCTATTTTCTTCTTTATTTTGTGGTGTGTGTGTGTGTCTCAAATACATGTGGAAGCCAGAGAATTGCTTGTCTCTGCCCTTCCCCCAGTGTTGGGGTTATGAGCAAGCATAGCTGTGCTGGCTTTTTTTCTCCCAACTTAGGATTCAAACTCAGGTCCTTACACTTTTCCACTGGGCAAACTCCCCAGCCCAATATCTCTGTTTGTAAAAGTAGATCTTGATGTCGTTTTCACTGATAATACTTCACTGTGTGTTAGAAAGTGGTAAATCTTCATTTCCTTCAAAATACTGGTGCAGTTCATCCCGTATTCCTTCCAATTACTCAAATTTATGGAGGCATTTCTCCAATTGACCATATTAAAATAAGAGACTTATGGCAGCTCTGCTGTTAGGACAGGATATTTGTTTTCTTTCTTGAAGACCCGGCAGCTGTTGTACTGTCATGTTTTGCACAGCGGAAAAACAACAGGAAAAATTGAGACATGTTTTTAATATGAGGAGAATGTAGCTGATCACCCAGAATAAGAGGAAATGATTGCTTTGGCACAGTTATTAATTTCAGAAATGTCTTTGAATGTATGCTATATGCTTGAATATTATGCCAATGCTCTGTGGCTTCCTAGGGTGACATTTAAGAGATGGAGATTTTGATCCTGTGTTTTGCCAAATATGAATTGCCTGAAGTTTTAGGACGTTTGCTGTTAATTGATTACAGAGGAATTTTCATCATTTTCAACAGTTCCTAGAAATGTGATTAGTAAGTTAGATCAGAGCTTGCTTGTTTTTTTATTTTTTATTTTTTTTATTTTTTAGTTTTTTTCTAGACAGGGTTTCTCTTTGTAGCCCTGACTGTCCTAGAACTCACTTTGTAGACCATACTGGCTTCAAACTCAGAAATCCACCTGTCTCTGCCTCCTGAGTGCTGGAATTAAAGGTATGAACCTCCATACCAGGCTACAGCTTGTATTTGTGTAATCACATACTTGGTCATGTTGAAGAAAGTAGTGATTGGAGAGAGATCCAAGGGATCATTAATTTGTCATACAGGGTCTCAATTATGATAGCCATTTATGAAATAATCTACACCATACATTATTTATTTATTAAAACTTTCTCTGTAACATAAGCCTGCCTGGAACCTGATATGTACCTCAGACTGGCCTCCAACTTCAAATTATCCTTTCTTGATAAAATTGCTCCTGATGATTGAGATTGCTATGATGGGTATGAGCCATCATGCCTAGCTAATCATTATTTTAATTAAGGAAGAGTTGTAGTACATTTAAATGTTAATAAATGTTCAATGTTTGCGACTTTCTCATACACTACAAATTTCCTTGCACTAGATTCAGGCCTGTGAGATGGATGATGTATGCCCATGTCCCTTTCCAAACAATTTATTGTAACTTTGACCCAGCATGTCTCATACACCTCTCTTCTCTTCTCCCCATTTCCTAATATTTGTTTTCTTTTAATCAGCCAATATTGAAATTC
>NC_045030.1:55758905-55763197 GCF_008632895.1 Mastomys coucha | reverse complement strand
AAGAGTGAGCATGGAGGAGAGAATTCCAGATGGAATGAAGAATTTAAAAGCAAGACCTATTACAGTAAAAGAACTTTGGGCTTCCAGGTAGCTGAGGCAAAACAGGACACCCAACTGCTTCTGCTCCTCCCCCCTTATCTGATAAAAAGAAACATAACAATCCTTCAGGGAAGATGGTTTCTTAGTGTTCCTAAATCTAGAAAGAATTTATATATGGCAGGCTCCTTTGTAAAGACATTAGACAGGGTAATAATCGGTGTTGTCAACATGATTTCACATGGCCATTTCTTCTACTGATCACCCAGAAAGCCCAAAGAAACAGCAATCTAGAAACTCAGCCGGGCTGTCAGGTCTATGGATCTTTAGTCTGAAGAGGGAGACTCTCGCCATCTCTACTGTCTAGTGTATCTGTGAGTTCATATCTCTTACTCTAGGAGCCAGAATTCTCCTTTTACTTAGCTACCAACACCATGTTAACAGTAAACACAGCCCTATACAATAACCAGAAACCGGAAAATACTTTTGTTCTATGCTGAAGGTATATCATAAAAATTCAAGAAGCTGTGTGCCATTTGATACTTTGTTCTTTTTTAAAACTTGCAAATTACTTATACTTATTTATTTCATGTATTTGTGTGTGTGTGTGTGTGTGTGTGTGTGCGCGCGCGCGCGTGTGTGTGCAAGGATTTATGTATGACAGTCAGGGAACAAACTGTAGGGTTTGGCTCTCCTTCCGCTATGTGGGTCCCAGGGGTCACACTCAGCTTTTCAGGCTTGGTACACTGTACCTTTACCTGTGGAGAGATCCTGTCAGGCCTTTTCTCTAGTGTTTATTTTTCCTGATTTTTTAAAAACAATTTTTTAAGGTTAAGTTATTTTTAAAAAAGATTCCTGGCGGGGCGGTAGTGGCGCACGCCTTTAATCCCAGCACTTGGGAGGCATAGGCAGGTGGATCTCTGTGAGTTTGAGGCCAGCCTGGTCTACAGAGTGAGTTCCAGGACAGCCAGGGCTACACAGAGAAACCCTGTCTCAAAAAAATAAATAAATAAAAATAAAAATAAAAAAAAGATAAAAAAGATTCCTTTCTTTTAGGTGTGTCAATGTTTTGTCTGCTTGTACTCTGCCTGTGAGTGCCAGATGCTGAGAGTTAGACAGTTGCGAATTAGCATGTGGGTGTCGGGAATCAAACTTAAGTCCTTTGAAAGAGCAGCTAGTGCTCAGAGCCGCTGAGCCATTTCTCAAGACATTTTTTCTTGTTTTCTGTTTTGTTTGCTTGTTTTGTGAAAGAGGGTTGGTTTCTCTGTGTGTAGCCCTGCTTGTCCTGGAATTCACTATGTAGACCAGGCTGGCCTCGAACTTAGCAGATCTGCCTGCTGGGATTAAAGGAATGTACCATCACTGCCTGACAAAACCTTATTTTTTTTTCAGGTTCTGAAAATGGCACCCAGGGCCTCGTGTATGAAGGGCAAGTGCTCTGATCTCTAGCCCCAGCTTGTGCCTGTGAGATCTAGAAAGTGAAATAAGTATGAGGGTGCCAGACAGCATCTTCTCTTTTTCAGATCTTTGTTTCCTGCCAGCCCTGATTAATAATTATGCTACTGGGACTTTGTACCTTGGTGCAAGTGGTGGCCTCTTGAGATTATGGTTTATGGCAAGTCACAAGTCAAATACTTTGCAGTTGAAGATACTCTGTAACAGCCACAGAGACAAGTCACTTCTGTATCTGTCTTTCCTATCACAGTCCAACCCTGCTCACAGGGGTGTATTTCTACATGGTTTAAACCACAGTACATAACAAGCTGGTGCATCTGTGTTTTGTTTTGTTTCCCCTTGTGCTACCATTTGAACCTTAGATCCTCACGAGTTAGGCAAGTGCTGTACCACCAGGCTACATTTTCAGCTTGCTTTTGCTATTTCCAAAGTGAAATTATGAACATGGTACTGTGGCTCTATACTGGCAATTTCAAATGGCTGAATAGTACGTGTGTGTGTGTGTGTGTGTGTGTGTGTGTGTGTAAGTGAGTGAGTGAGTGAGTGACGTGCGAGTGTGCTAGCCTTACACATTCTAGGCAAGTGTTCGACTTAGGTCCAGTGAGCTCTTTGATTTGATGCTGGGACCCAGCAATGACCACCTTTATTCCACACTTCAGTTTTATTGCCAAGTTCTTTACTTTCAGGAGACGTTAAAGAAGGGAAGTGTGCCCTGGGCATAAAGCCTAACCTAAGCACAGCATAGTCTTAAACTCTTCTGAGAGCAGGGAAAGCAAAGGGAAGCAAATTCGAATGCTCACCCAGTGAATTAGCACCAGAAGACCGGGCGCTCCTCCCCTCAGCATTTCCCAAACTGACCTTCCGTCTAGCTCTTGCCAGGAACCTGCCTCTCCTTTGGTTTCTAAAAAACCAAGTTTAGCAATATTTCTGGAAACAGCCAAAGCATTTACTGGTGGAAAGGCGGGTTAAACCTGCAGGTTGAGTGGCCCCAGTTGAAGGGTAGTACCTTTTCTCGTGGCTTTTATCCTTTCATCAGTGGAAAGTTTCCCATATGTATGTCTGAGTGTCTCACTTAAAAACATAGACAGTGAACAAACAAAACCCTTTCTGCTTACATTTATCATCTGAACAGAACTTCTAGAAAATACTGACTGCTGTTGTTTTCCTTAAAAAGAGGGGCTCGTCTTAACCTTCTACCCTCCCTCCTCTCCTACTTTATTACAGTGAAATGATTCTATGACTATTTCTTGTGAAATGGATTAATTCAGCCTCGTATTCTTCTATGAAACTAAGTCTGCCCAGCCTAGTGTCTCTGTCTGGTCAAAGGGCGTTTCTTGTGTCATTGGCTTCCACGGTTTGTCTGCTTCGAGCTTTGTGATCGGCAGGGTACAGTCTCGCCTTTTAAAGTGTCTGCTTCATCTTTTATCTTTCAACAGGTCCTGGAAAGAAATCATCTAATAGCCTCTTTGCAGCATCAGTTTTTGAAAGATCCGAGGAGGCTTGTTTTATTTTGACAGGTGGCCAGTGAAAGAGGCGTTTAAAGGGTGGGGTAGAGGGAGGAGGGGCAGAGACATGGAAAGAGAGCAAAGGTTAGCCACTTCATTGGGGGCAGTCTTGACACATGAGGAACAAGGTTTTTATATTCTTTTCCTTAGTGAGACCTAAAAAGAAGATCTGGCCAATAATGCCCCATTATACAAGACAGATTGTGCCTGTTCTGGAAGCGTATCTGGGCCAGTAGGCTGAGGTATGCTGAATGGAAACTGATTTAGGACCTACAAGATATAGCTGTGTAAATTAGTTCTCTGTGAGGAACAGGGGCGATGAGTCATTTAAAAGGAAAGTGTGTGTATCGGTGGGAGTGGCTGAGCTGCAGAGATCAGTCTCGTGTGGGGTCTCGGGTAGCCTCAACCCTGGTGTTCAGAAATAACCTTCACACAGCATGAGTTACCCCAGCCTTGCTTGCTTTTGTCCTTGGCGCCGGCACAGGTGGGAGAAATGGCTCTTGCTTGCTTACTAGATCAAGCAATGATGGGATGCACTTGGTCCCATCTCTGTTAACCTTTGTGGTTGGTATCACCCTTCCCTAGATTACCACTGGCAGGACTAAGGGGCCTTTGTGAGAGTTAGGACCATGGATATATTCCTGTACATGTTAATATCTTCTGTTATTAGGCTACTTTGCCCCTCAAGTCTCCATAACTTCTACTGAGCCCCCAGTTTAGCTTCGGTCTTCCAGCCTAGAATTATGCAGTACTATTCCAGGGGGCTTGCAGGAATGTTGAGTTTGCTTTTCTAATCCCATACCTCATCTCTATGTTCATGAACCCCCCCTTTTTTTTAATTGTTGACTAGACTACATTTAATGGGTTACAGCCTGTTAATAATTTAGAACAATATGTAAGGTTCAACTCAATTTAAAGAATTAGCCAGTAGAAACCAGAGATGCTACAGCAGTATATAACTAAATGGATGTGGGATCTACACAATTCTTTTGCAAAGTCTCTTTTCTCGTTCTATCCTAGTTCTGACCTTGTGAGGAAAGGAAGTGATTGATAAGGGTAGAAACAGGGAGGTAAGAGCAGCCCATGTGGCTTTTCGTAGAACTATTGTAACACATTCCTTGCAAAGAGGACCATTGGAAGCAGAGAGAGCACTCTGTACTGGGTTGTGAAGGAGAGGTTTATTTGGGGGGTCATTTTCAGAATTTGCAGTGATGAATATACAGCACTCCTATTAGGAAGGGTGTTCTAATATATATAAAAAATTCCATTTTATTTTTGTATAAGGGAGTGTGTGTG
>NC_045030.1:55756891-55758640 GCF_008632895.1 Mastomys coucha | reverse complement strand
AAGGGAGTGTGTGTGTGTGTGTGTGTGTGTGTGTGTGTGTGTGTATGGGCACACATGTGCCATGGTGCATGTGTGGAGGTCAGAGGACAGCCTTCAGGAGTCAGTTGTCTTATTCCACCATATGTGTCTGGGAGATTGAAGTCAAGTCTTCAGGCTTATTGGCAAGTGTTTCAACCTATTGGCCCATCTTAGCTGTCCTCTTCCATGTGCTGAGCCCAACTGTTCATACTCCATTTTTTTTTTATCTCTGTGAAAAGAGGCCTCTTGTGAAAGGAATTCCCCTCCCTTAGGCTAAGTGCTTCCCTGCCTCTTCTCACCCTCCTGCTTATCTATATGTATTAACGTACCAGCTATAACACACACACCACAGCATAGACACATCAAGATAGCACTGTAATATAGGAAGTGGTGCATTAGGTCTGGCCTGGAACTTGAAGCTGAAGTGCTTGCTCCCTGGCCACTGACCAGCTGGAGGAAGGGCATGCCACATGTCTTCCTACCAGGCCCTTGTTCTGAGCATTTGTAAAATGAGGGCATTGAGCTCAATTATTATGAAGATGCTGCCCAGCTATGACATTCTTTGTCTCACCGACAAGTGGGTTGAGAGCTGATGAGATGATCGGGAAAGAGAAGGGGACTGTGCGGAAAGCCCCTTTCTCATTGCATATGGATTCTTGAATACAATCAAACCTTGAAATGAGCAGTTCTGGGTAACTGAGCTTTCTGAATAGTTTTTGTCTCCTTCCCTGCTGTCAGCTGTCATTCTGTGCTGGCTTTTAGCAATTCCTGTCCCTCCTCCTCCTTTGGCTGCATCCCTTGTGGTCTTTGGAACCATAATGTTAAACTTATCAAAACTATGTGTCATGTAAGTGCACATATATAGTAAGGTGAGGACGGCTTCTATTTCTTCAGCCCATGATTTTGGCTGACAGAGTCTTTGGAAGCTCATTTTTACATAGTATGTTATTGGTTCAAATTGTTAATGCAGTCATTTAAATTAATAAATTAAGAGGGGGTTGATAATAATAATAAATTAAGTGGGGACAGGGCTGATGTATGCGGTATACATATGTTACAGGAGGACCCCTTTCACAAGAGATCAAAAAAAAAGCAATATGAAGGGTTGGGCTCAGAGCTTTTGGAGACAGCTGGAGTCCATTCTGTAGCTTGGATTCTAATGAGCAGACTGGCTGGGATGTTGCCTCTCTGCTCAAAGTTGATCTCAGCCAGTATGCTTGTCTGGCTGGATGTTAGATGAGAACTTCTGAATGGCCCTGGAGGGCCTATTCTTTTTTATTCAGTGCATCATCTCAGAGTGAACTTGAACTCATCCATTTCTTAAGACAGTTGAATGTTAAGGAATTAACATCCCGATAGGCTCTTCCTATACAAACTCTAATGGCAGTCCCAGTCATTATGTTCAGAACAGTCTTTCAGACCAGTAAGCCAATAGGAGTATGTACTCCCAGTCTGTGGACCTCAGAGGTCTTCCGTGGTCAGAAATAGTGAGTTTGTTAGAGACCATGATGGCGACTTTTCTCTACTCTCCTCACATTACTATCTCTATTACTATGCCTGCCTCTTACTTCTCAAGAACAGCTGGGACTGCTCTCTTTCTTTGGGTCTTTACACTGTTTTTGACTTCTGTTGAAGTTTTTCCCTCCCTCCCCTTTCTACCTTCTGCTTTTTTCCTTTTCTGGCCCTCAGAATGGAATCTAAGGACTTAGTTGTACATACTAGGTAAGTGCT
>NC_045030.1:55748326-55756881 GCF_008632895.1 Mastomys coucha | reverse complement strand
AAACTCTCATGAACCTCTGCATATGTTTGTTCACATACCCATGGTTAGTAAAGTCTTTTGCCTCATGACAGTTTTTTTTTAATGAAAGAGTAAATGATTTGACTAGTGAATTCTTCATTCATGTCTTGTATAAGAATACATTAAGTATCTGCTACAGACCCCGCCTAAATGCTAATTACTAAGATTTAAAAATGAGTAAGGTAGAGACATAGCCCTCAATACATTTTATCTTATTTTAAAATTGGCTGTTGTGTCAGGTGTGGTGGCTCAAACCTGTGTTCCCAGCACTGAGGAGGATGAGTCAGAAGGTCAAGAGTTCAAGGCGATCCTTGACTACAAAGTGAGTTCAAGCTAGCCTGGGCTACAACACATCCCTGGTTCAAAAGGGGGGTGGGTAGGGACTTTTCTTTTTTTATTGCCTCTGTAGGAGCTCCTTGGATCCAGGCATTCTTATCTCTTACTCTGTTTTACAGTCCCCCATCATGCCTTGCATATAAGGTCAGGGACTAAGTAAATCTTTATTAACTTGATTTAAAAACTCATTTTCTTTTTTTTTTGTGCCCCTACCCCCTGAAAACTTGTTCTCTTTCCCATTTAGAAAAAAAATAATAAAAGGAGTACCTCTGTGTGACCAAAGCATCATTTTGGCTTTTGTACTTTGATCTTAGAACGTCAGGGCCATTAGGCTTTGAAGCGTGTCTTTCCCTCTACATCAAATGCACTAAGACCACAGCAGGCAAGGACAACACTGGTGGGTAGAGGAAAGGTCTTTTCCCTGTGAAGTCTCAAAAGAATGGACTTCTGGGACCATTTGTGCTCCCTGATTAAGTGCACACTCTAGCTCCTCATCTACTTCTTATGGTCAGCACTATTTGTACAGTAAACGTGTGTGTTTACTGGAAACATTCAGTGTTGTTGCTAGCATGGAAGAGTCCAGCAAAAGACTTGTCTCAAGAAGAACCAAGCTATTGTGACCACATGAAAGTGGTGAGGAAAATGGTTACGGATCATCTGGTTCTCAAGTTTTCATCTAGCATGAGTTCCACAGGACAGCTTGGAGAGGTTAAGACAGAGTCTGGTTCAAGTCTCTGAGCCCTTATGAATGTTAGTGCTGCATTAAAATTAGGATGCTAAGAAGCTGCAGCCTCACAGGTGGGATGTTCTATGTGATTAATAAGCAGCAGACATGTTTAAGTCTGATTATAAAATTAAACCCTACTCTTGTTTACAGGAAATCCTGCTTCTGGTACAAATTCTAGACATTAAGCTTGTCTGGCATTGCCTGTCTGTTAAGTGCTATGTAATTGTTCTTAAACCTTTCAGGAAATAATATTTAATATGATTTAATATTTTAAACCCTGAAGCTTTGCTACTGAGGTGGAAATCTCATTGGGATCTCTCTCTCTGCCTCTCTGTCTCCGTCTCTTTCTCTCTCTCTTTGTTTCTCTCTGTGTCTGTCTGTCTGTCTTTCTGTGTGTGTCTGTCATTTTTTTGGAGACAGAGTTTTATGTATTCCAAACTGGCCTGGGATTTCTTACGAAGCTGAGGATGACCCGAATGTCTCATTCTTCTCTTCAAGCCTTTCCAGGACTGGGATTAGAGGGGCACACCATGGCCAGAGAGACAGCTCAGGGGTTAAAAGCATATACTGCTTGCACATAGGACAGGAGTTCATTTCCATTATCCAGTTTGGGCAGCTCACAACTGCATGTAACTCTAGCTTCAGGGGATGTGACACCCTCTCTGGGGCCCCTGAGGGCACTTGTACACATACATGTTCATACCCCCTTCCCATAATTAAGTCTAAAAAATCTTTTTTTAAAAAAAATGAACATTTGCTCACCAGAATGCCTTCTACTACTGTACTGTTTGTTTTCTGACAAACAATTGGAAATGAGAAGAAATTAATAGAGATCTAGCCTAGCCTAAAGCTCTGTGTTTGATTTCTAGTACCTCATAAAGCAGTTGTGCTGGCCCAGTGCCTATAGTTTCAGTCATCAGGAGGTAGAAATAGGAGGGCCAGAAATTCAAGGTCATTCTCATCTACATAAGGAGTTAGAGTCCCAGCCTAGACAACATAGAATTCTATCTCAAAGGGTACGAGGGAAAGAAAAAGAATAAAAAACCAGAAGGAATTAATGTCACTATGAAGATTGTCAGCACATGTAATTGAAAGCCACTTCTGCTTTCATCACTGCAGTTGAAAGGACATACTGGGAGATCAACAGCCTTGGAGCCCACCCCAAGGACAAGTGCCAGGCTTCCTCCATAGCCAGCCTTATCCATAAAGTCACATGGTGCTTATGAACCAAGGCTACTGTACTATGGCCAAGTAAGATTTAGTGGCCATATGTGAAAGCAGGATCCTGTCAGTACACAGCAGATCATAAGTCAAGGCCGATGTAAGCACCTGCTCATGAGTAGTGCAGCCATTTCTCCTGTAAGAGAGATTCCAACTTCTGCCAGCACCAGCATGTCAGATGGCATGGAATTCCCTGATCTAACCCTCAGAAAGAGGGGCTAATGCTTGGCTACTGCCTCCTTCAGCTATGAGAGACAGAATCTGGTCTCTAATGGCCGTGAGAATTAGCTCAAAGTCCAAAAACACCAGGTGGATTAACATGTGGGCTTTTTTATTTTGTCCCTAAAAACCTAATTCTGTATAAAATTGCCCATCTTCTCAGAAAGCATAAACTTAACAGACCAGAAACTGGGGGTGGAGTAGGACTCTTTTGTCCTGGGAGAATAGGTACTTTTACTTCAAGTGTATCAGAGCAAATTAGGACTATTATTAGTGCTTGAACAGCATGCCAGTGATTGAGCGGGCCCTTAAAACAAGGGAGGCTAGGGCTCCTGAATAGACAGATTTCTGAGTGAATAGCCACCTCTCAGGTTCTTCTTTAGTCTCTGAGAATATGCACCTGCCTCTCATTTCCATTAATGTCATTAGGGGCTGCATATCACATGCTACACAGGATCATCCGGGTCCTTATTGCTGTCCTTTGAAAGGGAATAAAAGCACGTCCCTTTCATTCTCCTGAAGGCGTTATATGTTAAAAGTAAAACAGTCCTGCTCACTTACTTTCCAGAGAAAGTTTCCTGAGAATGTGCCTAGCCTAATTTTAATTGAAACAAGCAAGTCCGTGTCCTTTGTTTAAATATTTTCCTATTTTATTTGTGTGCCTGGTAGAATCCTCTTAAAAGCCAGCTTAGAGGTTGGAAGAAAAAAAAAAGGTAAGTGGAGTGAAGCTTCTGCACAAGAAAGTTAACGGCTGGCCCCAAATCACAGCGCTACCTCCTGCCAAAGGACTGTTTTGGAAATAATTCTTTCATTTGAGTGTCAGCCTAATAGTATACACACATTTCATTTGGTCCTGTGGGCCACAGAAAAGAGCTCAGCAGGTAGGTGAGCTGTATTTGAACTGTTCTTCACTGTTTTAAATTGGCATCAGAAGTAACAGAATGCCTGTAGTAGGTAAAGATCAGGGCTGGGATGGAGACGCTTATGAGTTTTACACATTTATGTTCTTCAACATTTACTCATTTACTTTGTGTGTTTGTGCCCACACACTCAGTCAGAAAATAGCTTCCAGGAGTCTGTTCTGTTCTTTCAGCCTACAGGACCTGGGATTCAAACTTGATTGTTGGGCTTGGCAGCAAGTGGCTTAACCCATTGAGCCATTTCACTGGCCTTACACTGTTGATCCTGATGAGTTCTCTAATAGTTTCTTTCATAAAGTGGCATGGAGAGAGTCGGCCTGCCCGCCTGCCTGTTTGCCTGTATGCCTCTCTGCTTGCTTTATCTTACCTGTCTTTACTTCTTCCCTCCCTCCCTCCTTCCCTCTAGCTACCCCCCCCCCCCCCCGTCTAAGGATTGAATAGGATATTCACATCCAAGACACATTCTATACCACAGAGCAGTCATCTCCCTGATGGACAGTTGGGGGCTTCTACTAAGCAGTACTTCAGATATGGTCAGACACTATGCTAAGAGGACCTCAGGTTCCAACATGACAGTTAATACAGATATTCTTCTCATTTGTTGTGGGGGATTGTGGCAGGTCAGCAAGGGGGCTCCTGGCTGGTAAAAGAGTCACTGGGAACATCTAAGGATGGGTAATGCTTCAGACACAGAATTAGTTTGCAAGCTCTTGAGAATGACTGTTTACACTTGAGGTCTTGGATGCCAGTCTTTGGAAACGATGCATGACTTCCTGATGCCTTGGCTGTACCTGCTCCATGGCCTTGAAGCTCCTAGGAACCTTGGTCAATGCTTTGTGTCTGCTTTTGGCTGGGACTTTTCACTCCTACTCACGTAATTGTGCATCCTTGCGTAACGTTCCAAACTGAAGACGGAGACATTTATAGCAACTCTTAAGTTGCTCTCATCTGTCTCTTTCCTCTTTTAAAGTTTGAACTTTGAGATCCTCAGAGGGAAAAAGAACACTTAAAAAAAAAGAAAAAAGAAAAAAGAAATGACTTTAATTTACTGCAGGTTCTAAGAACAGGGTATGGCCCTCTCCTGTCTGCAGCTGAAGGATATGGCCTTGTTTGACAAGATCCTTGAGACCCATTAACTTCTGAAAATTCAATAGCACTATTCTTCCCAGCAAACAACAAAAAGAGCATGGAAGTCCTATCTACAAAGGAGTCAAAATTGTCTGAATTCTCTAGGTCTTTGACTTTTTTATCCCATATATGATTGATTGTCTTGTTCATTGAAACACGTCACAGTGCACATCTCATCATTTTCATTCCTTTGATGAAAATTTTTGTTACATTATTACAGTAATCATGAATTATGTATTGTGAAGGCCTTTGAATGTTAAGATTTATCCCCCTCATGTATATATTTTAATTTTAATTGTGTGTATATGAGTATACCTGTGTAGGTCAAAAGAGAATGTCAGATCCCCTGTAACTGGAGTTACAGATGACTATGAGCCACCAGGCAGGTGCTGGGAATTGAACCCTGGTCCTTTGCAAGAGCAAGCACTCTTTACCACTGAGCCATCTTAATAATTACACCCTTTATATTTTAGAGTATTTTTAGAACTCTCATAGAATCAAAACAAAATAGAACAGAAAGCACATCCCTCCATTCCTCCATGTGCATTGCTATCAATATCTTGGCCAGATTGGTACAGTAATTACAGTGGATGGATCTGTATTGGCATATCATTATTAACCTAGAGTCCATGGTATACATAACAGGTTCTTCATGGTGGCATACATTCTGTGGTTTGGGGCAAATATTTAACATACACTAACCATTATAGTATGTTACCTTTTTTGGAATGTGATATCATGGTGTCTACAGCCTTTTCAGATGGGTTCTCGCCATTCTTTACCATGGCTCCATAGTTCATTTCTTTTTAGTGATAAATAATACTCAGTTGTCTGGATATACTATAGTCTATATTTTCCCTTTTGGCCTTCTGAGTGACATCTTTGTAGCTTCCAGATTTCACAATTACGATTAAAGGTGTTAACATTTGTGTGTGAGTTTTTGTGTGACCACAGATTTTCAGATCCTTTTGGTAAATGCCAAGGGACACGGTCACTGGCTGAAATGGTAGGAGGATGTTTAGTTTTGGAAGAAATAGCAGAAGGAAATGTATTCCCAGGTGCCTGTGCCATTTTGTCAAATTATGAGAGTTACTACCGCTTTGTAATAACCTCACCAGCACTTAGTGATGTCCTGACTTAGATTCTGGCTGTTTTACTTGCATTCTTTTTTGGAGTTAGGGCACAACACTGACTGAAGAAACGCACAAGTGCACTTTTCTCCATCCTGAGTGGTTAAGAAGCACCTAGCTGTGACAGTAACTATGATCCTTAACCCTGAAGCCCCCTAGACTTTGCTTGGAGCATGGGTGCCAGTGTGAATGTGAAGTGGTAGAAGGCGTGGGGAGGGGGTATCTGAACTTGGATGGAAAATATCACTGCCTGCATATGAGGTGGCTCACACGGTACACAGCAAACACAGAGGGCTGGTGGATGTTTGCTCTGGACAGTTGGTGTCTTCTGACATGACTCACAACAGCTGGTTGCATTTTTCTCCACTCACCTCATGTTTCTGGTTGACAAAATTGTGTGCATAAGTAAATGTGAAATTCCACATTATGCTCGAATTATGCCCTAATATATGAGTTGCCTTTGAACCAAGTTCACATTTTCAAAATAAATGCTGTATAGCATAATGAACTCTAATTAAGATCTCACATGTTCATTTTACCCCAATGGAGTTGTTAGTGAGTGCTGCTCTAGGGCTGGTAGTTAGCCTACACTAACCAGGGATTCTTTCTTCAGTTGCCACACCCTGGCTGCCTTGTGCTGCTCTGGAGGGCACTTAGCCCGGGAGGCAGGAGTGCATGCCTGCCTTTATATTGAGGAAGGAGTGCTGGCTTGTGAGGAGCTATTGCTTCCTCAAAATGGCTAGTGTAGAGAGAACATTGCTTATCATTGACCCTGTCTAACTAGGGCTGGCTCCATAGTTGAGCCCTTAAGTGGACTATTTTCCTAGAGTAATGAACATACTGAAAGCAGGTCTTTTGGGCTCTGGAATGGGGTAGTAACTAGCAGGGCTGGATCCATTTGTCTGTCTCTATCCCTTTCTTTGTACTTTCCACTTTTCTAAGGGAAAACACTACCTTGGAGAATAACTGATTTTCAAAAATAGATGCAAAATCTGCATTGTGTATAAATAGTATCAACAAGTGCAACCCAAATGCCGAGAACTAAACAAGGTGTTCTCTCCCTGCCTTGCTGTTTCTCTTTCCCTCCCCCTCTCCCTCCCTTCTTTATCTTATGTGTACGTCTCTGTGTGTGCTTGCATCTGTGTGTGGGCGGGTGCATGTGCTCACATGTATGTGAGTGTTGCTGCATGTGTGTGCATGTGCATGTGGAACCCAGAGGTTGACCTTAGGTATATCATTCCTCGAGCTGTTACTGACTTGGGTTTTAGAGACAGGGTTTCTCGTAGCACACCATCTGCTCGAGCCCCAGGGATCTATCTGCCTGTGTATGTCTCTCCAGTGCTGCAATTATAAGCACACACCACCCAGCCTTTTCACGTGGGCTTTGGTGGGATAGAGTTTAGGTTGCAATGCTTTCACTTCACCAGCTGAGCTAGCTCCTGAGTTACTTATTTTCAGTTTTAAGTTTTTATATGATTAGTTTCAGTGGGAAGGTTTTCTTTTGATTTTTTTTTGTTTTTTGTTTTTTGTTTTTGTTTTTTTACATAAATGCTCTGATATATGTGTTTAACTCCCTGTACCTCCCCTCACGAAGGATGCTTTGTATCCTGAGTGGGTCTCTTATTCTTTGAAAATTTTTTTTTCCTTCATATAGATAGGCTGGGCAGTGGTGGCACACACCTTTAATCCCAGCTCTTGGGAGGCAGAGGCAGGTGGATTTCTGAGTTTGAGGCCAGCCTGGTCTATAGAGTGAGTTCCAGGACAGCCAGGGCTATACAGAGAAAACCTGTCTTGAAAAATCAAAAAAAAAAAAAATTCAATAGATAGATACTTAGTCTTATTTATTAGTGTTCTGTTGATAGGACAAAAATGAGAAAGAAAATGTTATTTTCACTCATACTCTCAGAGGCTTCAACTTAATAAATCACTTGGCCCCATCCCCGTGGGCTTATGTTCAGGCAGATAATCATGGAATTTTATCCCTTTGTGATAGCTAGGAAGTAAGTGGAGGCAATCACAGAAGAGGTTCAGGGGCATAAGGACCTCAACTTGGCTGACCATGTATTTTTCCCCACCCCCAGTAATGCCATCAAGTTATAAATTCAATGTTATTGATTAGGGTTGGACAGATAGCTTAGTGGTTAAGAGTACTGGCTACCTCTTTCAGAGAGGTCCAAGGTTCAAGTCCCAGCACTCACATGATGGCTCACAACTGTTTATAATGCTAGTCCCAGGGAATCTGATGCTCTCTTCTGGCCTCCATGGATGTCAGGTGCACATGTGGTATATAGATAACACACAAACCCAAATAATTGAAAAGAACAATTGAGAAAGCCAGCCATTCTGCTGTCTGCTTTAAATAGTAAGGGTGGTGATTTTCATTCTTCTCTTTCTTCCTCTTTTCTTTTTTCTGTCTTTTTTATCTTTCCTGATCACCTCTTCTGTGCCAGCGCTCTTGATTTTTATGGGTCTTCGAGTAACTCGCACCAAACCTTGTAAAATGACTCATTGTCTCCGCCTCTTCCCCTGCCGCTTTATTCTCCCCAGAAGGGAGCAGAGGCTTGCTTTCACTTCTACAAGATAAATCCTGGGCTTTAAACTAACTTTTTTTTTTCAGTCGAAGTAAGATCTATCTAACAGCATGTAGCTTGGTATCCAGCTTAAAAAGAGCAGTTCAGTGGCAGTGAGTGGTCAGAGTGGACTCAGTGGATTCATAGAGCTGTTTAACAACAGCACTGGCTGGTCAAGCACCCACTGAGATAGGAGGGAGTGACAGGGAGAAAGAAGTTACACACACACACACACACACACACACACACAAGTTAAAAAAAGGTAGCACTTTTTTAAGTCCTTCTT
>NC_045030.1:55733255-55748307 GCF_008632895.1 Mastomys coucha | reverse complement strand
CTTTTTTTTTTTTTGTTTGTTTGTTTGTTTCTGGATTTACCTGTTTGTTTGTGCTCATCATTTCATCATTTAGACTTTCTCCTTCTTGTAGCTGTACGGATATAACACAATTTGATCATCCATTTACCATTTGATGAACATTTTGGATGTTTTCACTACTGTGATCAACACTTCTAATATTCATTTACATTACTGATTTATTTTGGGTCTCTAGGTGGTATTTCTACAAGTAGAATGAACGAGTACATAGCAGTTTGACACTTAACCTTTTGAGAAAGTACCAAGGTGTTTTACATAGAGACTACACCATTTTGTATTTCCAGTGTGTGAGGTGAAACCAGGTCTTTCTGACTCCAGACACCGTGCTCATTTTCTCAGGCCAGACCATATCCTAAGAACTCCCAAAAGGCTCCAGCCATCCTCTGCCAAGCCTTACCTTCAGCCAAAAAAAAAAAAAAAGGTCCCATATGTATCTCACATTGCAAGGGGAAGTTGTTGGTAATAGGACTCTTGGCTTGGGGAAAGAACAGGTGTTAGAGATGTGTCAATACTGGAGAAACCCCGCTTCCCCTGTGACGAGCTCAGAGTGGAAGTTTTAGAATCACATTTTTAATGACTCCAGTTCCAGTTTCATGAAACACCCATGGCAAGCAAAATGATGGAATCAGAAATAAGAATCGTACAGGGATGTCAGGAGTGATGGAGAAGGTAGAGAGTTTGGACCAAGGGTTAATGAAAATGGTACATGCTTGCTTGTGGTGGTACTGAGTGAGCCTCTCTGAATACACTGGAAGCCATCTTACGGCATACTGAACACAGAGTCATAAGTCTGATGAACTGCCCTCTACACAGCTAGCTTTGAATAGGGACATGTTTCCAAGGGGTTCTACTCTAGTGTCCCGATGGACAGTAGTGCCGGGGGAGGGGAGAACACTTCTCTGCCTGCCTCACCGAGTTGTGGCACTGAACTGAGCAAAGATAGAAAGCACAGCACTTGGCGTGATGCCTGGCCCATAACAAGCATTCATTGCTGGTTCCTAAATATTAACATTAGCATCATAACATATTTTTGAAGTTCTAAACTGATACATGGTATTTATGATAGGGCAATGAAGACAGGAAATAGCTAGAATTATTCTTAAAATTGAGCTTCTTCATCCAACCATGCTGCCAAGGGGGAAATGAGCAATACAGGACATGACAATGAGGCCATAATTTGAATGGGAACAGGAGATGAAGTCATATGGAAAGAGGTGCTGGGCATACATAAGGGCTGGGAAAAAAAATTTGGTGCTGAGGCAAGAGATAAAATTTTATTTAAAAGACTGCATAGCCCTTTCAGCAGATATTGGGAAGTCCTAGCTTCTGAGCTCAAGGGCCTCTGACATCCTTGAAATTCTCTGTGGTTCCTCCAGAGGTTATCCCACAGATGTTATAACCCTGGTAGGCATTAATTCCTTGAGTGTGTGTCATCCTACTTTCCCTGATGCCTCCCATCTCCAGTGGCTATAGAGGTAGTTAGGTATTCATGCTAATATAAAAAGCAGAGGGGTAAGCTCAGATGGGAGGGAAGGCTTAGAGAGACAGGCATATGAAAGAAGAACGAGAAAGACAAAACAGCCATCCATCCTCCTTGACCCAAGCTGGGATGGGGGACTGTCCAAGAAAAGTAGCCCCAGGGTTATCTGTTTCTTTATTCAAAGGCTCCTGTCTGTGAGTGCCTCTGCTATCCAGCCTTCTTCCCCTAAGGTTCTTGAGGAGAACTCAGAGATAGCACTGGAAGGGGCTAAAGGATGCTTCTGCAGAACAAGCTTGCAGTTGCAACTGGATGGGGCTTTAAACTGCTGGTGTATAACATTCTGGCACTCTGGTCCATGGTTTATTTTCAGAGTGCTTTACTGCCATTTCCTTAACTCCTTTTGGTAACTCCAGTGCACTGCACCGACCAATTGTAGTTTTACAGCCAGGAGAAGGCTGAGCTCCCTGCATATTGTCATTTGTTACCAAGAGCATCTTCTCCATGAATGTCTGTTTCTGCGAGGGGTGTTTGTGTCGGATTCCATCATGGAGGTACTGTCAGGTGAAGCCACATGTGTGCACACAGGAGCCCACACATGCCCAGTCATGTCACATAGAGAGATTGATGGGGAAAAGTCTGGAGGTGTGAAATGCCATGGGGCTAAGAGAGAGCTATCCTATAGCTTGGAAGACAGACTTCAATACGTATGTGCCACCCACCCCCACCCCACCCTGCTTGTCCGCTCACTGGCCTTCAGCTGCACAGGGCCCATGGCCTGAGCACTTGGACGACTCTTGGCTTTGAGCCAGTGGCGAGTTAGGAACCTGTGACTTTGAGACTTGGCCCTTTCCAGTTCTCTTTGTTCAGAAGAAAGTTTCATCCTGCCTCTCTTCAGTGGCTGCCGAGGATTAGGAGAAACCTGGGGAGACTTGGCTACCAGCTCACAAAGCTGAGCTGAGCCATTTGAAGGGGGCCAGGACCCACTTCTCTCCGACTGATTTCAAGTTCGCTTCTTCTTCCCTTCTGAGATGAGAGTTTGCCCTGCTTGCAGGCCCTGTGGCATGACCTCCTCCTATACTTTTGTGATTCCACAGCAGCTACCTCGAGGGCCACATGGGTATCTAGACCAATCAAAGATTTGAAAGACTGCCGACAAAGATGTGAAAGAAGGCTCCGAGCCTTTCACCAGTCTCAGTCACTGCCTGCTTTCCTGGGCTGGTGTTTCTCACTCTGAAACAAGGAAAGGAAGTAAAAAGCAAAGCAAAACAAACAAACAAACAAACAAACAGGTCTGCTTTTCAGTGACTGGAAAGAAATGGAAAGAGGGAGGTTTGGCGCCTCTGAGGGGAGCAGAGCCTGAGAACTGGTTCACTAAATGCCCAAAGGCCATGTAATTCCTGTGTAGTGTTTATTTATTTATTTATCTTATTTGTTTTTTAGTCAAATGTGTAATTGTGTGAAGTCTTTCCAGTTTGACAGTTTTAACACATGGAAATTGCCACAGTTGAAAGGAGTTCTTAAGACTTGTGTGGGGTGGGTATGTATGGGGGGGGATAGCTTAGTGGGAGGCCTCTTGATCAGTGTATGCCCTGAGTTCAATTCCTTATTCCCCCAAACCTGTTCTGTAAGTAGTTTTTGCTTTTAAATATGCATTCCATGCTTATAAATAGATTGCTTTTGAAAACCTGTTTCCATCACAATTAAAGTTTTACATTTCCACAAATTGTTCTTTGGTGTAAATTTACAAAAAAAAAAAATGCCTTTCTCCATTTTGTTACTGTTTCTCTTGCTGCTTGGGAGAGAATTAGGTTTTGTACTGCCATTAGAATTATTTCCCTGAGGACATGTTAACAAATCAAAAAGCGTAGACTACCACTATACACATACCAGGGGCACTCAGTTCAGTTCCTGCAATCCCTTAATACACCAGTGTTGGCTGAATTTCAATGATTGTATTCGTCCTATGAGATACTCTGGTGTGCGTGATAGATGACATTTACAAATTGAGGGCTGAAATGGTCAGAAGTTTTGAGAACATGTTATTATGCATTGTGTGTACATGGAAGTGCCGATGCCATTTGTTTTCGTCTGCACTGACCAAGCAGGAAGCACGACTGACCCAAACCTTACAATACACTGTAATAATGTCAGTGCACACCAGAAGGGTCACAAATGGTTTGGCCAGGGTCTCAGACCCTCTGGATATTTGCAGAATTTGGAAGTTGCATGTGTACTGACTAATCCAACAACATGGTCAGCCACGTGCAGGCTCAGTGTCCCTTTTCCCAGACTTTTGTAGTGGGAATCAGAATAGAATATGATAGGTCTGCTTCGAGGAGCTTCTTTCTGTTTCTTAAAGGGCTGCACTTGATCAGTCAGAGAGGATTTGAGCACACTTGAGAATCATCCTGTGTTTGAAGACTGGCGAGTAGAAGCCCAAGCAGGGTCAGCCAACTTTTCCCAAGGTCATGGCGTGAGTTTGGCTCTCCATGTCCCCTTCCCTTCTGATACGTGTACCTGTAGGCTCTGCCCTGCTGCCAGCCGAACCCTTCGAAGCTTTTAAAGATATCCATAGTGAGATGTTCTTGGTTCACCCTGGCTCAACTCTTTCGTAATTCAACAGTTCCTCACCTCCTACCTTCCATCTTTAGTCTCCTGGGATTCTCTCTTCTTTTATTTTTGTTGCCCTTCTCTAGAACTTTACCTCATAGTGCCCGTGAGTAGGATGTACAAATTACCCATTTACATAAAGAATAGGGTTTGCTTTAGTCTTTCGGTTGATGCCAGGAGAGCTTTATCTTGGTTCTCCAAGTTCTTCTTGTGATGCTGAGTAGTTACAGCTGGGGCAGTATCACAAGGTGGGCTCCTCTCCAGCTTGATGGACACATACCTCGAGTATTGTAACTTGGTCTTGTTAACGTCCAGGATTTTCAGTATGTTCAGAATTGTACAATTTATAACCCAATCTAATTTAGAACATTTTGTCCCTGCCCCCCACCATAAACCCCATACTTCTGAGAAGTCACTCCTTCCTCTTTCCATCAGTCTGAGTCTGATCATTTGATCAGCCAGGCTCACGGGACAGCCTAGACTGGCCTGGAACTCTCTAGGTAGCACTGGCTGGTCCCAGCAGTGTTTCTGCCTCACCTTCCTGAGTACTGGAGTTACAGGTGTGAGCCACCAGGCCTGGCCTATCCATCTACTTTTCCTTTGCACACTGAGATGCCTGGTCCTCAGCTGTTTCCCAGCAACAGGTTTTAGTCATGACACATGTTCACCTTGATAGTTAGGCTTGAACTATGCTCATGTCTTTCCTTAGCTCCATATCACTGACTAGAGGCCTAAAGTTGATGATGGGTCAGTCATTCCTATCCTGGAGACTCCAGAATGGGACCGTGGACAGCCTGTAACTGAATGCCTCTCTGATACCTGTTTTTGTTTTTGTTTTAACCCCAGTTTTTGCCAGGTGCTTGCCTACCCTTTGCCTGTGGGCCCCAGAGGGAAAGTCTAGACTATAAACTACCATGCCCCAATATGGAATGCAGTGCTCACCTGTCCTGTAGCTCTTGACAGTCACTGAATAAATGAACTTAACACACTGATTAATGAAAGTTCTATTAACATCCCTTTGGAAACATCAGTCACTCTGGGAACTAGTTAAGGTAGTGAGCTAGTTTAGAGTCAGTCTCTCTCTCTCTCTCTCTCTCTCTCTCTCTCTCTCTCTCTCTCTCTCTCTCTCTCTCTCTCTCTCTCTCTCTCTCTCTCTCTCTGTGTGTGTGTGTGTGTGTGTGTGTGTGTGTGTGAATAGTTGAACTGTGAAATTATTTTAAAAGAGGTGAAATCTATGTGTGGTTGTGCCACCTGTAATCTTAACCCTTGGGAGGCTAAGAATGAGATTTTGAGTCTATACAGTCTATGAATTTCCAGCCAGGGTTACATAGCCAGACTCTGCTCACCCCAACCCTACCCTTACAAAAATAAATAAAGAAAAGAAAAAGAAAAAGGAGAAAGTACAGATAATATCAGAGTGAATTCCTGGCATACCCCAATTCGTATTCTTAGCCAAGATGGATGCTTTTATTGCCCACCATTTCTTTCTGGCCAAAAGAATTCATAAAGTCCACTTCCTATGCAGAAGAAAGCAACATGACATTTTAAGTTTTAAAAGTACACATGGCAGGGAGAAGAAAGCCCAAGGAACATTTTTCCTTTAAAAAATATTTTAGATTAATTTTTTGCTTTAATTTTGTAATTAATAAGTGCTTGTTTTGCTTGTGTATGTGTGTATGTGCCACATGCCTGTCGTGCTTGAGGCCAGGAGAGGGCTTTGGATCTCCTGAAACCGGAGTTATAGATGATTGTGAGCCACTCTATGGGTGCTGAGAATCAAACCCAGGTCCTTTGCAAGAGCAATAAACACCAAACCATCTCTCCATCACTGAAACATATTTCTTCATCATTTCTGATGATTCTATAGAAAACAGTACTCTGAGCCAGGCATAGCAGCTTAGTTCAAGGTCAGTCTCTCCTTGAGAGCGAGTTTGAAGACAGCCTGGCTATGTCTTACAAAAACAAAAGGGGGAGAGGGAGACCAGAACTCAAGAGTTTAGATTTTATTTTCAGCTCTTTTAATTTCCTTTTTTGTGTGGTATGCATGCTAAGCATGTACTTTACCACTCTTACACCTTTAGTCTTAGTTCTTAAGTTCTTTATGTGAGAATGAATGTTTGATAAGGAACCCATTTGCTTGTAATGCACTGTACACTGCCTGTGCTGCCCAGAAGTCAGTGCAAATCTCTCTGCTGGCCCTAAGCGCCCTAACTTGTCCCTGACATAGAAGTTTCAAGAGTGTCAGTAAGTGGTAAGGGAGATTCTCAAGGAGTCAGGACATTTTGATGTCCAGTACTTGTTCACATCACTGTGGTAACAGCCAGAATTCCAAAGTACAACCTGTTGCATGATTTGGCTTTAAAGTTTTCCAAAAATTCGATACTAAAAGCCACACACTAAGGTAGAGAATTTTGAAAATTACTTTGAACTTTCAAAGCTTGCAATCTAGAATATCCCAGGGACTTGTAAGACGTGATAAGCAGGAAGGGCAGAGGTTCATAAGCCACGTGCTTGCTTTTTAAGCAAGCGCCTAAAATGCTCCTAATTTGTACCAGAGACCTTATCAAAGGGCTTTTGCAAAACTTCCACTTCAGCAATTATGACTGTTCGTTTAGCTTAACCTCCGAGTCCCAGGGTGGGTAGTGGAGACTTGTCATCTCATTTGATTGTCAGCAGTCAAAGCAGGTGAAGTCTTTTATGAGCAGATGGTGGGTGGTCAGAAGAGGGATGGAGTTTGAACAGGCTCTTCGTTTTGGAGCTTGCTAACTGCTCCACCAAGAAAAGAACATTGTCCCACCTGTGTTTCGTGGACATGAGCACTCATGCACAGTAAGCATGTTAGTCCCAATAGTGAACTGCTCTGTTTAGCACCTGTAAGGGAAGCCTCCTCTATTAAAAAAAGAAAGAAAGAAAGCTTACACTGTTAATGTTTATGTACTTCTAAATTTTGGGTCTGTGAAAGTGTACATATGTGGGGTTTGTGTTCCTGCTTGTCTGTATTCATGTGTTTGAGAAGGCCAGAGATAACTGCTTTCCACTTTAATTTTTGAGACAGGGTCTGTCCCTGAATCTGACTAAGCTGGGTTGGCTAGCTAGCAAGCCACAGGGTTTTTATTTTCCCTATCTCCACCTCTCTGGAGCTGAGTTTCTAGGTCTAGCTGCACCTGGCTTTTTTATGCTTTTTTTAGGATCCGAACTTGGGTCTTTATTATGTGGTAGGCACTTTACTGACTGAATTGTCTCCCCAGCACTTCATTGTTAATTTTTATCAAAGTTTTGTGTGTGTGTGTACATTCTAAGGTAGGACCTGAGGGCCAGGTAAGCTAAGCTTAGTGTCAGTGAGCCCCTCCTTATGAGTCGTTTTTCTTGATACAAAAGGCAAACTAGTTGTTCTAATAACCAAATATATAACATAATAAAAGTAACATCTGAATGTTCGTGAACTTTAAAATCGATTTTCAAAGAGAATCTTTAAAAGACAAGGTGAGAACAGTGTTTCCGGAGACACAGAACACGTGTCTTTGGAAATCTGTCTCCATGCAAGCTCCTTCACCTAACGATGAGGGCAGTGCTGCCATCCATACCCAGGGACAACCACTGTTTGTCTCCAAAACATGGGAAGAAAATACAAATCTTTTTACTGTATTTTGGCATTTTGAAAAAACCCTGTAAAAGAGGGTGGTGGGAGTGGGGAAGGGAGAGCATCTTAATGCCAGAGTGTCAATTGATCTATAATAGTTTTCAGCAAATGTAAGACTCTGTAAGAGCCAGGGCATTCTCATTGAGTCAGAGTGGAGTTTTAGACCACTTTCCCTCATAACATGCAAGAGAGATGTGGCTACAGGGAGGATTCTTGACGTTGGCTGGCGCTGGGGTCCTTGGTCCTAAGTAGGTGTCTGAGTCTAGAGAGAGAGAGAGTGGCTAGTGGTGAACTTAAAGGTTTGCTTAGGAGACTTGAGTTTTCTAGAAAATCAACACCAGCATATTATATGATTATAGTTTGGTTATATCCTTGGGGACTCTTGACAAAACAAAACAAAAAGATGGTGCTGTGTGCTGTGTGTGTGTGCATGTGTACACACACACACATATATGTGCATTATTCTGAGACTTGTCATGTAGCTCTAACTGGCCTCCAAATTGGTATGTATCCAAGGATGGCCTTGAACTGTGATTTCAGGTGTGAGTCACCATACTCATCTGATGATGATGATGATGATGATGATGATGATGATGATGATTAGGAAGAGGAGGAGGAGGAGGAGGAGGAGGAGGAGGAGGAGGAAAAAAATAAGACAGGGTCTCACCGTGTAGCCCTGGCTGACCTGGAACTCTCTATGTAGATCAGGCTGGCCTCAAATTCACGAGATCTGCTTGGCTCTGCCTTCTGAGTGCTCGGATTAAAGGTGTGTGCCACTATGCTCATCTCAATTTTTTGAAAATTATATTTTAAAAAATGTTATTATATCTCCTCGAAGCTGCTAATGCAGGGCCAGAGTGGAATAGTGCGGTGGCATGTAGGTTAGATGTCCAAGGAGTAAAGGCACTCATTTGTACTGTACCAGCACTCAGCTTGTGCTATCACCTGCAACCCTGGGATGGATTATTATGTGCCATTAGAATGCTCTGAAAAGTAAATTGCTCCTCTTGGGGGTGCCATTTTCTGTTTGGTGAGGTCATTGTTTTTCCCTATGAGAAATACAGAAACTGGTATAATGGCCCAAGGTTAAGGTTCATTATATTGACCAGTTTCTAACATCTATTTGTGTGTGTGTGTGTGTGTGTGTGTGTTTGTGCGCACGCGTGCATGTGAGTGTGAACATGTATGTGGTGCTCAGAGTACAACTTACGAATTAGTAGGCTCTTTTTCTACGTGATTCCTGGGGATGAATCCCAGATCATCAGGCTTGGAAGCATGTGCCTTAACCCACTGAGGCCTGTTGCTGACCCTTTTAACCAACTGTAAAAGGCGTTCATTCAGTTAAAGCACTTGACAGTGGCATAAGCAAATCTAAATACAGTTCATACTCCTAGATGTATATGTGACTTCTGAAGATCTGGAAGCAGAAAATAACTTAAAGATAATGAATATCAGGACTGCTTTATTGTGTATTTACCTTAATATGGAGAAGATAATCCTAGCACTCCAGGGGGCAGAGGCAGGTGGATCTCTGTGAGTTGAGGCCAGCCAGGTCTACAGAATGAGTTCCAGGACTACATAGAGAAACCCTGTCTAAACTCCCACCCCCACTCCCAAGATAGAGAATACAGAGAATGAATTGCTTGTTTGTAATATGTAGGCACCTCCCCTCATCAGGCTTATTCCTCTGCTCAAGATAAACTCCTCGAGAACTATGGAAGCCAGTGGTCTTAGACCTAGAAGTCAAGAGTTTATTAATTGAGGCTGGAGAGGTGGCTCAGCAGTTAAGAGCACTGACTGCCCTTCCAGAGGTCCTGAGTTCAATTCCCAGCAACCACATGGTGGTTCACAACCATCTGTAATGAGATCTGGTTCCCTCTTCCGGCCTGCAGGCATACATGCAGACAGAAAGTGGTATGATGTATACATAATAAATAAATAAATCTTTTTAAAAAGAATTAATTAATTATGCAACAAATTGAAGCTTCGCTGCAGTTTCCAGTTATGCTTATATTTAAACAAGAAGATGATTCAGGACTTTGCACAATTGTATAGTTTTTTGCTCATAACATATGCTGAATGGGAATTCGGTCATAGTTAACTTTTCACATGTAGATACACACGTGCAGAGCTCCTAAACAAATGAGTGGGGGAAGATACAGTCGGATGTATTTTTCAGATATTTTAACAAAGGTTCCAGAGCACTCCTGAAACAAAAGTATTAAGCATTGCTTGTCATCTCTAATAAAGTTTGCTGGGATCTCACTTAATTTTTCTGCTTTACTTCACAAAGTAATTGAAACTTTGTTTTTGCTTGGAGCTTAAACACCTCTACCCCAAGAGCTACATTCTTAAAAGAACATCTCTTTTGGTTAGCATGTTTGGATTTTTTTTTTTTTTTTTTGGTACTCCTGAATATAGACTTAGTCTGAAAATAGTGATTCAGCTAGTGGTCATTCAAGCCTTGGAAGGGAAATGGGGTAAATCTGCAAGTGGCTTCTGGAGACTAAAGAGCATCCAAGGAAAGAGAAACAGAAGAAGAAGAAAAGAAGAGAAAAGGCTCCTCATGATGAGACATTTCAAGCATTGATCGAGAGGCTGGGAAATGTGATCCAGCCTGTAAAATCCACATGATAAAATTGTCCCACTGGGACCATGAAGGTATGAAAAGCTAAGCTTCAGTCTCCAACACATACAAACAGCCCGTCCTCTGTGGGAGGAACACTCACTCCCCACAGATGAGCTAAAATGGGGCTTTTTTCAATGATTTTGGTCCTATTGTTTTGCTCATTTCTCTACAAAATTGCTTTTCCTAATTGAATAAGATGCCCCCACCCCCTAGTATCCATAAACCAATTCTTGCAAAAGAACACACCCCTTCTTTCCCTCCAGACAGATTTTGGAACAGTGAAAGACAAAACAGATGGTTGACTAGACCCCCCAAATTTGGGGGACAGGTTTTGCTGCTGTTGCTTCTGAGGTTGGAAAAAGAACTCAGATTACATATCTGCTATTCTTAGTATAAAACAAAAGAAAACAAACAAACAAGCCAAAAACCCCAAACAAACAAACAAAAAGAACCATCAGCCTTCTTTTTGGAGCAGTGTGGGTGGGTTTTAAGGAGCTCTTCTGTTTTTGTTTTAAAACATTCGGTAAGAAGACACTTGACTTTGAAATCTTCTTTTCCTCTGTACCAGCTCGAAAGAGCTGGCCGCCCACCTTCATCCAGCCTACCTTGTCAACTTCCATCTTTAACTTAGTAAGCAACTACTTGACAGAACTTTCTTAGTTTAAAAGCAATCATATGGGAGTAATTTGGCCTCCTCTCTCTCTTTTTAAAATCAGGTTGAGTGTTAATTATTTTGATCTGCCTCTTGCATGGCGGCTCCCTAATATCAGTCACAGCTGCTCTGTGGGTGCTCAACTCCAGATTGCTTGGTTCAGTGTTTCGTAGGTCATGAAACATTTTTTTTTCTGAGTAAAACAATTTATTTCAATCCTAGTTCTTGAACTCTGGGCTCCCCCCCATTCCTCTAGGATAATTAAATCCTTAGTACCATAACCTTAACTAGTTATGTGCTGTTCAAGAATTGTCTTCTAAATAATTGTATTATATACAGAAATAATGATTTATTCTGCAAAGCAGGCTGTGCAAATGGTGCAGCATTTAAGTCAGTTTAAAATTCATTGTGGAGAGAACAGTGCCATGAGTTGAATCAGGCTGTTATAATTCACCGCACAAGGAAGTATTTTAAAAATATTTTGACATCCTCCAGTAGGTTTTCATGTCATTCTTTATCAGATGCATCGTTAATACTGTGTTAGGCTCCTTTGCTTAGCTCACATTGTCTAATGGGAGAAAGCTCAATATTATTTAAGACAGATTCTAGTTATCTCACTGAAGTGACAGTGGTTCTGTGAGAACTGTAACTTAGCAGAAATGTAAGAAAAACAGGAACCAGGGTCAAAAGCCCCACAGGGTATAAAAAGGTCATAACCTCTCTTGGAGAAGGCAAATGTAACCCATATACTGGTTTTTAAAGGGCACTTGATTGCATGAAGGAATGCAGCAACAGGATTTAAAGCAAACATACAGCACTAACAAGGATTAAATTGTGTGCTTCACTGTGGAGAGATTAAAGGAATGGTTTTATATGACATTATTAATTTTATGTAGAATGAAATTAATTTTTGAGCTTCATAGAAGAGTAAGGACTGTAATTTGTGGTACCTGCTATGATTGCTATGTATAAGGTAGGTTCTAAATTTAGATACATGAACAAGGTTAAGGAGCTGTGACAATAAGTGAAAATAATGTCAGGTACCCAGGATATTGAAATAATTTTTCTATTTTCCTAGACAGTAAAATTACTATATTCTTAAAAGAAAAAGTTTAATGTATATCTGTATACCTGCATTCCAGAAGGGGGCATCAGATTTCATTATGAGATAGTTGTGAGCCATCATGTGGGTGCTGGGAATTGAACTCAGGTTAACTGCTGAGCCATCTATCTCTCCAGCCCCTTATTGTGCTCTTAGAAATCTTAAAAGAGTGAAAAATGAGCCACCAGAAGCTTTTAGATGATTTGTCATGGCTCTCTGCAGAACATGTAAAAATGGGGGTCAGTTTGATTTACTTATTTCAGAGCAGTGCTGGAGATTGAACAAGGACCTGGCTTTGCACACACTCTACAAACATGCTGCATTCCCAACCCATTAAGGATTTCATGAGTTAAACAGATGATTTTAGATCTGAGGTTTGAAGATAAGAATGATTTCCCAGGAGAGTGTGACCACTTGGGACAGGAAGAGCCACTCTGTGCAGCTATGGCTTTCATGTAGTCCAAGCTGGCTTCAAACTCACTATGTAGCCAAGGATGACTTTGAACTTGTGATCCTCTGATAGTACAAGTGTAAGCTGTGCATACTTTGTATATTTGATGCTGAGAGTGGATCCCAGGGCTTCCTGCAATTTAGATAAACCAGTTGAGCTATAGCCATAACCACTAGTGTCACTATTACTAGTAATTTTTTGCAGTGTGTCTTGACTTGAACAATAATATATGGCCCCATTAAGGATATAAAATATTCAAAAACATTTTTCTTAAGTGCTTAGGGGAAAAAGATTACAAGAACTTTATATTATAGAATATAGCCTGTTGGAGGAATGAGAAAGGTAGTTGATTTCCTAACTCAGCAGGGTCCATACATTGTAGGAAAGCAGAGGCAAAGAAGTCATATGGGTTGAGCATCTCTAGTCTGAAATTTTCAAAGCTTCTAAAGTCTGAAACTTTTGGAGCTCCAACATGATCCCACAAGTGGAAAATACCACACTTGGTCTCATGTGACAGCTAGGTTAAAGTAAAAATGCACGCCCACTAAAAATACTGTATAAAATCACTTCCAGGTATGTGTTTGATAATGTGTACATGAAATAAATGGGTTTGTTTAGACATCAAGATGTCTGACATGTATGCAAAATTTCCAAAACCTGAAAAGCTCAGAACTCGGAAGGACTGCTGGTCCAGATAAGACATACTCAGCTTGTGCATAACCAGGCAAAGGGCAGATGGACAGGCGGATGGATGGATAGATGGATAGATGAATAATAGATGATAGACAGACTATACAGAATAGAATGATGTCTGGCTCTGATGACATGTTATCAGTAAGAGCATTCCTTATCCCTGTCCTGCCTGCATGTGCAGTTGAAATAAATCTGTACTTGAGAAGGAATTTTATGAATGAGTTTCCAAAGACTAGCCTCCCTCCACACTTTGCTTTCGCATGGAAATTCAACATAGAATATGCAGCTACATCCCTCCAAGAACTGTTAGTATTTCTGGGTTTGAAATAACAGATAGTGTGAACACTTTCTGTGTGTGAGTCTCTTCCTAGGGAGCCACAAAGCAGCTAAGAAGTACTCTTTCTATTCCATCCGTGCTTTTTGTTTTTGAAAACCGGATGGAGTACTATAGGCTAAAGTATGGATTATCGTTTTGAGTGCAATGGTCAAAGATTGCCTAGGGATCATCATAATACCCATTTGTACAGAAGTGTCCAAAATCTGTAGAATCCGTGTTTTGGAATCAGATTTATGTGTTTACAATTCCAGCGAGTGGCTCAGTCGACTAGGAGCTATAAGACTGATCCCCGGACTGTGCAGGATAACCTTGAATCAGTCATTTAATTCTTCTGTGTCCTGAGGTCCCTTTTCTACCCTCTGAGGCCCAGGGTTGGGTTTAGAGAGCCAGTGGTTTCCTTTCTCACTTGCCTCCCCTTGTGTTTTACTAGATGAAGGAGGAGACAGAGGTCAGGAAGGCTGTAACGTGCCTTAAGTTCCACCCTTTGCCTGGAGCATGAGGAGACTCAGGATGTGGAGCGAGTTCCTTGGCAAGAGTGTGCAACCTAAGACTATCCAGGGTTAAGGAGGTCCAAGAATGTTTTTTGCTGCCTGAACCTGGCTAGCCTGCAGGCCTACGGGGTTATTTTTAGTTCCAGGGCACTAGGGTGGGTCAGCTTCTTTTCCAGGGCAGTGTTGTAAACTGGAGTCTTGAGTGGCAGGGCCCTCTGGGCAAGCTTTGAGTGAAGGCAGAATGGGGTCTCGGGCCAGCCCTGGCTTTATAACTAGTAAGATAGCATTGTCAAGATAGCTGGCTTAAGCGGGTGGCAGTTTGTAAATATGTTGAACAGCCTGTTTTGAGGGGACACTGGTAGAGTATGATAAGTAGCAAGGATGAAACTGAAAATCATCGATTTCAGCTAGAAAATGCCTTGTAGTATGAAGTCCAGATTCATTGAAGAATGTCTCTGTAGATGAGGATGTGGAGCTCTGGGCAGTAATGTTAACAGGTTAATCTTCGTGATTTTCCTGTTGGTGGTTATCTGAGCAAGTATTAAGATTTCCTTTCCTTCATAAATTACAACTGTTTTCCTCTGAACTAGAGTCATTTAAAAGGATGACTAGAATATTTTTTGTTGGAAACTAGGGAAGGTGGTATACTGTATGTACGGTATACTGTATATACTCAGGAAGCTGAGGCAGGAGGATTCTCTTCAAACTGGAAGTGTGTTAACCTGAACAACATAGTGAGATCCAGGACTTTTGTAAACATTCATTAGAGCTTAAAATAATCCATAAGACATCTAGTTTGATGGGAAAACTGATACCCTACCACCATTTTCAGAGGTAAAAATTCTACATATATATAATTTGTGGAGTTGGTCCTGTGGGGACCCACTTGTTAGGTCTGTGTTGATTATTATTTTGGAAATACTTCCAC
>NC_045030.1:55730791-55733146 GCF_008632895.1 Mastomys coucha | reverse complement strand
ACTCGGCAATGTGATCTAGAATCTTTTTATACTTTCCGTCATCATCCCAGTTTGTACTTGCTTCGTGCCTTTAGTGTACACTCTTGACCACTGTAACCTTTGAAGCTAGCTGCTGAGGACTTGGGATGGCATTTGTGGTATCCACACTTACTCTTGGATGGCAGATGAACGGACTTTTGCCATAATGGCCTTTCTGGTCCACTCCTGAAGCCTTGCTTATTAAATTTACTGTCTAGTCACTTGCTGTGTCTGAACCCATTGCTCTCTGACCTGTCAACTACTATGGGCTATTACTCCATCTTTTTGCAGAGAAATGAAGGTGAGACAGCTGTAGACATTTAGGGAAGATGAGTAATATGGAAAATAGTGCATATTTGAAACTTTTAACAGGCTTGTTTCCTTGTGTGTTGTTGCTGTCCCCTCTACAACATCAGTTGGTAGGTTTTGATGGGTGTTTTTGAAAATAAAGTAATTGTAGCTCTGGCTCACATAAGGGAGGTGGGGATTCTTGAGCCCTTAGTGTTCCTGAGACTTTTTTTATTACTGCATGTGTTCAGCATCTGAATAAAATCAAAGCAATTGAATATGATGGAGATGTTAGAGGGTCAGCCTGGGGAAGGGACAGCCAAGATAGTCAGATCTCAAACCTAGCCACTCCTTGGGAAGGTTCTCTCAACTCTGAAGCTTGGTAAGATATTGCTAAGACAGGGATAGAAATGAGGCTAGCAAGGGATGGCTTGGCACAAAGAACCACACTAGACTCAAGAGCAGAGTGTGGTCATTTTTAACTTTGATGTTTGACACTGTGCATTACTTTATTTAGAAAAAAAAACATTACATGCTTGTTGATTGGCTAGGGATGGAGAGAGGGACAGCTGGGGAAAGGCAGGAAAGCAAGCATGATAATGGTGAGAGGTTGAAGTTGTGGTAAAGAGATGAAGTTTTAAACAATTAGGTGGAAATCACAGGATAATCACCAAAGTTACTGCTGAAAGAACAGAAAATACTAAAGAAAAGAGAAATTTGGGAAGTAGAAAAAAATAATTCCTTGACTATGGGGCTAAAATTCAGCAGCTATTATTAGGGGAAAGGCTTTGGCCAGCAGCTGGAATTATGAATAAAAAGAGTTTTCAGAGTGAAAAGAAATCAACAAGCTCTATGACTTTCTTCACAAAGGCCAATTACTGCCTCCCCCCATCATTTGAGGACAGTCAACCCACCCATGCCAGGCTCCTAAAATAGCTTGATCATGTTTGCACTCAACTGTCTTACGAGAGTGTCTTGTTATAGCCTGAGACTGGCTTGAATTGCTCAGTGACTAGGAAGCCCAGTGTTTAGCTGTGTTCGGAATACTGGGTATTCTTAGCTTTTCAGCTGCATTCACGTCTAGATATCTTGGGGATAATTCCTTGTGTTCTGATCCTGAGAGTTGATTATGTGTTCCCTCTACCGTTTTTGAAAGATGTAATTCACATGAATGTTGTCAGGGCGGAGGGTCTGCCTCTTACTATTTCATTTTGCTTTTACAATTGTGTGTGTGTGTGTGTGTGTGTGTGTGTGTGTGCGCGTGCGTGCACGTGTGTGCTAGCTCGCAGGTGCACATGTGTGTTAAAGCTCAGAATGCAAAATTTCAGGTTGAAAACAGGAAGTAGTAACTAAATTTAAGTATGTTTTCTTACTTGAGGGATTAAAACCCTTGTTTTAGAGTGCTTTGTGTTTTGGTCCTCTCTCCCAATTGAATGGCTTTGTTGATTCTAGTCTCCTGAGTAGTAGGATCATCAGCTTGTGGAAACCAAAGACTCATTAAGTTTCTGTCATTAGCCCACAATGTCTGTGGACTGGAGTTTCTTTGAGATGGAGACCGATGGCTCGTACATTCCACTCCTAGATAGATGCTCAAGAAAATTAGAACCCTAGTATAGTAGTGGGGAGCTTGTCATGACTTTGGAGACTTACTTGTATGGTTTCAGTGTTCTAAAGAAGTTACTAATATTTTATCCCATATCAGAATAAAAACAAAATGTATAACATAAACATGTTTGAGATAAAGGAAAAGCGTTGGGGGTGGCATACATGTTCTTAGCATTAGGCCAATGAGCTATCTAGAAAAGGCAAATGCAGAGCAGCAGAACGTTGACAATACCTGTTTAAGGCTAGTACACATGGGCAGCTCGGGGGGAGAAGGTGGCCACCCGGGCCTTCTGTTGGGGGTGATAGGAATGGTTTGAGCCTGGTGATAGAAAGCCCTGCAAGTAATTGAAAAGTCACAGAATTGTACACTGAGTAAGGGTAAATTGTGAATTACATTTAAAATTGAAAAACATCTGATGTGGCAAGTAAGCAACATACCCAATA
>NC_045030.1:55727932-55730781 GCF_008632895.1 Mastomys coucha | reverse complement strand
AGTGCTGGGATTAAAGGCGTGTGCCACCACTGCCCGGCCCAATCATACTTTTTGATTGGCATTGTTTTAATGTCTAGCATTAACTAATGTGGACTTTAAAAATGTTACATGGGCTGGAAAGATGGAATACTTCAGTGGTTGAGAGCACTGGCTGCTCTTCCAGAGGACCCATGTTAGATTCCTAGCACCCAAATATTGGGTCTGTAAGTGTATTTTCAGGGGATCTTATCCTCTCTTTTGCTGGTCACAGGTTGGAGAACAAGAGACCAAAGTTTACACCCAGATTGAATGTTGTGTGATGTTGGATAAGTTTACTTCCACTTGCCTTTACCTTTTCTTAAGGAAATTCATCTTACGGTCGTAAGCTCCGTCTGTGTCTCAACGGCTTGAAACCCAGAGAGCAGTCATTTACACACAGCTAGTTTTCCTACTTACATCCCCAGAGCATAGAGGGAGGTGCTGAGAACTGAGAAGTGAGAGAAATCATCCCTTTTCATTTGACACAGGTGAGATGTGTAGGGGAGGGTGAGTGAGAATGGAAAAACATCTTTCAAAACCAAAACAAAACACACTCCTCAGTGTAGTGCAGTTAAAACAGGCAGGCACTTCCAGTTCTTTGCTGCCGTGGCTGTCGCCACCATTTGCAGCCTCTTCTGCTCTCTGACTCACCTATTTTCTGTGGTGGGAGCAGCTGTGGAGTGGTGGGAGCTGGAGACGAGGCAGGGATCCTTGAGGACCACAGCAGTGCTCGGTCTTCCCTCGGAGAGGAAACAAGGAGTTTACAAGCTTTCACTGAAAAGTCAGCATGGTGTGACTTCTCATGAAATAAATACTGTGTGCCCCTCACAGAGGATGCTTGTTCCTTCCAGAAATGCTGGCAGGATTGTAAGCTTTTCATCCCTCCTGTAGGGCGGCATCACTCTGGAGCTTTTAGTGTCTGATCCTGCTAAGAAGTAGGAAATGTTAAGAGGGCATTGTTCTCAAGAAGCGCTCTCCAAATATCAGCGCTAAGTGCCATATATGACCACACACACACACACACACACACACACACACACACACACACACACACATCCACTTGTGAAATGCCTTCTGAGACTGGGAGTGGTGATGGGCTATGTCCAAGTTCCATTTTACGTCAAGGCCACCTAAAACTATAAAACTAGTCATAACTCATTCATTCTCATATAGAACTGTATCATCTGGGTTTTGTGTCAGTTCCAGATAGGGCATGTGACATTTAGTATATTGGCATTTAGAACGTAAAAGAGTGACTCACTGTTTTCTTTACTGCCCCTTTCCCTGTCTGTCTGTTCTTGGAGGTCTTTGCCTCCATCATGTGGAATTTAGAGTCCCTTTTTGCAAAGCCAGTTTTAATATCACTTTTTCTCCTTGACCTTGGGAGCTTTCTCACGAACAGGAACATGACTAATATAATGTAAACAGCTTTTTGTTTTGTTTTTGTTTTTTCAAGAAACTTCTCTTTAGTCCTTAGTGTCACCCAGGCACCATTTCATTCCCTGGAGCAGCCGGTCCATTTCACAGTGAGAAGGGGTGTGTTGTCCCGCTGCTGTGGGCATGCAGTCTGAGACTGACTCAAGTCCTCTCAAGCACTGCTCTCTTGTTCTGTCCCTGCTTGTGTAGGTTCTGCTCCATTCACCATGCCCAAGTTGCCTCAAGAGGAATGCATTTAGCAGATGGGAAGTGTGTTCAACACATTTTTATCTACCCATTTGGGAAATTGTGTGTTTGAAGAAATAATTTGAATCCACCCTAGAAATAAACCTTATTATCATGTTCGCTTAACTCCTCTTCTAAATCTTTGGAGATTAATTTTTTATCCTTTATTTGCCTTGCTCTGCCAGTCAGTCTTCAGATGTTGTGTCTCTGGCAAGGACATCACACTCAGGTGGAAGGACCTCTAATATCCTCCCTTGGAACAGTTCTTAGATTCCAAATGTACACCAAGCAAACCAGTTTTCCTTACAAAATCTTCCCATATAGTTTTCTCTAGAACTTTTGTGGAAGTCTTTTCAAGTTGCACCTTGTATCATGTGTTGGCTTATGTCTTTAAAATTTTGTCTTGGGGGCAAAATTGCTCAGTGGTTAAAGATCTTGCCACAAAGCCTGATGACCTGAATTTGATTCATAGGGCCCACATGGGAGAAAGAGAGAACCAAGCCGGGTGGTGGTGGCACACGCCTTTAATCCCAGCACTTGGGAGGCAGAGGCAGACAGGCAGATTTCTCAGTTCGAGGCCAGCCTGGTCTACAGAGTGAGTTCCAGGACAGCCAGGGCTACACAGAGAAACACTGTCTTGAAAACAAGACAAAACAAAACAAAACACAACAAAAACAAAAATGAGAGAGAGAGAGAGAGAGAGAGAGAGAGAGAGAGAGAACCAAACCCTACAAGTTGTACAAGTTACCCTTAGACTTCCAAGGGTATTTGTGCCCAAACACATATGAATGTGCTCACACACAGTAAATAAACATAATTACAATAAATAAATACAACAATGCATTAGGTGGCCGACAAGATGGGTTCAATCAATAGAGGCACTTGTTGTCAAGACCGACTCCTTGAGTTCAATCCTGGGAACCCATGTATTAGAAAGATACTCCACATGTACATGTACACTATGGCATGTAGGCATATGCACATACATAAAAGAAACAAATACACTGGGTAAAAGTCGTGTCTTAGGATACAGATGTATTCCTGTGATTCCAGTACTTGGGGAGGCAGATCCAAGAGGATAAGGATCAACACTCCCCCTGTGCACCTTTCCTGGTAATATGTGGCTCAATACCTGTGTCGGGCCCTAAGTTCATCTCCAGTACCAGTAA
>NC_045030.1:55726241-55727916 GCF_008632895.1 Mastomys coucha | reverse complement strand
AAAGAAAAAAAATTCTTTCTCTGGAAAAAAAAAAAACCCAAAACTTTATGTAAGTTGTTTTTGTTGTTGTTCCTAGACATTACTCTTTAGTCATCAAATTGTCTTTCAAAATATTTTGAACGTTTTCCAGGAAAATTGTTTCTAATGTATTTGTTCTCCCACCTTATTAAAAAGATAGAAACAACAATCTGTTAAAGAAGACTTGAAGTCGTCATGAGAGTCGGCTAACAAATGCTGTTAGAATGAAATCATGCTCTTAGGGCTCTTTGAAGTATGAGGAACTGTGCGCCCCTAAGCTAAGTGGCCCCAGACTGTTCTGCTGCTGTCGGTCGCTTCTGCCTTCCTTTTCAGCTGTCACTTCTGCTGTCATTGATTTTGGTCCACTCTTTGTCCCTTTTAAACCCGGGCAGAACTGAATGTCTAGAAGTCAGATGGCAGAGTTGGTTAAATATGCAACTGAAGTATTTGTGTGCAAAAGAAAAGGCTGTGTCTCAGAGGGTGGCTTCAGACTTCTACAGTAAATTTCACAGGCTGAATGTTTCTTTTGCCCCCTTTTTCTCTGGGGAGGGGTGTTGGGGTCTGAAACTAAGGCTTGCTTTGTGTAGTGTGGTTCATCCCCAAAACTGAATGGATGCTAAGTGAGACATTGCTATAGTTCCTGGGTTGTTTGCTAAGTATCTTTAACATAGCAGGAGACGATGCAAAGAATAGCTTATGTGATCAAAAGAGATCATATTCTTATTTTCCCATACTGAACCTTAGTTCCTTTCTGTGTACCTTTTATAGCTTGTTTGTTTGTTTGTTTGTTTGAAGGAAATCATCAGTGACCCAGTCCTTTTCTTCTTGAACCTCTGAATTTTTCTTTCTCTCTTTTAAGTCTTTAAGGAAAGTTCAGTTATAATGCACACTAAGCTGCTTTAGTGCCTTTTGTTATGCTCTTAGTATTCTTCATAAACTGTCCTTAATCTGTATACTATCCTCACTCTACCTGTTCCATTGCCTCAAGGTTAGTAAGTGAACATGAAGTTTTCCTCTTTGCTAAAATTCTGGATTCCCTCTTCCTCTTAAAGCTTTCATTTTGCAAGGGTGTAGTGATTTCAACTTTCTTGTAAAGTTCACCAGCCTGCTTGATATGGAAATGAGTGCTACTGGTTTCTACTTCCCAGGATCCCTTCTGGAACCCTTCTTATGAATAGGAATCACATTGACAAGCACCAGTCTCTTGGGCACAGTAGCTGTTTGTAAAGACAGCCTACACATGTTGGCCAAAACAATTTCACCCTTGAGTTACCTCCAAACTGGCTGGTGGATAGCATCTGGTCCCAGTGATTTATCTCCTCCTGCTTGGGAGAGTAGATGCAGAGTATCGTGGCTACCATGATTTGATCTAGTACCTCTGACCCGCTCAGTCCAGTGTTCTGCTTAGAGAATGTGAGTCTCCTTAGAAGACAAAGAAGTCATCCAGTCACGTGACCATCTCCTTTCTAGCCCTGTGACTGTGATGAAGTGGTTCCCCTAAATGGCTTCCTCTCTTTGATGAGACAGAGACAGACAGACAGACAAACACACATACACACACACACACACACACACACACAAAGAGAGACTGAGAGAGAGATGGGGAGAGAGAGAGAGAGAGAGAGACACCGGAGACCCAGACAGATGTATAAAAACT